>NC_079159.1:48694557-49026332 GCF_947563725.1 Argiope bruennichi | reverse complement strand
AAGATTTTCAGAATAATTCCAAGTAAAATTTAAATTAAGAAGTATTCTTAACCATAAAAATAACATTCTGAGAATCAGAAATAAAATTGCACATTTTATACGATTAAATGCTGAATCATTACTCTAAAAAAAAATAATAAATCTATCAGAACAGTTTTTCATACCAAAATACCATGCAACTGAAAAAAGAAAACATATTCAATACTTGTTTAGATTAATCACTTTGAGAACGACTGAGCTTATGAATACTTAATGAGACTTGGCGCGTCACTCAAGGGCACATACAATGGTATCAGTAAACGAGAACAGCTTTGGTTTCGGTTCGCAAATTTACGGACCAAGAAATGTATCAAGTACGATAAATTACTTCGTGCTTAATTAAAATACAGAAATACAACAACTACTTGAAATTCACTATATAGAATATCTTAATATTTAAAAGATATATTATTACGCACTTTCAATGATTGAGATCAAATAACAAAACCATACAGATATTTCAATATGCAAACTAGCAACGATGAATAGGCTATAAAAACAGAAGTAACTTAGAAATTATTAAATAGTATGAAAACATTTCACAGAAGACGAAGCACTTTGGTGTATTCAAACATGAAAGAATGTTGTTAGAATATATTTCAACGAAACAAATGCTGGATGCTATTGAATTTAAACAACAACAACAAAAAAAAAAATGTACAAGTATTATGATACTTATCTGAGAACAGATACGGACAGGAACCACCAAAACAAAACTGATGCACTTTTCTGTGCTGTAAATTTGAAAAACAGAAACACACTTTCTTCACTGGATTTAAATGCAGATTTTTGCTGGATATGCGCAAATAATAAATTATACTCGGTACAGGGGTCGACGTCCCGTACGAGTTAGGATTTAAAACTGAATACTCCTTAGGACATCAAGGAAGCGAAGATGGCAGACGCTGGTTCATCTTTTAGAACTGATGTCTGGAACACAATGATAGACAGTTCTCGGGATGAGAATAATCACATGTGTCAGGATGACACGTTCTCGGGATGAGAAAAACTTGTGTCGGGACGACACGTTTTATAATTTGCTGCGCGCGGAAAGGCGGGAAAATTTTCTTGTGATCGTCGGGACGACTTCACTTCCGTTTCATCAGAAATTCTTTTACGTTGGGCGCCAATATGGTGGTATGTAGATTATTATGATCTGTGCAGGAAGCAACAGGACGAATGTTGTTGGAAACATTTCTTTTAATAATCACATTCACACACTTAAAACAAGCACAAACACAAAACATTCACGCGCGCGGCCTCACAGTTCAGCGTCACATCTCATTCTAATTACAATCGCAATGCACTATGGGATGACATATGGGATGGCCTAAACAGGCATCGCCATCTAGTATCCAAAAGGGAAGGTAAGAGTAATGCAACTGTTACAATATATATATATATATATATTCAATTTTACCACAGGAGTTTCTTAAAATTTCTAGATGAAAACATAAATTATATAAAGGTTCCAGTAATTTGTAATTAAATTAAAAACAATTTTACATGTTTTTATTGCCTGTTTTAAATTAAAAATTTTTAGCGCTTGAAATTCTCTTTTCTAAACTAAATTATACTGTTAGGCGAGAAAATATTTATATATTCGATATAAAAAATATTTAAAGCATCATAAAAGTAAAGTTTTAGATAACAATATTACACTTTTCTCAGATTTTTTCTTTCAAGGTATTAAAGAACCTATTTAAAAGCAATCTCCATAGAATATTTTTTTTTCTTCCAGAGAGCTGATAATTGTGTTATTTTATATACTCAGCGAATATATTTCGAATTCTGAATTGTCCTATGTTAAGATCAATACTTGATATCCAAAAGGATTAACGATTAAAATCTGCTTAATTAAAAAAATGAAAATAAATACGTTTAAAGAATTTTCAAAAGTGGTTTTGAAAATTACTAAGCAAAATTTTTCCGGTCTTCTTTGCAGGTTTTTATCACCTCTAATGTTAAGTATAATGATAAATTAATAATCTGAAATGGTGTGCATTATTATAAGTTTATATATATGTATATATATATTATAAATCAAATCTATTTATAACAAATACACGCTGTATACGAAGACCATTGCACTTATATATTTAAAATTTAATACATATATACTTTAAAAAGTAGAGATTTGGTAATTTTTTAAATTTTTTAATTAATTAAAAAATAATCTACAATTTAAGAATTTCTGAAAATTTTAAAGAAAATATTTTATTAACAAAGAAATTTTTAAATCATTTTAAAATTGAAATATCTATTTTTTTATAGTGTTAATCAATTTCTATATTTTTTTCCTTGAATTTCGACAATTGAAAAAAACAACAACATATTTTTACAGAATTTTAAATAATTCATTTTATTTCTGTAATCAAATTTAAATATTTTTAAAATTATTTAGCCAGATATATAACTGCGTTACTGTCTTCTAATGTTGGTATTTAAAAAAGAATTTGTTTACGTGAAGGAAAAAAAATGAATTTGAAATATGCCGAAAGATAATGTAGAATTATTTGTTAGATTACTTGAACAGTTTGCATTAAAAGTGAACATGAGCTTATTTCAATAACAGAGCACAGTATGTTTGTAAGGTTATTAAAATAACACGTTCAAAGACTATCTTAATTTAGAGCTTAGTTTGTTTGTTTTTTGATGATGAAGGAATTAAAGATAGCGAATGTTCTTAACTAATCAATCATTCACTGAAATCCAGGTAAGGAACCCAACAATCTCTATACAAATAGTGAAGCTTTGTTCCGCAAAATAAAGCGAATTAAGGTTACAAAATTGAAGCATACACAGAAAGAGCATTTTCAGTATATCGTTAAATAGAATACTGCTCTGAATAGAAAAGATAAGAGTTCACTCTGCAAACAAGCACTTTGTTAAATAGAGCACTGCTCCGAGCAAGGAAGTAAAAGACTCACTTTGCAATCGTGTTTTTCATTCATTAAGCTTGTCACTTTATATATTTTTCTAATCTAAGATTTCCCAAAGCACGACTTGTAATAGAAATAAAGCCGTTATTCTTATAGTTTCCAGAACCGCTTTGGCACCAAATGGTGAACAAGACCAGAGTCATTGACTTGGTTTCTTGATTATTTAATATCTCATTATAAAACAAATAATTTTTATCAGGAGAAAATTAAAATAAATTCAAATGATAATTTCGTTGCTTTAATTAGGAGATATTTTGTAATCTTTGAATTGCAAGAGAGAATGTTACAGTGGTTTAAATCTTATTCAGTTTAGCTCAGGTAAACTTAACAAAACATGCATTTTAAAAATGCTAATTTTAATGTGTATCAACAATAATGTATCAACTTTATATATATGCGATTGAATAAAAAGTATGCAATGGTTAATATTTCGAAATAATTTTAAAGGTCATTTTCACTACTGCAATTTACAATCATCCAATTGAGAGAATGTATAATTTAATGCTTACTCTCATATTTTAAAGTATGGAACTTCAATGAGATTTCTTTTGATTTTAATTGCGGTAACATTCGGAAAAAAACAATAAAAATGGGAAAGTATTTTAAAAGTTTTTTGTTTTTTTAATGGGAAAGTATTTTAAAAGATTTTTTTTTAACATGTAAAAAAAAATCTAAAATTTGAGTACCGACTTTACCAGAAAGCCTAGTAAAATAATTTGTGAGAAGAAGTATACCAGATGAAATTCCAGTTTCAACTTTATGTAATATTTTCAGTTTCTTAGTTAATGCAACGTGTTAAATATATTATTTGCATTAGAAATATCTCAAATAATTGTTTGTTTCAAATGTTTTCAGAAATTAATGGCATTTTTTAAATTTCTATATTTAATGAAAATTATATGAATCTTCGAAATCATTAATGCTTGAGATAATGATTAAATATTTTTAAAAAGTTCATTTTAAGATTTAAAGTGAGAAATATATTAAGGTGGATTGAAGAATATGACTGCAAAAAAGTTTGTTTTACGTAACTTTTTATTTGGATTGGAATTTTAATATTTTTTAAAACATAAAATTTAATTACTTTAATTTTAAAACTGCCTTAAAATTTTTTCGTTAAATCACTAATTAATGTATCATATTATAGTTTGATTACTAGAAATTTTTTTGAAAAATTAACAGGTAAACAAAATAGATAAATATTAAAGATCATTATATTATTATTATTTATTTTAAAGATCTTTCCATATCGTAAATTTTCCGGATTAAAAAAATGTTTTTGGTGAAGAAAATAATAGTTTTGAATAAATACTTGGATTTTACACATAAATTGAATGAAACTGCAAATTATATGAATATTTAATGCTTACCGCTAATTTCTTAATCACACCTGCTAATAATTTTAATTATTTATTAATATTTTGAGAGAATTTATAAATTCACTTTGTTTCCCATGTTTGACTAGTTATGTAGAAAATAATTAACCAGGATTAGCTATTTTAAATAAAGAAAACAATTATAATACCATGTAAGTCTCAAATATTGGTATGAGTAAATATTTTAAATAATTACTTATGGAATAATTATTTATTAATTTTATTTTCTCTCCATTTAGTTTTTCTTATTTTTAATCTATTATATAGAAACAAATTTTAAAATATTAATATTTTTTAAAAATTTTATTAAGGATTATAATTATAATTTTATATCACTTTATTATCATAATTTAAAACGTTTTAATGGCCTCAAATTTGGCAAACATGCTTATATTAGAATATTTTAAAATTTATATGCAAATATATTAATATTTTTTATTATAAGGTATATAATTAGATTTGGAACAAATTGCCTTGATAACTATTTTTTTAAAATTATTACTATAATAAATAATATAAAAATTAATACTAAATTTAGATGCTGCGAACTATTGTTTAAAATTGTGTTTGCTAATCTGCACTTAACTATATAAACAATTCAAATTTTACATGCATTTGTTATTTTAATGTTGCACTTAATTATTTTTAATTTTTGTCCTGACTAATTACACCCATAAATCATTTTATTTAATATTTTCTGTCTTGGATTAGTGTTAATGTTCAATTCTTGAGCAAAATCAATATATTCATACTATATTAAATTCTTTTTATATTTTAATCTTTGAATTTTCTAATTTCTGTGAAATCAAGTTTAAATAATATATTGTTATTTAATCACCCTCTTTTCATTTTTTCATTATTACTGGTCTGAATTTCTTTGTATTTGGAATGAAAATTTGCATTTAATTTTCAATAGAAATTTTACTATTCCTTCCAATATTTTTGCAAATGTAAATATATTTATTTATAAGAATTCATGAAGAACTAAAATTCTAAATGCCTGTAGACCACAGAAAAATATTAAAAATTCTTTGAAAGTTTTCGAAATATTAAAACGAGCGACTAAATATGAATTTAGTAACACAATGTTAAATTATTGAAGTTCATTGTAAGTTGCTGAATTATCTATTCTGTAAAAAAACAGTTGTTTGACTCTTGCGAGAAATCATGTTTTAACATAAGAAATGTAAAAATTCGCTTTCTTTTTCCCGCTCTTTCGCCTTTACTTCCCATGAATTGCATCTAAGATAACATATTGTCATTCAACTTCCAATGTCTATTTTTGAAAACAAAAAAATTGTTAAAAGAAAAGAATAAATTTCATATTGCAACATTTGAAAGCAGTCACTGCAATGCAGGGACAAGAAAGCTAAAATCAGCACAAATTTAAATAATTAATAACAAAATATATTTTTGTTTCATGTATTATCAACCAGTTCTTCTCACAGAGTAAATATTTATTTTATTTTATTATTATGCTGGATTTGTATGTGTTTATATATTAATTTATTTCTTAAATTTTTAAACACCATAATATATAAACTAAAAATTATTTTTAATTAATAATTATTCATACGTATTTCATTTGCTGCTTTGTTTCGGCTATTAAATTGAAGTTCGCAAATTCAGTACATGTTAGGTTGTGATGTAATATGTGTTGATATATATTACTAAAATGATATATATTGTTACGAATCTGTGATGCGGCTTTCCAGCATAGTTGGTTCCATGGGAGGTCTCAGAGCTTGGCGACAAACTTGGCGACCATTTGGCGACTTGGTGACGAATTTGGCGACTTTGGCGCCAAAATAGATTATACCCGAAACATCGAGAATTTTCCCGTACCGTCCAGTAGGAACGGAGATACGCCTCGAACGTTCCTGATTGGTTGAGAGGCTTCTAGCCCCGCCTCCTGAGACCTATAAAAGGAAGCACCCGCAGCTGCCGGGCAGTGGTCACCAATTAATTAGAGCAGTAGAATTCATTGAGGAAGGTTTTGAAAATAAACAAAAAACTGCAGCGGTTTTCCTTGACATTCAGAAAGCTTTTGACAGAGTTTGGCAAGATGGTCTTATGTACAAGCTAATTAATTACAACATACCCCCACACCTTATCAAAATTATAATTTCTTATAATTTTCAGTTACAGATCCTTTCAAATCAAGATAAACAATGAATTTTCGGAAGTAAAACCTATTCTTGCAGGTGTACCTCAAGGATCTAAACTAGGGCCAATTTTATTTTCCTTGTTTATTAATGATATCCCCAAGCAATTTAACACTATGGTGTGCATGTACGCTGATGACACTGCAATACTAGCTAGAAACAAAAATCAAAATTTCATTACCATAGCTTTAAACCGACATATTAAATCTACTACTTTAATTTATCTCAGCCCCTTAGTTTTTCTTCCAAACTTTTATTTTTTCAAACTCAAATTAAACAGTATCTCAATAGCCAATTCTAGCTCACAAGCAGTAAAAACTTACTAAGCCCAACGGCAGCGTACCCCCCCCCACACCCCACCCCACCCTCACCCTAATATCAGACAATCACAATGAGTCCTGACACTCGTCATCTCCACATTTCGTCGAAGACGGCCACGGCAAAGTATAGACAGCAAAGCACTGTGAAGTCTCTCCTTACCGGGGATAAGCCCCTGCCGGGGCTAGGCGCCCCGTCAACCCAATCATCAAGCTGCCGGGCAGTGGTGAGTCGAGTGGTGAACCAGTGGTGAATTGGGTTGCGAACCAGTGGAGTCGAAGAGTAGTCGTCGCGGTGAACCAGATCGGAGTCGTAGTTATGAACCGACGGTGAATTGAGTCGTGGATCAGTGGAGTCGAAGAGTAGTCGAAACCGACGCTAAAGAACTGGTCTTCCAGAGATAAGCGGAGCAGCGACGGAGTGAAGCTAGTGAACTAAGCTGTGTGCTACTGTCTGTAATAGAGTTTTGTATGCTGCACGTCTCGGCTGAATATAATCCTCTTCTGTGCTGTATACAGTTGTCGTCTTTGTGCTGTCCTGAGTGTCTTCGTGTAAATAAACGTCGTTGTTTTATTTTCTATTGCCGCCTGGTGATTGAGCGTTCTTCACACCATATAACCCCCACTATTCAAACGAACCCCGGGAAATTTCGTAACAATATTACTAAAAAAATTCTAATTATCCACTTGTTTGTCATAATCAGAGAATTCCAATATAAAAAAAAACATGTTCCAACCAATGTGATTTGTAAATTATTATTAATAATTGTTGCTGTTATCATATAATAATAACCGATGAATGTCATAAATTGATTAACCTTTTTCACAGGTATTTATTAATAATAACTGATAAAGCGCACGAAACTGTAACACATGTTCAAGATATTAATAAATAAAAATAGTTGCTTGATAGTTTAGGATCCTCATTCACAAAAATCAGGATGACAAACAGTGACTTTTACAATATTGTTTATCAGTAAGCCATTTTTATGATAATTTGGCATTGTTGCACCTGAACTAAATTTCTACCAAATACTTTATGTCTACAACCTTCTAAAAAGCTTGTAGTTAATCCTCTCGATCCTAAGATTATTTGAATTGAGGTACCTCAAAGTACTGGAACGCTCCCGTTTCTCATTCAAAAATAAGAAACATTCCTTCACCCTTTTGAAAATCTCAATGACACCTCCTGTTCTTAAATGATGATATACAATAGGTGACCCCATTTTGCCGATAGCAGTTTTTCTGTAAAATTTTGTTCGAACAGCTTTGAAATTTTTCGGAAAACACACCTGTATCCACTTCCCAAACCTCTTTGAGGAAGCGACCAATTAAAAATTCTCAAGTATTCAATCAATTGCACATAAGGAAATGGGAGTGTGTTTTTCTGATGCCTCGAACGCATTCCTTATTATTTTTGAATGGACGTTTGGAGAATTTCAATATTAATTGAGTTAAAATAGAAATAAATGAAAATTTCGAATATGTTCAAATTTCCTGTTCTTATAACTTATCAGTAGTTTTAGTATATTTATAATAATTGGCAATACTGTTATTTCTATTTAGTTTCAGGTAACCATTAAAAAATTCATATTATCAGTTGCTGGGAAGAGTTTATAGCGCGTTTAATCAATCACCTTATTTCTAAATAATACTTCTACTTAGATGTAATAAATACGATAAAATTTTGTCTAATTGGAGAAATGATTTTCTCTTAAACCAAGAAAATGTTTTTACTTTCAAAATTCGATTAAAATTTGAAAAAAAAAAACCCGATGGAATTATTGTTATTTACTATCAGTTCAATGAATGCAATTCAAATGTGTAATTCTCAGTACAATTGAAATGAAAGTATAGACAATGATTAATTAATTGCATGAAGATATTTTTTGAGGTAATTCCTTAATTGCTTTGTTGTTTTTCCATCTCACCAGAGGTTATCTAGTTTCGAGAATAGGTAGCCTATTAATTAACTTAATTATACGTAGTAAAAATAAAGTATTTATATGTAAAATGCTATTGCGCTATCGAATTTCAGAATCTATTAACCCCTTACATGCCGAGGATAACTTGCTAGATTGGGTCCCCAATGCCACATATATATACGTATATAGTTGCGAGACATATATATACGAAAGGGTCAGTTAACACATTGACTTAGGGAGACGTATATATATGCCCGCGGCATGCAAGGGGTTAAATGGTTTATATTTCTTTTTCTAAATTTTAGAAAGGATTATTCAGTGTCCACATGATATAAAGTTACAGCAGATAAGTGATTAAAGATAACATGAAAAATAAAATTGTATTTTGGATATTGGAAAAATAACAAATGATAATTATGATAAGTGGCATACGTCTCTTTTTTAGTTGTTACTTTAATATAAGAATTTAAAAATATTAAAAAATTATGTTTATCTTTTTTTTGTGTTGTTTAGCAAAACGCAGTTATTAAAAATTAATCAGTCTAATTTCTGTATCCCCAGTTTATAAAATACAGGGAGTGAGAAAATACTTCTCATATATTGTAAAATGTTTTGTAACTATTCAGATATTATATATATATATATATATATATATATATTCAAATGAATGCTGTAATTTTCATGGATGCCATTTCTCATTGAAAATTTATAACATATTTTTTAATAAATTTAGTATCACATTTTAAATTCTGTATCATTCAAGCAGTTGAAGAGAGATGTTTGATTTAACAAACTTTATAAAATATGCACTTTTAACTTTTTACAAGTGTTTAAGCTACTGATATATTTTAAGTTAAATTAATTAATATGCTAATACTTTGAAAAGGTTCAGAACAGAATGTAAATTCGTATAGAAAATCTTCTATACATAGTATATGAATAGAATTCAATTATTAGTTTAAATGATTAAGTGTAGGTAATTGGGAGCACTCAGAATATAATACTTTTTTGAATAGAAACTGTTATGAAATTTTGGGGGAATCAATATTATTATAATCATCGTCTCTTAACTTTTGAAAGAAGTTGCGAATTCTGAAAAAATTTCCATGCGTTAAACTAACTTAATTTGCAGTAATATTTCACAAAGTTAAGTTTGCAAAGAAGATGCTTATATTAAAAGCTATGATCAAAAAGAATTCCTCTTGCTTCATTTAAAATACGTCTACAGGCTATATGGTCTTCAAATTTTTATGAAGCATACAAATTCTGCAAATATCTGGCAAGTATCGGAAATTTGTTTTATCATCTGGAAAGAATTGTTTTCAATGAGGTACGAGTTTTAACTTTGGAGATTTTCCAAAAGCAAGAATATAATTGACTAAAGAATATCCGTTTACATTTATTAGTTCAAAGCAATTTTACTACAGAAATAGTTGTAATGATGCGAAAATTCTTATATGATAATTGCTTATCAAAAACAAGAGTGTTTGATTGTAATAATTTTAAAGAAGGTACAGAATCAGTTTTATCTGAATCATGGTCTGGAAGATCATCATCTTCATCTAATCTTCAACGTGCCGATCAGATAAGAGAATTTACACTTATTAATCGTTATTTAACATTTCGATGCATAATGGAATAAGTTCCTATATTGAAAGCTTCGAAAAATATAAAAACTGTGGAGGAAAAATTCGTGTTCTTTGAAAAAGGATGCGAATTATTATTAGTAGTAAATTTTAACAGAATTTTATGTATGGACCTGATATAGCACCTTGTGACTTTTTCCTTTTTTCATGGCTGAAACGGCATCTTTGTGGCCACTGTTTTGAATCTATTAAATGAATAAAAGAAAGATCCCTATACACTTTGAAAGGATTTAACAAAAATGACATTAAGGCTTTTTTTGAAGATTGGGAAAAAAGTTGGCATCAATGCTTTATAGTTGGAGAAAATTAACTTCAAGGAGATGAAAATCCTTTTGACCAATGAATTTGTACGTTTTTGTGTTATGCTACTATTTCGAATACTTTTTGATCACAATATAACTCGAACATCAATCGAAACAGGGTACGAATTGTTAGTATATAATGTCATTTATTTTATAATGACTTTGCATTACGAATGAAAACATTGAAGTGCTATAGCCATTAACTGCTAAAGTTTCAAAATAAATTTGGTTTTCAGCAGGAAATTATATTTGAAACCTTTCCAAAACTGCATTTCAATTGCATTGTTTTATTTGCTTTGATTGAATGCCTTTATTTTCAAGTCCTTTGAAACTGCGAGTTACAAATGAAATAACATCTTCATTTTAACAGAGAATTTTTACAAACATCAGGGTGATATTAGCAATGGTAATGGAAACAGAGAAGTTTTATTTTCAACTTTAGCAATGGCAGGTGGTTTTAGTAATACTTTTAACATCTCCAGTGGCGTAGCGAGGACAAAAGACGCTCGGGGCCTAATATAATTTTTATTGCCCTTAGTCGTCATCAGTGATTTAGTAAATATAGATGGAACTCAAGGTAGAATCTAGTTTTTTGTCTCTTCATGATATTTTAATAAATGGTATAAATGCACTAATGATTCACCCCGATGGCGTCTCTTAATATAAGCAGTCAGACATCAGTAGCCTCCTTGCCACTCGATCTATGCCACTGAGCATCTTAAAAAGCAAAGAATCTGCTTTCTTCTTCAAATGAAGAAGTGTATAATTAGCTGCACTTGTTATACATGCTGCTTTTAAAATAGAATAAAGGCATTTTTCTGAACTTAATAAACCATTTTAAATATTGATAAATGAAAGAGAAGAAATCCCGTAGATTTGCTAATACATTAAAAATAAGTATTCAGCGGAAGTTCAGAGATTAGTATTTTGTAGATATAAAAACATTCCTCTTACTAATGAAATTTTCCCCATAACTTTATATAACAGATGAAAAATAAGATATAATAATAAAAAGAATCTACAATTACTATGAATTCATAAAAATCACGATTAAAATTGTTGATAATGAATTTTATAAAATTAAAACATTCTAATGGATTCGTAGGTTATATATCAATTAAAATCATTGAAAATTTATGTGTAAACTGGTCTGCCAACATTTATATTATGAGGATCTTTTTATTTATTGTCTACCGATCTATTTTAATGGATTTAGGAAATTATGCATGGAATTTCAGATTTCGTATAATGATATATAATTTATTATAATTTTCTTACGCGATAAACGAGAGTATTGTTCCTTTAGCATAACTAAAACATACTAGACTCAGAACTCAGAACTGTTTTCAATGAAAAGTTTTGCCTGTATTATAAATATGCTGTATGAAGCATGCTAATATAATTGAATTTGTGCTGCTAATTTGGCTAATTCGCAATGTGAACTTTGGTTTAATCTTACCAAAGAAGAGTTCTACTGCTTTGAAAAGAGAATGAAAAAGATGATATGACAACATACCATGCTGAATTAAAGTAATAACTTTTTCTATAACTAAAAACAGTCTGCTTTTATTTCACCTTTTAAATTTCTGCTTAAATGAGTGAACATTCTTGTTCAGTGAATTAAAAAAAATGCACTATTAAACATCCGGTGCAAACACAATATCCGATGATAGAACTTTTAATGTTCTTTAATATTATGTAATGAATTTTTCAAAACATTTATGGTCCTATGTAATCTAACATTGTGGTTACATAAATCGCAAGATATTTCAGAAACTTAACTGCAGAGAAATCAGTCTAATGGCGGCTGTAATATCTGCATCCTGTTGTTTATATAAAAATCAGGAGCTTTTATGTACAAATCATTATTTAACTCCATCATAATTTGTTTTAGAGATAACTATACATTTTTTTTTACCTTTACAAATAAATCGTGTTGTTTCGTGACTTGAATGTTTATTCATATTTTTATTCTGTTCTCAATTAAATTACGCAAACTGCTTAGAATAAATACAAAGGAAAATTTATTTTTTTATAATGTCAACAATAAAAACTCAATCAAAAAGTTATTACATAAAATTCAATAATATTCAATAAAATTCAATGGATATTTCAATACAATAATAATAATAATGAATTCAAATTAGTTTATACAGTATAATTTTGGTAAATTTAGTACTCTGTTAGATATTTATTGAACTTCTACAACATATTTCAGCATCAAAGTTGTCCTCTTTATATTTCACTTACACGGTACTCTAATCGCTGCTACTCGCCATCAGTACTCATTTGGAATTAAATTCATTCAATTTGATTGTAATATAAAATCTTGTGAATAGTTATACGGACAAGAGAGATAAGTATTGTGAGTTAAATTCATGGGGTAGTTATCTTAAAAAAAAAAGATTTTACAGATGCATATATTTAAATATTTTTAAAATAATAATAATATTAAAAATTACTAAATTACGTAAAGTGAATGGTTCGTTACCTTACTAAAATCACGAAGTCCTTATTATGACATAACATCTTACAGCTTCAATGTTCCAATTGAGAAGCTAGGATAAAGTTCTGTTTAGACCTAAATTCGTATAATAGTGAGAATTACTCCACACTAGAGGTGAACATTGAGCTGAGTGTTTAGGATTGATATTTGATGGGAGTTTTTGGGAGTTTAGGTTAAGTTTGCTGAATTTCTATTCATAACGCAAAAATCAAAAGCTAGGATAAAGTTTTGTTTAGACCTAAATTCGTATAATAGTGAGAATTACTCCACACTAGAGGTGAACATTGAGCTGAGTGTTTAGGATTGATATTTGATGGGAATTTTTGGGAGTTTAGGTTAAGTTTGCTGAATTTCTATTCATAACGCAAAAATCAAAAGCTAGGATAAAGTTCTGTTTAGACCTAAATTCGTATAATAGTGAGAATTACTCCACACTAGAGGTGAACATTGAGCTGAGTGTTTAGGATTGATATTTGATGGGAGTTTTTGGGAGTTTAGGTTAAGTTTGCTGAATTTCTATTCATAACGCAAAAATTAATTATTTTAAAAATATTTTCATAAGAACAGTAGTCCAGTATGATATTAAATAATCACAACAGGGCCTATCTTTAATAATATTACTCAAATTACATAGTCCTGATGTTGGCATAATGTTTCACTGAAGAAAATCTTTTCCATCAACGCCAGTGTTTCTACTTAGAAGTTAGGATGACTTTATATATAATCCTAACTCATAAAGCAGCTAGGATTACTCAGCCACTTTTTTCAGCCAATCACAACAAAAATGTTGAATTTGCTATCATCTCATTCGCAAGCACGGTGTTATTTCAATAAGATATTGGCTTAGTAAAAAAACGAAGAAACATCTGAAAATCTTTCATGAAGGAAAAATTCTGAATTTTTAGTTCTCCTCAAGTTACAAAAAATTTTGTTCTTACTGAATGCCTATGTCAGCCAGCTGGTCTCATAACTCGTTGTAAGTTTCCCCAGAAAAAGAAGCATAAATGTTTTCATTAAACTCTGAAGAAATTTTTGTAGATTCCAAATGTGAATGATTAATTATTTTTTTAGAATGAATTGCTCATTTTGTCGAGTTAATTTTGTCGGAAGACTATTTCCTGTCATATACTAAATTAAATTTCCCTTTTCAAATCGTTAGTATATAATACATAGTTGAAAGGGATAAATTAACTAATTTAGCCAAACTAGGAACGCATTTATAACTTTAGTGGGTAAAAATAATTGTTTTTAAAATTATTTTCTGTTTTTTTACGTTTCTGTTTCCTTTGTAGGTACATAAATCTATTTTTGAAAAGCTTTGAAAAAATAGAAATTAATTGACTTCTATAGTGTCATCACTATTAAAAAAAAATCAATATTCAAAAGAGATAACAAGAGGTTATATTATATTGATAAACTTTTCCGAAAAAGTGTTTGGGTCAGATCACTTTTATGACTTGTTTCTTTTCTTTGCCCATTTATATTGTTATTAAAATTATTATTTCATTTTTAAAATAAATATATTATAGGATTTATTAAATTTTTAATTGAAATATCTTCGAAAAAATTATCGAAAACATACTTTTAAAGATATTTATCACTAGTTATAAATGTTTTTATGCAATTTACTTAATCATCGGTCACTTTTATACATAAGCATACATTTATATGGTTATTACTATTTTGATGCCTAAGACTTCTGTGAAAATTCTGCTTATCAAGATATCTTTCTCAAAGAAAATTCCAACCAACTTACCTATTTTCTGTTCTCTTGTATGTGGTTGGTGAGAGGATTACTTATTTAGGACAAAATATCCTTCAGTAGTCAGTCAAAATATCTTTCGAAGTAGGAAAAATGAGAACAAAGAAGCGAATGATACTGAAAAACAATATAACCATTCATTAATTCCTTCTTATAATGTTATGTGTCAAAAAAGCAATTCTATAAAAATAGAAAACGCAACAAGCATTTTTATAAAAATAGCTTTTGTTTTGTGCGATGCATATAAATTTGGATATTGTTTACTTACTTCGAACTGAAATTTCAATTTGAAACTCTTTGATTTGAATAATTATCATTTGATGTTATATAAGTCCTTATGCTAAATATTAAAAAAAAACTGTTGATTTTTATAGAAAAATGAGAATTGGTCTTAATCACGAGTTAGTTCAACCTGAATTAAAAACCATTCTTAAAATTGAAACGAAAAAAGGAAAATTTTAATTAAAATTTTCTATTCATTAAATCACTAGATCACAGAAAAAAAACAGTTTTAAAGATAGATTTGAGACAAAATGATTCTTGACTCTTATTTATTCGAAAATAATTTGCCTGTTTCTTCAGGTTAAATCCGAAGATATAAATAACAGTGGATTTCTTTTTTTGGGGTTGCATTATTCTAAAATAAATTATGAATAAGAATAAAATTTTAATGCGAAAATAATTGACAAAAATGTTGAACATTAAGAAAAAAAAATTTATCGTTGAATAAAGGTAGCAGTGGAATAACTGTCTTTATTTAATTAAAATATTATTTAGGAATATAAAACTCGAAATATGGCATATATATCTTGTTTTATCAAATATAATTCAAAATAACATCATTCAAAAACAGCTCTTATTTATCTTGCAAGAACCAATGGCAATTCCGACTAAATGACTGTGAAAAGTACCTAATTATTATAGATGCCTCTAGGTGGCGCTAGCTAACCCAACCCAGAAGGCGAAAGCAGATGATTGCAGGCAGGGAAAAGCTTTTGTAGTTTCAAGAAACGAACGAGCGCCGGATAAGTGTATGAATAAGTGTTAATCATGTATAGAAGGTGAACATTTTTTTTTTCCTTTTGTTTATTAAAGATATCTTACATCAAGAACAAACCCATATTACTTTATAGATTACGAAAGGCGTTGTATTTAAGTACACAAGCAAAAGTGTGCGGTATTTTGGAACTTACTATATCTCATCTGTTAAAAAAAATCGCGATGAATTTTTTTACTTGGTAATTACTGTCACATTTATTCCTTGTGTGTACTTTCCTTCATCGTTATTTAACATTATATCTATGACAGAAATTTTAAAGCATATAAAAAATGCTATTTTAAAAATAATTATTTAAGAAACTATTTTTATGTATTAAATTAATAATTTCGTGCTTAATGGGTTTCATAAAAATGAAATAGAAATATAGGACTGAATACAAAAAAATTTAATTAAAAAAATTGGTTTTCCTTATTTTTGTTTGTAAATATATCCGCGTGTAAATTACGAGCATATTTTCATGAAAAAATATTCAAATTTTAAATGGAATTTCCTTTTCCGTTTAAAGAATAAATAGCAACTATATAAAACAGTCAAAATGTCTCGCATAATACAGCAATATTCTAAATAAAATAAAAGGGAAAAGAATTAGTATTTATTTTAAGAAAAGCAACTGTGTAATTAATTAAACAGTTAAAAAATAGGACAATCAAAAGCGAATTGAATTTTTCAAGCATGTGTTTAAAAGTTTTCATTCATTTTTTTGTTATGTATCTACCGATGAACAAGGAACATTTAGTATCATGAAATTATACACATTTGAGGATATCTTTAACCTGATTTTATGTCTTACTAAAGCAATATTTTTAAAACGTCTTGAATTATTTAATCATTATCTTTCAGAATTGGTAGTTTCAATAGTATTTATATACCGTTATCATCGCCTTATGAATTTTTCTTCCTATAATTTTAGAAAAGTTTTTTCTAGGATTCACTTTATATAATATCAATAAGCATTTAACATATTTGAAAAGAAAAAAAATAGCTTATTTTTAAGATGTAATATATCCTATTTTTTTTAAATAATAAAACCATGGGAGGAAAATAATTATCTCTCTCTCTCTTTTAAAAATTATACACAGAATCCCCATGTATTTAAGGTACTCATACATGAAAAGAATAATGCATTAAATAAATTAGAAATAATAATACACTCATTCTACAAGGTACGCTTCAAAAGATTCCGATGACCGAATTTGAAATTATACTTGATGTACATGGGGTTTTCAAATGAAAAGGTGCGAAACGACACTGTGGGTATAAATGAAGACTATTCAAAGTATACACTATACGCCTGAGCACAACGAACACATTGATTAATGAGATAAAGGATTCCTTGTTCCAAGAATTCCTGTGACCGTGACGAGACCCAATCCTCCACAGCGTCCTTGAGTTCTCCGTCCGAGTTGAAGTGCTTCTCTTTCAGATGTTTTTTTCAGAACCATTAACTCTGATGTGTACTAGGAGACACTCCGAGATTATGCAGGTCCATCAAAAACAAAAGACCGGGACTACTCACGGAGGGTGTGGTTCTACTCCATGATAACGCGCGTCCACACGCCTCCAGGGTGATTCACGCGGAACTGACCAAGTTCAAGTGGCAGCTCGACCATGTGCTTTACAGCCCGGACATGTCACTCTGCGATTTTCATGTGTTTGGTCCTCTGAAAAAACATCTGAAAGAGAAGCGCTACAACTCGGACGGTGAACTCAAAGATGCTGTGAAGGACTGGGTCTTGTCGTGGCCACAGGAATCCTATGACTCGTTAATCAATGGGACCGTTGTGCTCAGGCCAGTTGTGTATGTATATTTTGAATAAAATCTTCGTTTATACCCACAGTGTCGTTTCGTACCTTTTCATTTGAACATCCCTTGTAATTTTCATTAGATATAATGTCAACATTTAATGCATGGTTTTAAGAAAAGCCAAACAATGCATTTCGTAAAATTTCGTTTTAACTGTTTCGAAACTTAAGTCGAGAAGAACGAGTTTATTATTTATTTATTTCGATACAATTCTACCTAAATTAGAAATTTTGCATATATGAAATTTTGAATCACATTTCATTTTTTTTGTTGGGTTTGTGTTGCTGTCAAATTCTTTTGATAAATTATTTTATAAAAACCAAACTCGTTCCTCCATTTAATTAATATTTTAAACACAACCTCAAGAAGATTGTACTTAAAAGATTCATTAATGAATCCAATTGAACTGAAAGTATTGTATTTCTGTTCGGAGATAGACAATAATTCTATTAATTAATTAATTCAAGAACATCCCAGCGTTAGGTACTCAAGGATCAAGATTTATAATTGTATTTTATCCCTATATTATGAGAAAATTAAACTGACACTTGGAATTACTTTTCAAAGCTATAATCATCTTTTCTCAATGTCAGATTTTTATTTTTTTTCTGTTATTTCTTGATATCGAGAAAAAAAAATTCCTCTAAAATAATTCGATTTGTAAGTTAGTAAAGTTACTTTGTCCTTATAAATATAAATGGGGCGATTAGAGTGTCTGCTTTCAGAAGTTTTATAGCATGAAGTGATTGAAGAAAGAATCTGGAAGAGTTTCTAGAAGAATATTGCATCAATCATGGTGACTAAACTTCTTTACTTGGAAGTACACGCATCCGGTACTTGAGGCACGATACCTTTAAAAATGTATCACAGAAAATCAGTGGTTAAACTCCAGTTTCAATGTAGCAACATTCAAAGTCATTTATAAACTGACCACAGATATTTTGGCAATTTTCCCCATTTTCTCGAAACCGAAAACAGCATTACATATATCTGAATACTTATTTCAAATTTAGTGATATAATTTTATTTTGATATTAATAAATAAAAATTTCAGTTTAAGTGTAGGATTGATTATTTTTATTTTTAAACTGCAAAAATCCTTTAATGACTTTAATCACTCCATACTTTAATTGATTTTATATGTGTCATTTCAAAACCGCATTCATCTTTATTATAATTAGAGTAGTTTTATCCTCCGAACCAACTCAGTTGAACAGTTTAGAGCCTGGCATTAATCGAAAGTCAGACAACAAAGTATTATGCACTTCTTTGGTGGAAAATAATAACATATAACATGCAGGATTATCTAGACAAGAATATGAAAAAAACAATATAACATAAAACGTAGCTAATAATATACACCTTTTGCTCTTGAAAAGAAAATAGTAAGAAAAAAAATGAGTGCACAAAATTTTTTAATTAGCATATTTAATGTAATGGTTTAATTTATAAAATATCATACTGAATATCATGATTATTTATTGCCTTATCCTTTCCTCTCTCCGTCCCTTTTTAGTCTGGTTTCTCCAGCTTCTGTTCGTCGTCGGTTTGCATTTATTTCTCTGTAGAAATACCTTTACGTCTAACAGCAATAAAACAACCCCTTGGTATCGGGCAACTTTTAAAAAATGGGACTAAGACAACCCAAAATAGATGTGCTTGTCGGAAAAACCAATTGCTAGGCGAATCAATGTGTCGCCAATCTTTAGATTGCACTCATAATTAAGCATAATTTTATCATATGTTTCGCAAATTCATTTCGTTAATTTCCATAATATATTAAACGGTTTGAATCTTTGAATTGAAGTTTTTAAATTGATTGATGATTGATTCTATCAACTAATGTGTTGATTGTTCTATTATATTAATTTGATTCTTTAGATATCAAAAAACAAATAAATAGCCTTTAATTTTAGAGTCCAGAAACTTGCTAGTTAATGGGCCAATTATCTAGGTATTTCTAGAAATGAAACAATTTTCCATATTTTAACGAATTACCCTAGTTAATGGGCAGATTAATTGATTTCATTACTTTAGCGATAATAAGCTATTCAAAGAACAATAATAGTTAATATTATTCTAGAAAGATAGAAGATAAAACTATTATAAAAATTATATTTTCGAGTTGAATTAATTGACTTTGAAATTAGCATTTTCTATCTTGAAAATTCCAATAAACTGTTTTCTTGCTTTAGTTGCTGTCATAACAAAAATGTATGAATCACGATCATTGTTATTTATTTGCATTGCTTCGGATTTATATTCTGTAATTGCAATTCAAAATTATTCTTTTAAATTGGAAAATATTAATTCAAAATTATGAATAATCCTTTTTGAGGATGAATAATATTACAAAAAAAATCATTTAAATGAAAATTTTGGAAAAACAGTTCTTTTTTCTGTTAGCAAGAAATAAATTTAAATGTGAGTCATTCTCATCGGTTCAAATTTCAGGGATTTGGATTAATTGCGATATTTAGAAATATGAATCGGATGATTATTTAGAAAGCCTTTTGAAATTTGTAATGGAAGATAATTATTATCTAACTCATTTGGCCATTTATCATTATATTTTATTTTTAAGCGTATATTTTTAGTTTGAAATTTTTTTTGAGGAAAATTAGGTTTGTTTCCTGTCATAAATATCGTATTTTTCCAAATAACTGAGATCTGTCCTTAATGAAATTCTGATGGAAGTTTCAATCGCATTTTAAATGTAACTAAACATTATTATAATATAATATTTTTAATAGAAAATTCTACTAGCAAAATAAAAGATTAAGTAGTATTATCAAATATAAAAAAATATTAAATTCAAAATATTTACTAATTTGATTGAATTTTAATTTAGTATGACTCATAAAAATTGAATGATTTCACAATAATTTCGACAATGGATTACCATTTAGTTAATTTTGTGTTGAAAGTTTGATCTAGTAAGTTTAATTTTTCGAAATTTAGAACCCTTTAAAACAAAAACAAAAAAAAAAAATTAAAACAAATTAATAGTTTTAATCATATTTTACATAATTTTATAATGTTGACATTATGATCTGTTGCTTAATTCAGCATCTTCCTAATATGGTATTTTGTTAAAAAAATAACAGCAAAATTTTCCCTTTTATTTTTAAACACTTTCAAAATAACTTACGTATTTATTTCAACCAATCATTAAGCAATTATTCACAACGTCTTTCAACAGCAAACTGTATATATATATATATATATATATATATATATATATATATATATATATATATATATATATATATATATATATATATATATATATATATATTGCATACAGAGAGAAAAAGTACAACTATCTCTCAGCTAATTATAATTAAAAGATTCATCAGATTATAGAAATTCTTCTGGTAAGTCATTAAACCACCCAGATTTTGTTAAAACTTTATTTACACCCCTTGAGGTCCAAGGTTTCCAGCTCGAAGGTGCTGTGTCCCCCTCTGGGTTTGTTTATATTGGGTGTATTGTTGCGTAAATTGTGATGTCTAGTTGTGTTACTTTGTCTTTGAGCGCTTTCCTGTAAATATGCTAGCTGTGTCTGAATAAAATGTGAAAAATTCACTAGTTGCCTTCAGTTCTTTTCTGACAGGTAAGAGTTTTTGAATTATTCTATTCAACGTGAACTCGAATTGAAGTCTAATCACGCTTCTTGGATGATATATTCAGCTGTGTGATCAAGTTATCTATATTTTTATGACGGCACGTACCTCCTGAGTAATGACTCATCTTGAACTTTAACCTTCACCTCCATGCAATCATGACTATGGTCATTTAAATTACTCCTCTAAAGGACTGTCAAAGATAAATGTACAAAAATAATAGAAATAAATATTTTTTTAAAAAATTAATCACTTCTTTGTTTTCATCCCCGCATGATTTAAAAAATTTTATTATGAAATGTGTCACAATTATTTAAAATGATATATGTATACCACGGAAACGCACACCCTTTAGGTCTCTATTCTCAAGTTTTCTTTAATATAAAAACTTAATGACTTGAAAAATTATTAAACTATTCAGGAAATTATTTACAAGGAATGATTAATATGCAAACAAGATGAAGGCTACGAGAAATCATCAATAAGTAATTGCCAATTACCAATGAAAGAATCTTTGGAAAGTCAAAACATGAGGGTTTGTATTTTCAGATTTGTTGGAAGTTCAAGAGAAATGGCAATCACTGGAATACATTACCATTTGAATTTCGAATTCTTTAATATCCATTTAAAAAAAAACCGAAAAAACTTTGGCTTGCGTCTAGCGGTTTACGGACCAAATGATTTTTACACTCACGTTTGAACGTTGTTCGTAAGTTTTTTGCGAACCATTCGGCTCCCAAATGTCTATGGATAAGCAATGACTTGAGTTTAGGATGGGATACTGTTTGCATCCTTCATCCTTTTGAGGATTGTATCAGTTAATCAGTAGCGTGCAAGAATGGTGTGTATGATGATGAAACCTAAAATACCTGACAAGGTTCATTGTACCTTGTGAGGTAAATACTATGAATAATAATAATTTTTTGCTGTATAACAGTTCATATACTGAAATTAATATATAAATTAAAACGTGTCACTTATTACTAATCAATTGTCCTTTGTTGCTTTTTAATCTAAATCCTTCTTCTTCTTTTTTTTTCTTTAGGAATATCTACTAGGAAACATCTGAAAATTGAGTTCTTGTAGTAACTTTCTAATTATGTGTTCCAAAAGGATAATATTAGAAATATATTTCCGTAATAAATACATATATGAAATAATTCACTAATATATAAATTTATGTAAACGGTATTTTGAAGGGAAATAAGGAAATATCATTAAGATTTTGTTTTGTCTTGAAGCAAATGATTTTTTTTTCTTTCTAAGTAAAAATAAATTTTATGATTTGTTGTCCTTTGCTGCTTTTTAATGCAAAATCCTTTTATTTCTTTAAGAATAACTACTTGGATTTGCCTGGTAATTGATTTCTCGTACCGATTTTCTAATTATGAGATCTTAAAGGTTGAAATTAATAATATATTATGATAACTTACCTGAAATAATTCATCAATATACAATTTTTGTTAGCAATATTTTGAATGGAAATAAATAAATAAATAGCATTAATGGGTTTTTTCGCCTTGAAGCAAATAAATATATTTTTCATTCTAAGTAAAAATAACATAAATTTTACGAAGTACAAAATTTTTATACATGCTTAAACTATCACCCTTTTCATGTAATGAAAGTTAACTTATATAATAAAACTTATCAGGAATATAATTATGATTTTATTTATTATACTTAAATACCACTAATTATAAATTCTGTACACCAATTCTATAAAAAAAAATTCAGATTTCATTAAAAAGTTAAAATTTTCCCAATTAGGGGTGATGTTTTTTCTCAGCACTGCACTTAACTATTCAGTTAGAATTTAATTCATTAAATTATAAAGTGATAGATATGATATAATTCAATACTTATTAGATCATTAAAAATGATATAGATCAATTTGTAAAGTTGTTTGAAAGCATTTATTATTTTTTAGAAACGTAACTATCATAGAATAGGTGAAATATGAATATAGAAGAAATAACTTTAATTGGATAGCAAATATTTTATTAATTCAATTAAGTTTGCATTAGAAATAAGTTATACCAAATATTTCTTTCAAAATATTTCCTTTTAATGTAGCTTTAATATCATTACGAAATAAAATGTAAACAGTTATTCAACCGTTGAATAATTAAGAAATAAAATGTGCTTTCATAATTGAATACACATACGATAGTTCGACTGAAATGAGTATCTTTGAGAAAAATTTGCAATTTATGTTACCGTAAATGTGTTTTCATAAGAATATTACGAAAGATTGAGAGAAATTAATTTCAGCCTTGCAGTCATACAGTGTTTGTTTATCGCAAAATGTATTTTCTTTTATTGTCTCACATATGTAAGAGAAATTAATTTATAACAAATATTATTAAGAGGTAAAAGATAAAGAATAAAGTTACAGACAGAAAAAAAATACTTTGTACATTTCATTATATATTTTGGAATAATTTAGAAAATTTTCTTAGTTATATCATAATTCTTAGAAGAAAACATCTTAATTCTTCTTTTCATGATTATTTCTTTTTCAGAATAGCAACTTGCTTTAAATAAAAGATTTATGCTTAAATATTTCTCATAACTGTTTCATTTAATTGAGAAAAAAAATGTTTTTTCTACACTTGTCTCTTTAGATGTTTATCAAGATAAGAGGAACATAATTTTCTGCGTATAATATGACTGCTTAAATTGAATTTATTCAGAGAGTATTATAGGCATTTTTATTTAATTCGATTTATTCCATGTTTTTCGAAAATCTATTATAATAAGGTGTTAAAATAATCGATTAAATTCTATAATAATCTATTAAAAGAATTTAATCGATTATTTTAACATCTTTTCTTATGACAAAAAGTTTTGAAATTTTCCCCATTTGTATATTCTTAATGGAATTATAGTATTTTAATAAATTCATAGCATATAAACACAGTTAAACAAACCATTTGATTAAATTGTTTTGGAATATTTCGCTGTCAAGTGATCTCTTAGCCATCATCTTTTTCTTTTCCTTGTATTTGTTAGATTATTTTATGTTCATTAAGTAATCCCACTCTTAACTTCTTTCTTAATACAAACTAGATTATTCTGCTGCTGTCAGATGGCATCATATCCATCATCTTTCCCCTTCCCTGTACTTCTTCAATTAATTCATCATCATCAACTGGTGTAATAAATACAGTATCCCCCATACTCATTAACTATCCTATATATCCACTAAAGACAGTACCTATTTCTATTAACCGTATAACTAAAGTGCTAAGTTATGCCTTCAAAAATATTATTATTTTCATATTCCGTATTAATTCAATATAGATTGCTTGATATTTTATAATAATTTGACTTCATTTGTAAAGTATTCCTGTCAAAGCATAATCTTGTAATACATATGTATTACAAGATTGCGATTAATAATACGATTATTTATACTAATTGTGATTAATAATACGATAAATTGCGAATCATAGTAATATTATAATTTCACTATTATAAAATTCTATATTGAATAATCATTATTAATGATCACATGAAAATTGAGTATGAATCAGAACAAAAAAAATTGCTTATCTATTTCACTACTAGCCCGATCAAACCCGGTAGTGAAAGTTTTATACTAGTGATCGTTATTTGCCTGATTTCTATTTCAAATGAAGAGAGTAGGATGTAAAGAAAGTTATCACTATAGATGACCTTGTTTTAGGATCTGAATTCCTCCTTTGAGAAAGAAACATGACCCAAAACACACTTTTAGTACAGATCTTGCACCGCCAGACTGGTACTGATAGAGATATAGTGTTACTCACTCTAATCTTGTAGCTATTCTAAATTTATATGTAGAATCTATAAATTTATATTAGCTGCATGTTAAAAACAGTGTAAAAGTACAGATTTATCTGTTCAAGTTTCTGTATTAGAGTATATATATATATATATATATTACATGTGTTACATTACACATCTAGCATTAATCTATCTTGTTTATTACATGTGTAGTTTATTTTAGTCATAACTAAGCAAAAAATATTGTTAAGAAATTAAGTCTTCAGTAAGAATCGGATTTTTTTTATGTATAACATATTTGAGCATTATATTTTCATATTAGACTTCAGAAGAATGTATTTTACTAAAATAATTATTATTCACCCATTTCTATCGATGAAGTGCTATATAAATATGATAAAGTCGCTGTTATTTTCAGAAGTATAATTAATGTTTCTTTTACTATTGTGCTTTCAAAATTATGTAATATTAAATGTTATATTTCTTTATTCTGATTGGCATGTGTACTGGACCATTTAAATCATTAGACTTACTATTTTAAATTAATGGAGAATTTGTTTCATAAAGTTTAAATGATAATATACTAATATAGCTTGTAAAAAATAATTGACATTTGAAATACAATATATAACGTATTTAAAACTTCTAAGTTTTGAGAATTCTCTTTATTATATTACCTTAATTAATTTAGTGATTGAAATAAATATTTTTGTCCAAAAGTATACTAATGTTGCATAGTTAATCCTATATCTGATCTGAATATATCTACATCTGAATATCTATCTACATATATCTGATGTAAAATAATTCATTGTGTGATTTTCTTTATCTCACACTTTTTGTCGGAGTTTTCGGTTTATATTTGAAGAAGATACTAAATCACTTTCTAACGTAATATTTTTATTATTTTATTTTTCTTCCTATTTCAAATAACTTTTAAAGAAACGGCTAGATAATTTTTCCCTATCAAATAACTCCAATTAAATCATTTTATAAATGACCAAGATGAGAATCAGTGTGCTGGAATTTTTCCAAAACTCAGACCAACCAGGTAAACCAGGAAACATTATTTAAATTAACGTTAGACTTATTATTATTCTGTGAGATTAAATAAACTATGAAACAAAAAGGAATGGTTTCAATGTTTTTTTTTGTTATTTTTTAATCAAATAGATATTTCAAAAGATTAAATCCTATTTTTTTTATCTCAATCCTATAATAACATTTTAGCTTTAAGCTCTTTGTCTAATTCATTCTATTCCTTTCAATTCGATTTGTACTTGCTATTTTAATGTAATTTCTATTTTGAAAAAGTAATATCGACTGCCATTCATAAAGCAACTTAAAAATATTTCCATTTAATTAATCTTTCCATTAATTATCATTTAAAAATATTAAAGAATATTTTAAATATATTAATACTCCAACTACAAAATATTTAAATTTAAAATCCATAGTTTCTTCAGTTCAGAAATATAGCTAGGGAACTTCAAAATTCCTTCAATTTCGTTTTCACATAATGTAAATTTTTCACATTTCCTTGATTAAATTATTTATACATTCTTCCTAACAAATAAACAAATCAATATTTTATATTCATTAAAGAGAAATGAGTGTTCTATAAAATATCTCTTAATAAGGCAAAGAATTAGTATAAATCACCCCTTAAAATTATATCCCCTACTTACGAAATCGAAGAATAATGCCATTTATTTCTTATATCGTACTAGTTCCTAGTTAAACATGATAATTTTTTAATGGATTTGAGATTTATAACTTTCATGCATTTACATAAGAATATGGCCTTTCATTGAGTCCATTAAGAATAGTGTAACATGCTAAGGTCAAGGGTTGAAGATGTCCATTCATTATAAGTAATGAAACTGGGATCACTGCTCTTGAGTCTCTGTTACGTTATTAATGACCATCTTTGGAACTGAGTCCTTCAGAGAGATATGCAACTTGCTTTACTGCGATTAATCGTTAGATTAAAGATAGATGAAATCCTAAACCAGTCTTTTAAAACTAAGATTCTGGTATAGAAACGACTAAGTGATATTAATTTTATTCAATAATTGAATAATATTCATGGCCTTTTTCCTTGAGTTACACATTTTACATGCATTGCATTGACAGTACGACCTTTAACTAAGTATAAGGCAGTAGGCTAATGTAAAAATGTAGAATAGTCTTATTCATCATAATGATGAAACCTGCATCATTGTGCATGAATCACCATTAAATTATTAATGATCACGAGGAGGAAAGGAGTCTTTTGAGAGATATGCGTTCCTCTTTAGATTAAAGATTGATGAAATCTTAAAAATTCTTTTAGATCAAGGATTCTCTTAAAGAAGTAAATAGATATATCCACTTTTTTTCAAATTTGCCAATACTTTTTGACTTCTATTGGTTAAAACGAACCATTCCAATCTCTCAGCATTCACAGGAATTGATTTAAAAGGACAACTAAAAAAATTACCAACAGAAGAATGATTAGAGACTCATACTGACCGCAGATAAGAAATTGCATTCTAATCACTTTGTGATAAAATATTCATACTAATCCATATTCAAAAGATAGTATAAATACAGAAAATGTGCTGATCATTATTAAAAATTCCTTAGATCATATGACATGACATTTCATTTCTTAGAGATAAATAAAGTAGAAGGAGCATACATTTATTGGACAGAACTTAAAACTATTTTAACATACATTCACTCAATTACAAATACTTCATTGAAAGAATGAAAATTGTCCATGTTTCTCAAAATTTCATTCTCAAACCCTTTTTAAATATATTAAGAAGAAAGTGCAGTATTAACTCTCATCAACGATGGTTTCATCCTTAGAAAGGGAGATTTAAAGACATTTGAATAAATACTAAATCAATTCCAAGTCAATACATTTTCGATCTTGGCGAGAAATTTCGAGACCATTTGGCAGAAAAAGAGGTATTATTAAAAGCAGAAATCTAGAGATCCTTCTGCAAAATCCCATACCATATTGGGAGACTACGCAAAGAGATGCGCTCTAATAAGAATGGATTCTTTTATTGATCAAACATTATTTTTGTTTTCTAAATTGTGATTTTTCTGCTTTTCTCTATTGTGAGCTTCTAGAAGTGCAGTTTCTTAATGTACGTTTCGGCTGTATGCTTGCTGCCTGTGTCTCCAGTTTTTCACATCTTGCTATCCATTACTTAACATTTTACACGGTATAGACATCGGATGGTTTCAGCTATAGTATGCAATGTTTAACATTTTTTTATTGAAAACCAACATTCTTAGTACGTATGTGTGTAAGAGTCATTTCTTAAATATTTACTAATTCCCAAGGACTTAATTTTACTTGCATTATGCGCATAATACATATGTAATAAGTGAAATTCCTTAAAATTGGAATTTGCTATAATGATTCATCTATGAAAATGATAATTTTAGATATCGAAAGCCAAAGTATCATGTCATTTTCCTTTCTTATATTCCCCGTTCCGCTAACAGTGTTTCTTCTAAATCTAGTAATATTTATTTCTATTTTCGAAGTAACACAATGACTATTTTGAGAAGAACTTCTAATTTTTCAAATGTGGTAAGATGACGAGGATCATACCTGAAAAGGCAAACCAAATAAAATCGTCCAGATAATCATTCTAAATCCAAAAATTAGCATATCAATTATAAACTGATTATTTTAAAATTAAAGACACCGATTTAGCCTTATAAGATGGAGTTAGTGACCGTAGTGGGCTTTTTGTAAAATCTAATACTTTATACTCTATGATGTATTGCATACTGAAAATCAGGCATAATGTCTGAAAGATCATTAGATCAAATAGACAAAAAAAATTAGATAAGAACCCAAAATTAGATAGAGCTTTAATCGATATATTATGTACACCTAACTCATAATATATACAATCTTCAGTGAAAAAATATACACCCAGCTGTGTTGATCATGACATTCACAATTAAAATAAAAAGCAATGAAAATGAAATAAAATACAATCCATTTGCATAGGGGCTCTTATACATTGGAGCTTTCCACTCGAACCCAATTACGCATAATACCATCAGCTAAAAGGAAACGTGAGACAGTATTACAATCAGCAGATCACATGTAACAATCAAAATAATTGGATGAAGTCCTAAACCAGATTATTCTGTTTGCTATCAAGACATATTAAGTGTTATTTGCCGAAGATATTTAATGTCACTAAAAATCTGGTTAATTATATCAATGTGCCATTAAACTGTTTGCATTAAAAAGAAAAGATTTTAATCATTATTTACTAATATATATTTTTTCTATTAAAAATGCAATGTATAAAATGTTATGGTTTATTTCATAATTATGATTCTCTCTTATCCAAATGGCTATTTAATCTCTAATTTCGATGTTCTAAAGATGGAAGATTATTTAAAGATAAATATAGAACGCAAGCAGACATTTAATTAAAATTTAATCAAAAGATTTTTATATATTTTGCTACATTTTCTAACATAATTTTGCAATCGTTTTAATAGCCCGCATAGACTTTTAAGCGACTATTCAAATTTGAAGAGTAAGGTTAAATTTAATACTTTGAAGTCCCTTTAGGCTTGGCTTTTATGACATTATTTTATCCTTAAAGTATTAAATTATCCGATTTCTGAACTTATAGAAGTCTATTATTTAAGCAAAAGACTAAACTTTGAAGAATCCTTAATGGCAATCAAGTACCTTTACTTCATTCTATTTACTCATTAAATAAAATAATTGCTACCGAGAAAATGAAATTAATATCTATAGAGCCCTCAAAAAGAATGATACTAAATCTATTGAAAATCCCAAAATGCTCCTTAATAGCAGTTGGTTGAGGAATATAATCGTCTTCAAAAATAATAGGTAAAGTATCTGATCATCAAAGAATTTAGGAAAAAAAAATTAAGTATGTAATTGCAAAATTTTTAATTTTCTTAAAATTATTTTCTATTACCCAAGAATTTAAATTAATTAAATTTCAGAATGTTAAATTAAATTTAATTAATTAAACTTTAAAAAGTAAATTAATTTAAATTAAAAAATAATTAATTAAATTTTTATTCATAAAACATGGTTTATTCATCAAACCTGTGTTTGTTCAAACATGTTTCATTCATCAAGCATGTGTTTGTTCAAACATGTTTCATTCATTTAGCATGCGTTTGCTCAAGCATGTTTCAATCATCAAACCTGCATCAAACAACGTGTGTATGTACGGTTTAATCAAAATTGTAAGAAATATATTAATGAAATTTGCTTTGTGTTCGTTTAAATTTATTTATAAATTTTTATCAATCAAACAGAACTGAAGATACCACAAATTCATTTTCTGCTTATATTTTCTGGACTACGTGGAAAATTTAATATTACTTGGATATAAATTACTATAAAAAGATGTTACATTGCAAAATTTAGGCATAATTTAGAATAATTATTTACATATATGCTCACAGATTTAAAAGTTCATCCAAGAGTAGAAAAATTTCAATTTATCGGTGAATGAGCATCAAAATATTTTTAAAATTTGATAATTAATGAAAGCTATCAACTTTATTTTAGTCAAAAAATATTCCAAACTTTTAGGATTTATTTTAAAAAGTAATTATTAAAATGTAAGGTATATGAACCTAATTTAAGCCTTCTTGGCGAAAAAATAACATAATGAGTTTAAAATATTCTTAAAATTGACATTATGTTTCTGTTGGTTGATCAACAAATTATGAGAAAAACTGAAAATTTTAAATGAAAGCGAATTAAGTCATAACATTATTTTAGACCACATTGTTAGTTAAAAACGGACAATTAAACAAGTAGACAAAGAGCTAACTGCAGTAGTTGACTTCATGGCTTTCAATGCATACGGGATAACACATAAAAATTTTATTGTTATATTAATTAATTAATATTATGAATTCCTCATGGAAGAATTCGTTGAACATTAATCTAAAATTTCACGAACATTAATCTAAAAAAATATAAAAGAAAATTCTTGAATAAATATATTTTCTACAAGTATATATTTTTTAAGATATAAATTTTATTATTAATTTAACTCAGCATATGTAAATATTATTAATAGCATTAAAAATTGTTTAATTAATTTTAATCATTTGGAAATTTAAATGAAAGTAAATGAGATTGATTTAAGGTGTTAAAATCATTATTAAATTCATTACTTGAATAAAATTACATTATTACATATCCATTTCATTTTAACTCTTAAATGCCTTATCGGATTATTAGCTATGTTGAATTCATAAATAATATTTTAAAGTAAATACAACTAATCATCAAATATATAAAATACATTTTTATTAATTTATTTATTGAATATTTAGTTATTTATTTTATGAAGTAACAGATTATTTACCTATGATCTAAAGAAAATGATCGGGAGTGGTTTCATTGGAACTTTGTCGTACAATCTAAAATAAAAGTGTTATTCCAATGCTCAGATATTTATTTCCTCTCTCATATATTAGAATTATATCCTATTTTATATAATATAGAAAGTCATTATAATAGGTTATCATAATATAATAGGTACTCATGCCATTGTCGAATGATTGTTATGAAAGTGTATGCTCAGAAGTAATTTTTGGCATTTTTTTCGTGATTAATGACTGGCATACTGTTAATACACAATTATCAGAAAATCTAATATGTATTATGATGTCAATTTTCGATTGATTAAAACAAAGATTAGCACATAACTACAGGTGGGGTCGAGTTTAAATGCCAAATTTCATTTCTTTAAGTCAGTGAGGATTGAGTTATAGTTTATACATGCATGAAAATGTAAAGATTGAAAGCTGGTAAAACCTTTCTTTTAGAAATTTATTTCGAAATTTTGCAAAATTCTGTATTTAAAAGTAGCGATTGTAGTATTGTTAAAGTAGCGATTTAAAAGAAACTATCAGAATTTTTTAAACTTTAAATTTCAGCAGAAAAGATGGTTTGATATGTTTTCAATTTTTTACAAAAGTGCTCTGATTCTGATGTTAAAATGCAACATTATTAAATTTCCTTTATAATTAAAGTACTATTTTTAATTTAAAAAAATCCGTAATTCTGTAGGTTTTAAAAATGTATGATAAAAAATACTCTTTAAATAGTAATATTCTCTGTCTTTTGTTATTTCCTCGTAATTAATCGGAAAAAAAGACAAAATTTAAATTATCTAAATGAATATTAAATCGAAGCTGTGCCAGCGAGTTACGCAGTTAATTATCAGCGCCAAAACAAAAACCTATTCACCAATCAATGCGTGGCGACTCCGCAAAACAGAATTAGAAAAGATCAAGGGGAAAAACCGTTTAGGCTTTTATCAGAACATCCGATTCTTCTTCCTATGCAAATTAAATCGAAGCAGCTGAATTTACTAAGTGATAACTTTTCCGCCAAGCGGCAGCAGCGACGACAGTCACTGTCGATAACACACGAATCACTTGGCGAACGTTTGGCGGTGAAAATCGGCTGGGTAACCCTATGACTACCGGCAAAGCTCGGTAAAATGGACCATGGAGTTAAAGTGAGGCAGTTCTGCTATGAAAAGGACCTAGCATAAACCGTCTTACATAGAAAGACACACCATATATTGAACAGCGCTCGCTTAGTTCTGCAGAATGATGAAAGATTTTAGCGGCCTGTTGTTGGATCAGTGGATTGCACATTAGTTGTTTATTATTTTGCATGTTATTTCTCTTCTTGGAAGATCTGCAAAACTTTTGCACTTGGAGATAATTCCTTACATTTAATAATTATTCGAGTTTTACTCTTCATTAATATTGAATATTATTCTAGAGGATAAATAAATGTTTTAGAAAAGTGAAGCACAAATAAGTGGGAAATAATATACTGGTGTTTTTTATTATTCGTTGTGAAGTGTGTGATATACTTTAACCTGCAACTGCAATGTGGTTTTTGACCAAGACTGTCGTTTTCTTGGTTTGTGGAATGACACTTGCGGTGGCTGCAGTAACAGGTCTGTTTTTTTTTCCTTGCAGATTCTTTTTATTCTACGTAGAATAGAATTTCAGTGCATAGATTTTGAAGAATTTATCTATCAAATTTAATAAACATGTTCCATCTTAAAAAATTTTAACATATTGACGTCAGAGAATCTTTTTTTATGTATATATATATTTTTTCCCCATTATGCAGTGATCTTCTATTTAATGGATTATAACAGACTTATTTTTGAAACTTTATTTACGAGCGTGGAACAATATATTTCACATTTTAAAGCACGGTTACAATACTTTTTTCAAACATGTAAATAATAATTTTGCTTTATATTAGTTTAACGAAAACTACGAATTTAGTAATATTGTAAAGTTTTACACAATATCAATATATTGACTAAAAGGAAAATTTAAAAAAAATAATATTTTGGATATTTTATTTATTTACAAAATATTTATGAACATTTCCAGTTAGCTGTAAAAGGCTTGTAATTATCAAAATAATGAGGTGTAGTAATTGGTTTATATTTAATTACTTAATATTTTAATGAAAACTTAAATATTTCTGAATCACGTCGAATAATATATTACATGAATGAGTCTTGTAAGATATTTGATTTAAAGAGTAAGTAGCAATATATTTGTAACTACAAAATAGTTTATTAGAGAAATTAATAATTTATTTTTAATGTAGTCATCCATATCTAGGTCTTTGATAAGAAAAAAAATCAATTTAATAATATATACATAATTATTAGTTATCTGAAAAATATAAAAATGTAGAAAACGTGTTTAAAAATATTTTACGTATACAAAAGTTCTAAAAAAGTGTGGTCAAAAATCTCAATTTGAAATTGAATAAATATCGAACAACATAAAAATTATTTATAAAATGTGTATTAAATATTTTTAAAATCCACTATTAATATTTAAAAAATATATAAATTCTCACAAATGAAATAATAAAAAAAAATTTTTTTTAGAGTTTTTTTCGAATTAAGGCTATAAATTATTTTCATTTTTATAGCTAGGGCTTTAATATTGGAATAAAATAATTTTCAAGGATAAAATCGGATATTTGTCTGTTAAATTAGAAATAAAGATCACAAGTTTAATTTCATAACAAAATTTAAAGAATAAAACCCAATTTTTATAAGAGGTAATAGCTACAAATAAAAAAGAATGACGATTTTTTTCCAATCCTTTTACGCAACGTTTTAATGCGATATAATTTTTTAAATTAAAAAATGGACACCGCATATTTTTTTAATAAAATGAGTAAAAATAAGGCAAAATAATTTACAGTCTTTGATTTTATAAATAATTCTTTACTAAAATTGAAAAAGTAATATTGATCCTTTTCTAGAAAAATGAACCAGAAAAATATATTTTTGTATATTAAATATTTTTTTTTCGTATCGGTGCCTTGTAGTAAAACATTTATTGCATAACTTTTGTGTAACAAACAAAAGAAGTTAATAAAGATGTTTCGAATAAAATTTGTTATAGAAAATGAAAAAGAATAGAAAATTTCCGTTTTCAGCATCAAATATCTTGGTTATTAATCGAAATCGTGCATGTAGATGCAGAACATTTTCCAGCAAATATTTGTTCATTTTCTTTATCGTGGCCTTGTTTTCAAATAGATGCACCATTCCATTTATTTTGGGAAGACGAAATAAACCTTCCATTTTTATTGTTTGGAAAATAAAGGTAGAATTGAAAAATATCGAAGTCTTGTTTCGATTTATTTCGTAACATTTCCCCCTCGTGATGAAAAGTTGTTCTGATCGTTGATTTCAATCCAAGATTCGAAAATAAGTTGAAGGATTTTTTAAAAAATTTATTCTTTTATCAAGTCATTGAACTTGCTGAAATGCGTTTATATAGTTTTAAATCAAATAATTTTTTTAGCTAAGTATTCACTATATTTCCCTTTATAATTTTATTCGAAAACAAATAATAAACTTTATAATTTTGAATTTTTTATTCAAAACTTTTATTATTATAATAATTTTGAATAAGAATTATTCCGAGATGCGAATATAAATCGAAGCGATTTTAGTTTTTAAATATTGTAATCGTGTAGAATGATTTGACAAAATAAATTAAATAATCGAATATTTTTTAATGAAATAGAAAATATAATAATCGAAAGATGGTTTAAATTTCATTCTTTTATTATAATTACTTTAAATTATAATTTTTATTCAAATTTTAGTTTGTAAAAAATTTTACAAGTATTTAAGGTTTTGATCAAAGTAAACTAATTCCGTGTCAAATTTAATAGTGATTATTTAACATAAATATCTATTATCTCAGAAATCAGATGTAGCATGCATCCATTTATCATTTATTGCAAAATATATCAAATTATCGATAAGAAGAAACTTTGATTAAAATGTTTTATGAAAACTGTGTATTTTTACGGTAGTCAAAATAATTAAAAGTTATAAAATCCTGAAAGCAATTATACTTGTTAAGAGATTCCCTTAGTTTCCATATATATATTTAGCATTTAAATGGATTGCACATTTACCATTGAGCATTTAGTAAATTGAAATTTTATGCTGTTTTACTAAAACAAAGAAATATTTACTTATTTGAGTAAATCTATCAATCATTTTAAATGTTGCGCTTAATATGGTTTCTTAAACAATCCTCAAGGAATATTCTCAACATTTATAGTTTAACAAATGACTGAAAGGGGAAAAGTAATGATATTTATAAATCTGATATTTTTTATTTGAAAATGAATGACATGTTAAATATAGTGTATTTCTTATGTCTTTAAAATATAAGTTATTTCATAACAAATTGAAAGTCTATTGCGTAAAAAGTGATTTCTATGGAATATACTGGTTTGCACAATACACTGCATCTTATAGCATTATTTAAGAAAGATTAAATTTTTATTATTACATCAGCAAAAGTTTGTAAACTATATTAAAAATAATATATCCATATTTTCAATTCGAAACGTCATGAAGATGACGGGGTACTGCTAAAGGCTGCAAGATGAGATAAAATATTTTCATTTCATCTTTTTTCCACGCACTTTTGCAGTTATGTCACGTAATCTACCTGAACAATCTTTTTTCTGCACATCAACGAAACGGAAATGTTTCAAAGAGATATAAATCTTCCCTAATAACACGAAAACCTATAAAAATACAAACTATGCACTGTGTTCCTGACATTATAGATGTCATGCATTGGTAGCAAAGCAATCAAAAACATTCCATTTTATATTATTCTTTAGTTGTGCTTTCACTTATTAAATTATATCTTAACAAAAGCATTTTTTTCTTAATGTAATAAACATAATGCATATAACATGAGAGTAAATATATGAAAGTAAGCATATAAACATCTAAATCTGTGTTAGATTGAACAGGTCTTTTGATAACTGTTTTTTTATTCTTGTTTTTGTTGTAAAATGTATTATAAATTACGTAATAAAAAGTTAAATATTTATCGACGCTTCTTCCAAAATTTTAAAATTTTCTATTTTGGAGATTTTCGAACTGTTTTATCGATATAATTTTATATTTCTGAAAATGTTTGTTCTACCAAAACTTTGCTTCACAATTTTTATATATAAATTTATAAACTTTAGCTTTAAAATATATTTATCTATATCTGATTATTTTTATGCAAGCAAGCACTTTTCTTTTATATTATGTAGAAAATATCTATCTTCTTTATAAAAAAATAACTTGCACGTTTTTCTCTTATCTCTCTTATAAAAAATATTTTACTCTGCTAAAATTACAAATATTTATTCCTGTCTGTAAGTCCTAAAGAAATTTGATTCTGTTTGAGATTTTGAAACGCTTTTGCTTGTTAATACAGAAAGTTAGACTCTGGCTTCTATTAGAATTTAATATATTTTTGAATTTTGCTCAGGCAAAAGAAAAAATTGCTGTCAGCTTTATGAAATTTAGTTTATTTTATATCTTTATAATTTAATCAATTCATATGGTTTTATATTTTTGACTGATTTTTTTTTGTTTTTGTTTTAATTTAATGTAAAAGTTTACTAAACGTTTCAATAAAGAAAACCCCATGCAATTATTATTTCTCAATATTTTCACAATATTGAACGGTGTCACTCTGCTTTCATATTTCAAAACTGAGTAAATAAAATTGAGTATCTATACCAAACCTTTTCTCCCTGCTAATGTATAAGTTTTATATAAACACATGATACCAATCATCTAGGCAGTTGTCTTTTTGTGTTTTTATAAATTAATGGTAGTAGCGAGGCTTTTGGGTCTGAAACTCTAAATTTGAATTCTGACACCACTACGATTCGTTTTGCATGTGGGACAGGCATACGTTATGTGTGCTTCTGCGTATCAAGTATTATCCTGTGGGCGAGTAGCGAAATTTAATAAAAAGAGCAAGAATTCTCAAAAATCATCATATTTTTGAGGTTTAAAATTACGATTGACATGAAACGTGTTGCTTCAGATGATTGGGGTACAGAGATTATGAAATTAAACAAATTTTATAGTTACCGTGTTCATAAATACAAACATATTTAGACAAAATTATACTCTTTGAATGATTAACTAATTTTTTTAGTTAATATGTTTACAGACAAGAAAAAATAATTGCAAAGAAAATTTTTTTGAATTTCGAAGACAAAGAGCCTATAAAGATCAGATTTCGAAGTCGAATTTTCTGACGATCAAAAGGATTTTTTGTTATATATGTCGTTGGGGTAAAATGAAAAAAAAATCATTCATTTTTTTTCTTTTAATATTTTATTGTTTCAGAAAGAATGTCGAAATAATTAGTGTTTTTAAGGTTCATTTCTTAAATATATATTCTCGATGATATTTAAGACTTAAATAGAATCACTATTTGTTTTATTAACCCCAATTCATCTGCAATTATTTTCAAATAATCAAAAAAAAAAATTCGAATTTTAATAAATAAATAAAATATCAAATTTTCAACTGAAGATATACAAAGTAACGCATTAAAAATTGTTAAAAATAGTTAATTATTACATATAACATATTTCCTTATTTTAATATGCATCCATAATAAACAAAAAATAAAACGGAAAGAAAAATTATTAGATATTTTATGATTAAAAAATCAACCTTTCATCATCAATTAATATTCATGAAGAGAATTCCAAAGCTGTATTAGTGGATTAGTTCTGAAATTTTAAGAGATTAATTTAAATCTCTTCTGTACATTCCTTCACAAGACGCAGCAGAATTCAACTGGTGAGATTTATTTGGCGATCAACAGTGAAGATTACATCCATTAATGTTATTTAAATTGAGCCAATTTGGCTCTCGAATCCTTATTTAAGCAATTAGGTACTGTAATTAATTCAGATTTGCTTATTCGTCTTTAATAAAAACTGGATTTAAAGTGTAAATTTTCTAAAACTTCTGGAACAAAATTTTTTTGTCAGAATGCGCGATTAATATTTTACATATTTTCAAATGTATAAAAAATATAAATAATGTAAATTTTAATTAATAACAAATATAAACCACGTTTAATAAATTATTTCATTGTGAAAATTATTTACATAACTGTTATTTGGAATAAGTTATTGTTTGGTGAAATGTCCATTTTTTTCCAATATTTGATTTAACTATCCCTCATTTCATGAGTAATTCAGTTGATATGTGAATTAAAATTTATTAAAGAATTAATTTGAAGAATATTTCCAAGAAGTAACTGCCATCATTCAACAGAGTGGTGGTGGTTTTGTGGTAAGGTATTGGCTTTGTATCCAGAAATATCTACTCAAGACTCGCTTCCCTTAAAAGATCAGATGTGTGTAACATTTTGGGTCAGACATCTTCTGTTAGTGTGGTGCGGAATCGTGGAGAGGAGAATGTCTAGTAAGATGCAGCCTGGTCATGTAACCGCGATTCAAAATTTCGAAGTATATCGCCAGATGGATTCGTGTTGCTTCCAAAAGGAAGTCCACTGTTTTGTTTGCTTTCCAATCTAATTATGATGAACACAAATTACATCATTATTAATTAAATCTAATTATTATGAATTCTAAGTTTATCATTATTCTACTAATATTGATGAAACCATCAATTTTGGGAATCTGATAACTTATGTTTCATCTAATATCCTATGGAATACTTAGTATACCAATAGTATATTTAATTTTTGAATATTATATATCATTGGTTTAATTATAGATCAGTTTCAAAAATAATTCGATGTGAGTATGACACAGTTAAGAAGTTAAATTTATTTACATTATCTACAAGACAAAATACCAAAATATTTCATAGCGGAATTCCTAAATGTTCCCAGCCAACTGGAATGATATTCCCAAAACAATATGGTCCGATCATTGGAATAGAAAAGACTCGTTTCCATAGCATAATTATGTTAACCAAATAAGGTTAGAATCAATTACAAAACTGGAACTTTGTCATCTCGATATTTGATGTACCTTCCGAAAATATATATAAGCAGGTACGAAGTTGTATCTTCAGCTCTTTGATTAGGGACCGAAAGGTAAATCCCCGTCCAGCCTTAGCATCTTAATTCTATGAAAATTTTTCGAGCAACAAATATCTAACGAGGTTGTTGAATGGATTCTGGGAAACTACGTATTCAATATAAGAATTCGAGCATCAGTCAATAGCCATAGTCCAATAACTCCATTGTCCAGCTACTTCATTTCTATATTCCTTTCTTCGTTGCTAATATTGTGCATCGGAACTCCCAAAAGAGAAGTTGATTAAATTTCCAAAAGCACTATGGCTGCCTAATTAACGTGCCTGTAAGCTTATCCTATAAACATCCTGGAATCCTGGGCAATCCTACAAGCTTTCAGACAATCCAAAATGAATTATGTAAATAGTCCTCTAACAGATCTCGAATTATTGGCCCCTCTTTGATATAGTGATAAACAATCAGTTTCTATAAACCGAGTTGATTAAATACTTTTTTGAGGGGGGTGGTAGAGAAATCCAGCTAATCCATAGCGAATATACATGTATTCGGTGATTTGATATTCAAGACTTAGCAAGAATCCAACCTTGTGTACACAAAAAGCTCAAGAACATCAGGATGGATACTTCTTGTGGCTGAATATCGAATCACAAATATAAGGAGGGACAAGCATAGGGGCATAACCAGCACTGAATTTCAGAGGAAGAAAATTATATCCCCAGATACAAGTGTAGAAAATAAGTTTTATTCAAATAAAAATCCAAAGAACATCAATATATCCCTTTCAGAATGCTGTGCACTTAGACATTAACATTTTCTTTCAAGCACCTTGCACAGTAGGCGAAGTTGCAGATATCCATACAATAATAGTTGACTTGCTAGCTACTATAATTATAGTATGCCCTCTACATCTTCTTTTAGAAATATCCCGAATGAAAAATACATATCAATATCATTCATAATATATCAGTCTAGAAAAAAACTAATTTGTTGTGAAAATACCGAATTACATATTTTAATTTTCAATTAACTAGACTTTGAAAAAGTTTAGAAGATACCATCTTAAAGGGGGTAAAGAATTTTGATGGGCTCTATACACAACATGGATGCCTATGTTGATTTCCTTTTTATTCCTGAAATTGATGTTTCAATTGTTAAATTTATTAAAACATTCCATATATAAAGAATATAAATGATACTCAGAAATGCAATTTCACTAAGAATTCAAATAGAATTGTTGATACAGATTTGATTACTTTACTTGTAATAGAGTTGGTGACATAATGCTATTTAAAAATAGTACAATGTATTATAAAGGTTTTGGTGTTATTAAGCTAATGTTGTTCATCCCTCTAATTCTGTATTTGAAATTAAAAAAAAGTATATTCATTCGTTTTACGATTTACGTTTTATGATTTTTTTTAGTTCTACAACCATTAAATATGAGTAAAAAAACGATAGTTTATTCATTTCATAATATTTTTCGTTCTAATTTCAACATAATGTAATTCCTCCAAATTATAATATTTCTAATTATTTTCAACTTCTTTGCTTATTTCCAGCATTTTCTTTAAGTACCGTTTTCTTAAATGTAATATCGTTTATGGTTGCAAATTATATTTTAAAACATTTTCATGCTATATTTAACAAAAACTAATGAAAAAATAATTCAATTCTTATTAAATATCGTTTCTATTTTATAGGCAGTGGCATCGTAAATATCTCATTGTCTATACACTACGCTGGTCCATACTTTCTGTCTCGTGATTTTCGTATTCAATTTTTATACAAAATGTCTAGTAAAAAGTTTTCTTACAGAGAATGCACACATTAAGATGGCTGCAATATGAACTATTTTCTAATTAAATTTGATATATTTATTCTATAAAATGTAAAATGAATTTCAATAAGTTATTATTCTATTCTAGAATCCATAGCATGTATATGGCAAGGTACAAAGAATTTACGAGAGAAAATAAAAAAAAAAAAACAATTGATTTAACAAATATAAAAACTATATGTATATTGCCTATTTAATAATAGAGGCATTTGGTAATGATCTAAAAGCCATAAAAAAGGAAAAACAAATTTCTAATAAAAATAATTAATATATGTTCATTAATTTCTATTGGATATTATCTTAAGTATTAAATATCTTATAAAATATTGATATCAATTTAATGATCTAACGAAATATAATTTATGCATCGTCCTGATAAAATGCAATACTTAAAATCCTTAAGCGCATAATTTCTTTTTTAAAAAAACTGAATTACTTCATTTTAGTTTTAACAAAATCTAAAAAAAAATACAATTGGGACAACTAATTAAATTTCATTAATTAGATGTAATTAATTTTTATGTCTTTTAAAATTTATTTCTAATCTTTTGCAAGCAGGAAGGAAGATCATTAAGGTATTTTAAGTCGGAAACACATAATTGCAGTGAATTCTGGGAAATAAAATTTAAAGATTATAGATTAATTTTATTTAGCTATGTAATAAGTAATTTAGTCTAATTTTTTTTAAAATCGATTTGGAATATAATCTGGAATATGCCATTCAAATTTGTAATTTATTCATCAGATTTCTTCTGTTATGGTTTACGTTGTTTTGTAAAATGAATGTCTTGCTTCCAAATGAATTCTAATGACATATGCATGGTATTTATGTACATAATTTTTAAGCTCTTTCATCCATTTCTTTTATATTTCTTTCAGTTTGAATTTAATAAATATCTGTCATAATAAATATCTTTTTCACTTTCAACTACTACTTGTATTATGATTTTTACATTATCAAGAAATTATAAGTAAACGCTGCCTAAATGGATGGTTATTTTATGGTAAGACCAAATTCATGTTTTAAAAAAATTAAATTGTTTAAAGGTCTTTTTTATTTAAAGGCCTATATTATTAAATAAATAATATAATATAACGGTAAGAAAAAAATTATTTTTATTATTAATTTTTCCAAAATGTATTAAATTGTTAAAAATTGTTGTGATATAATTATGAATTTATTTACAATATAAGTTTATGGTTTGATAATGAATTATAATATGACAGTTTAGGTAATAAAATATCATAGAATTTTTTTATAAATTTATAAATATTTAATCAAAATTTAATTCTCATATTCATAGTATATAGTTTCCGTGTATCAAAGATACGTTTCGTTTTTATGCTTTTTAAAATTCATTATATTTGCAGAGGCTAAATGCTGCAGAATACATTTGCATAATATATTTCATGAAATAGCATAATTGCAGTGAATCTCATTTTAAACTCCAAAAAATTCTTAGATGGGATTCATCTGTTAAATTCTATACAATAGTATGACGCATAATATCACGAACAAACAAGATGACTCTTAAGAATATAAAAGACTATGTAAATGCGTAATTATCGGAGAAGTCGAATAACAATACGTTGGAAATTAAATTATGTTACATGGTTTCATAGAACTGAAGTCCAATTGAGGTTAATGCACTTCTTTGAAAACTAATTGCATGAGTACTCCGGGAAGATCTCTAATGAAAATGGATACTCGGAAAAAAACTTCTGAAGAGTCATTTTTTTCATTGGACATAATAGCGAAAAAACTTTAAAAAAATATATTGTATCTTTCATAGGATAATTGTTTTTTTTTCCATTTTAATATTTTTAATATAAAATCGAATAAATCATTTTTGTATAAATTTGGTAATCAGAAAAATTTAAATATTTAAATAACTGTAAAATAGACTGGTCTTGCATCTTGTATCAAGAAAAAATTATAGAAACTTCCTGAAAGATTGAGACAGAATCTATGCCGAGACCACAGAAAAATTCAATATATGGTACTCAGTTTATATTTCGAAACTGTGGTATTCTAAATGTTTGAGTCGTCTGTGCATTTGCATACAAGACAAAATTTCTGAATATAAATAGAACTCATTTTTTTCGTCTGCCTAAGCAATTTCTGATTTTTTTCAGGCAGATTTATTTTTCTCAGTACCCTATATAATATATGTGCAACAAGGATTTGTTGAGGGTATATTTTATCTTAAACACTCTAAATGTCTTTTTTAAATATCACAATTGATAATATCTTGTATTTTGGAAATATGTCATCCTATGGATTCATCTAAGAATTTATAGAATGATTGAGGTTTTGTCTATTATATGTAATGTTTGTATCAAATCCTAGTGACACTGATGATTCTATTTTATTATTTTATTTACGATTAATTCGATTCAAATATCACGCATAGTCATAAACGTCCAAAGATTTTTAAAAAAGCATCTATTTTGAAATAATTATCACTACGAAGGGAAGTCACATAGGGGAATTGTTTTGTTCTTGTATTTTGTTCTGAGTGTTCATTCCTTTAATTGTTGAAATAGAAATTCTAGATACTTGCAATTTGTGCAATTGTTTGGAATAGCTCTATTTTATAGTATATTTTTTCCGACACCGATTTAATTTAAGCAATGGGTGTAAAGATGGCCCTACTCTTTGGGTTTATAATATAAAATGATTAAAACATATAACATATAATGATTAAAACATTAGATCTATAGAAGTATTTTATATAAAATTATGATTGAATTATTAATAAGATTCCAATACATATAAGCAATGCATAGAACTAGCAAAAGTAATAAAAATATTTTTTTTGTATTATACAATTGGTGTGACAAATGTTTTCAATACATATAAGTGATACAATTATTCCATCATTATGCAATTTAAACTTCATTTCTTACCGTAGCTAAACAGTGGGGCGGCTATTAATCATTCAGTAGATTGCTTTATTCCTATGTAGAATTTTATTTAAATGCACGTAGATATTATTGATGCAAATATGACATATATGCAATATATGACAAACAAAAGACAACTTAAATGAAACGTGAGTATTATCGATGAATGATTTTAAAGGGCTCTCGACAAGCTGGAAGGCAAAGGTAGATTCCTTTATTAATTACTATCTGGAATTACTATCTGGCAACATAAATGTTTGATGTTAGAAACAGTCAAAATTAGGGCGTGAAAATCACATTTTAGCCCCTAATTTCTAAGATATTGCAGTTATCGAAAACCCTTAAATACAAAAGCTGATCGTCTTAGCGAGGCGCTAATTTGACGAATTGAATTTATTTTTCCATCTTAAAGTTATAGCGAAATGAAAATTTGCACACACATCCCATAATTTCTTCCCCCTCTGAACTAGAAGGGTTATTTACGAACTCGTCCGAGATTTTTGCATTACTAACAACATATTTATAACCAGTTAAATTCCAAATAAATATATACATATATATATCTTTTTAACGAAGGATCATTTGGGGTTCTAGGGACCATGATATGACAGGAACTGAAGAAATTTCCCGGAGTTTTGTCATGAGAACCATTGCAATAGGTAGTCGTCCTATAGGAATAATAGCACTTTCTAACGTAAATACTCTTCTTAACACTCCTTCAAGTTTTATTTTCTTTTCATCATTAAAATAATTTTTTCTTTGAAAGATCTACAAGATGCAGAAATTAGCAAATTTCTCTTCAATTTCTTTTCCCAATGGTTGGAAACTATGAATTTGATAGACCAAATAACAGTGACTTAGATCACAATTTTTCGTTTTCTCGTTCTGTCGGGAGCACAAACGATAAAATATATACTAGCCACGACTAAAGAAAAAGTTCAGGTCCTGCAATCTGCCGACATAAAATGCAATTTAAATATTCACATTCTACTCATTTCAGGAAGTCACATTTATTACTTAGAGGGATAGTAGGTAAAAAGAAGGACCTCAGTACCGAACGTAAATGCATGTGAATAAAAAAATCAATTTTAATATTTTTTTTTAAAAATTTAACATTTAAAACTATTAATTGTATTAGCTGTTATGTTTTTATACAATATTTGTTAATGATTAAAAGTCTCTGTTTCATATCAAACCTAATTTGATGCAATAATCAGTTGGCGGATGGGCAATAGAGTAAGAATTTTTAAAAACAGTACATCAAAAAATTCGAATCGAGTCATAATTAACATAACTTATTTTTTATTTTTAAATTCTTTGGGGAAAAAATAACAATATTCGACAGTATAATATGACACAGTGTTTCAATGAGATAGTTAAATAAATTCTACATCTTATATTTTCAATAATTGTCATATACCTTGAAATATTGTATACTCTTAATTAGAAAGTTTATGTTAATAATATTTGATAGAATTTTTTCCTACATAGTTGTTTACGTATGATTATTTCTAAAAATTATTGATGTAAAAGTGATAAACAATTTTAATGGTACATGCTCTATATCATAAAGTAAACTATTTTTTGGTGCAACTTATTTACACGAATTATTGAAATACACTATTTAAAAATTTCCCTCATGTTCTCATGAGCATGTATATTTCAGATGGCAGAATGTTAGGTATAAAATATTGTATTTATAGTCTAGACATATAATTTTAATTTTTGCTTGATTTTTGAGATGTTTTACGATTTGGAGAGAAATTGTAATTAGTTTAAACATAACTCAGAAAATAAATGATTCAGAAGCGATATTATACAATCTAAACATTTCTTTACTAATTTACAAAATTGCAAATTTGGGATTTTATTTTTGCGTTTTCGTACATAAGTGATAATTGCATAACTCTTTGTACAATATACAGTGACATAAAATATAGTTTAGATAAATATGAAAATGTACCAAAATAGTAGTAAAATGTTGATAATTTGCATTAACTATTACTATTAAATTGTTAATTCATTTTTCATTAAAATTCAAATTAGTGAACAAAGGCAGATAGTAAATGAGGTTTGCCTGCAGACTATAAAAATGTTCCAGTTAATTTACATTTTCCTTTTTCTTCGGAATAGTTTGTTGTAAAACGTATGCGAAATATTCTTTCTAATGGATGAAATATTTCGGTCATCGAAGTCATTTCAGGAAAATCAAATTGATGTTTATCTTAAATACTGAATTCGGTGTTTTGTAAAAGCCATATAAGTAATATTATAGCTTTTGAACAATTAATATTTGCTGTTAGAATCAGCATAATGATAAATAACATCCCATTTATCATTATTTTATGAAAGTCAATGTAGTATATTTTTAAATATTTACTTCTTTTAAATCAGAAAAAAAAATACAATATTTGATTTTTATTTTTCATTGAAATGAGATTTAAGCCGAAACGTTTCATATTTCGTTTTTTTAATTAATTCTAGTTTATATATGTGTTATTTACAAAAGCGAAATAAAATGATCAATATTTTAAAGTTTTGGTTATGTAAAATCGCGTGCATTTAAAAAATATATGTAAGAAAATAAAACAAAATAAAAAAGGTATTAATATTTTTCTGCGAAACTTTAGGCTGTAGTAAAATTTTTCTTTACATACTTTCATTTAAAAAAAAATAGAGGAAAAATGTCCTTAAAAAGCAAAAATTAGTTTTTTTTTCGAAAATTTGTTGATTGACGAAAGGAAAAAATGTTTATTTTCAGCATATATTCTTTTTAATTTAAACCGTACATATGTCCGCTGTAGGTATGATATCTGTCCCTTCTAATCAAAGCTCAAAAGGAAATATCTAAGCCGATAGAGGTAAATGTATGTTTACAGATGGAAAAATGCCCTGAATGAAGATTAATAATGAGTATTATAAATCTTCATCTCAACGGTATTGTTCCCACTCTGTAATATTGCTTACCTTACGCAGTATTATAGTAACAAAAAGGATCATAGTAATAGTTAATACCATAATAAAAAAATAGATTTTTCGATATATTAATGGATGTTGAAGTTGGATGTCTAATGAATAATCCCGGGTATTGGAAATAACTTCGTTATCATTTGGTGACTTGCATGAAGATTTTAGAAAAGAATTTTTGCGTCTCCTCAATTAGGAGGAGAAATCATTGACTCGTATAAATAATACAATCTTTATATCAGAGACTGTATAAGTAAAAGCACTCGCACGCGTGTTAATTTTATCTTGGAGATTAATAGTGGAGCTAGATCTCTCTGACTTCAGCTGCGATCTAGGAGCTCTTGTGCTTGATTTTATGTAATTAGCAATTTACTGCTGTGTATATGGAGAGGGCGAATTTATACAAGTGCCATATTTGTATCCCTTTTTACTGTGTGTAGCTACTAGTGTTTCGTATGTAATAACGCATCGATTTCCTTTACTTACGGTATTGAGCTTCTCACTCTCAATACCCAATGTAATTCAAATTTGAATATTACATCTTTTATTGATATAAGTAGAAGAAATTATCATTTAGAGGTAGATCTACTGAACAACAAACTGCCAACTCTCGAGACGATCACATATTTGCCTGAAATTAGGAATTCCAAAGCTTTATAACTCTTGAATTTAGAACAAAGAATAAAAAAAACAGTTTTTTAAAAGTGTTTACGCTAAGAATATTTTAATAAATATGAATGAAGGTCTTATAACAATAATATGTTTATTATCTTAACATGAAATTTATCTTTATGTTAATTAGCTCATTTTTCTATTTAATAATACATACTTATCTTGAATTAGAAGTATTTGCTCTTTAATCAAACTTCTAGTGCATACTTAAAAATTAATTATTAGGTCACGATAATGTGAATTTCTTTAATATGAATGCTATTAATAGTTATATACTTTGACTTGTGTCTAAATGCAAAAAAAAATCCTGAAGATAGGAAAACATTCACTAGCATAATCCTGCATGCACAAAATTTAAGAAAAGAAAGATTAACGTAAGAGATCATATAATTTATTTTACTACATAAGACATATGTATACAAATGTAGACTTAAAAGTTAGATTTCTAATATTTTCAAGTTGCAAATATACACGAGCAATGATAAAAATTTTATATTAGCATACTTAAAATAATTCGTCCTTTGTAAGATTATAGCAGTATATATTTGAAATACAGGCATTCGATTTTAAATTTTTAAAAATATTTTTTGACATTTTAAAATCTTGAGAAACTCAGCAAAAATACTATGCTAACTATTACTAAAAATATTTAATATATACATATATTCAAAGCAATGGATTTCAACTACAGATACTTTTTAAGAGGACTTGTACTTTCCAAATACTAGTACTAGAATTCTAAGAAGGAAGTCTGTAATCTGAAATAGAACACGAGCTTATTCTGTTCCAGTACTATAATCTGATTTTCTTTTGAGAGAAAAAAAAATCGTGACATTCGTACTATAGTAGAAACATCTGTATAGAAAATAGTCACATGGATTTTCTGGTAGTGAATACATAATACTTAATGCTACGGTAGGCTTGCTATGCAACATTTTGAAGCACTGAAATGTAGGTTTTTCGGGAACATGTTATTTTTACTTGATATTTTAAGCTAGCGGGTATTATACTGACAGCATTCCTAGCATTGGATGTAAGAGAAACATTCGTTTATTTAAAATATGTATTTATAATTTCGTGACTTAAAAGGGAAGCTGTTAATTTAAAAAAATCGGCTTATTTTTAAAGCAAAGCATCTTTCATTAAAGAATAAGTAAGCTCCAAATAATTAGTGTTGTAAAACTAGAAGTATTGCAAAAATTTATTAATACTTGAACAATATTTAAACAATTTAAGAAGTGTATGAACATATATACACAGTATAATTTGCATAGTTTGTTCAGATAGTAGAGGTAAATTTTTAACTCAAGATGTTTTCATCAAGATGTTTTAATAAATTTGTCTAAAATGTCTGGGAACTGTTTAACAAATCCAACTTTGAAATTTTTTAGTAATATATTTATTATTTCAAAAGTAATATATTTATTATTTCAAAATAATTAAATATGCTTTTAAAATTTTGATTCTTGTAAAATAACAGAAAATCACTTCTTTAGTTCGAATTATTGCATGACACTATTTATAATTCTGTTCGTTAGACTTTTGGTTTATTCTTTTTCTTACGCATTTTTTACTAATGGCTTACGAAACGTTAGAAGATGGCAAGTCTGGACAGAAAAATTAAATTGATATCATATATGGCTCTGAAATTATCCTTTTGTGAATTTTTAAGTAACTTAACAATAACTGAATGTCGATGCGATTATTGAAATTTTGAGTGACTAATTTTTAATTAACTAAATATTAGAGACAAATCAAAGAATGCATAATGTACATAAATAACGAAAGTGTCTAAGTTATGTGTATGAAACTACTTTTAGTGATGAAACCTGAAAGGATAAAGTGTTGCGTTATTCTAATTACACTTCAATAACTTATGAGATTGACAAAATAATGCAGAATTTGAACAGCAAGAATTAGGGATGCTATTTTTCCTCATAATTAAAAAAAATGAAATAAAATAAGTGTAATTTTAAGGAAGGTAATACATGACTTTCCTACTATTATCCTAGTCTTTTAAGAAGATCTTGAACCGAGCTATCCAGGGTGGATCAGATTACCGAAGATAATTCTGCTGTTGATAAAGTTTACTGTCCATCCATTGGTGTTACATAACAGCAGCAAACAATTATGTGAAGAATTGAATTATTTTTGTATATATATTCTGCCTTGAATATAATTCTATTGCCGGAAATCAGATTATAATTTATTTTCAAATAACAGCAAAAGTTTTGAACCCTTGTTAAAATCCCCTCCCCTTTTTTTTAAGAAATAAGGTGGGACGATAATGTGATTCTTTTGAGAAGTTCCTAGTCATCTTTTATCTCTACAATCATTTAAATCATTTGCTTTTAAGCTTGCACTGTGGAATCAAGGGAATTGTATTTTTATTTGCAGTTTATATACGATGTCACGCCATCGATCGATGAAATTATCACATATTTTTATAATTAAAGATTGTAAAGTTCAATATTTTGACTTATTTACAACCTACTTGTGTGTCAGCTGGTGAATTCGTTGGAAAATGTGTTTTGGCCAATCATGTTTATATAGGCTCGCAACCCTTACATTCCGATAAAGAGATTAATTGAAATTAAATTCTATTCTTTGAAGAACTGAATTTATTTGAATTAATTCATGTGATTTCATAAAAATAACAAGCATTTGCAATGGTTATTTAGTTTCCTATTATGTGTAACTTTCTATATCATCCCAATGTGTGTACTTAGCCGAAATGTAATATTAAAATTTCAAGATTAGTAATGGATTCCAAAATAAAATTATTTTTGAGCCGTGTTATCTATTAAATGAATTAAAACTTCAAAGAGTGAGTAACACAAAATTTAATCTTTAATCATTCATCCCTGGAAGCTGAATACTATAATTTGAATCGTCACGTTGAAGTTATCTTTAACCAAATGTTTTCATTTCTTACTTTCATATTTTAATTTACATTGGTTTCAATATAATTAGCGAATAAATTTTCGAAACAGTGAATGATTATTTAGAATTGTCTTGACTAATGTTAATGCAATTTTTTCTTGTTTTATTAATTTTAATGTCATATTTTATGATTATTTATTATTGGTAAATTGCAATATGTGACATGTTTAACAATAAAGCGTGTCAATCTTTCTACCAGCACATCCTTTTAGACCAAACATTACTATATTAAAAAAGTAGTTACTACGTAAAAAGAAGAATATTACAAGGAAAACGAGTTCATTAAAATTTTATCTTAGTGGTTGTACGCAAGTGATTTATTAAAACAGTAATAAGTATTAAAAGAGCAAATATAATAAATAGAATAAAATTAGAACACGCTGAATAAGGAAAAGACGATATCTAGAAATGAATATAAATATCTTATACAACTGCATTTGTTAGAATATATTTTAGTCTTTTATAAATCTACAAGATTAAGCTACAATATCCATGACTGCATCTCTCAGACAATATGCAACGCCATGCAGTCTCCATTTTTATGTTTGAAAAAAAAGGAAACTTTAAACTTTCTTTTAAAATTTCAGAGCATACTATTACACATAAAACTTTTAAAATTATTTTTTAAAATCAATAATAAGCTTTTTATTAATATCAATTTTATTTCAACCTACTTTTTTATTTAATTTAAAGAAGGTTTTTTTAAGACTATTTACATTTAAAAAATTAAATGTACAAAATTATTTATTTTGGTTATGATATTTATTTATTACTACAATATTAAATATATTTTGGTACGCAATTAGTGCTGTATAATTAAGACAAACTTTTTAATAAGGATTACCAACGAATTAAGCCTAAATCATTATCATGCTGTAATAATTTGGACCAGAAGTTCCAGTGACTTTTTAACCGCTTGTCTTATAAGATGTATTCATTAGAATGAGAAAGTTGAAAAGAAATATAGATGGTTACTTTTCCAAAATTGCTGAAATATAATATATGTACAAATACTATTATATTCAAAATATTTAATAATAAAAAGTGAAAATTAAGAGAGGGAAAATATGTAAAAGGAAACTTATGCAGAGAAATATCAGCGTGAGTATTATAAGGCGCACAATACCCGCAAGGAAACCCTTTACACTCGGAAAAGTAATCCAATGCATAATTAAAGCGCTTGTTTATTGTTCGAAAAAATAAATATATATGATTGTTTTAAGTTGAATTTATTTGAAAAATTAATCAACATCTTTTTATCGTTCTCTTTTTAACAATCAAAACAATTGAAAAATAAATAAATAGAATGTCTAGATGATGCAACTTCTTGAATCCTGAGGGAAAGGCACCATCCGAGTGCAAAGGTACGGTTATTTATGATTATTAACTTGTGTAATAATATTTAGCGTCTTTATGTATATCTTTGTGTACATCTCGAATCAAAATACCTAAGTATATTTTGAAGTATTTGCAATGAGTGCTTTTAGTAATTTCAAGTTTCGTGGAATACAAAATCCGTAAAAGTAATATACGCAAGTTTCTTTCTTTTTTTCCTTTTTTTTTTCTAATTGTCATTCTTTTGAGTTGCATTTTTTTTTTCATAAATAGCATAGTTATAGTAAGTTATAGTAAGACTGAGTTGAAGAAAATGTGTTTCCATTTCCGAAAAAATTCATAAAATATAGCTCGTGATACAACTATTGGTATTATCCACGTTACTCCTTTAGTAAATATATTCAATATTCAAAAATAAATACTAAAAAAAAAGATTTTCCCCGTTTTATAAATTTGGTCTGTGTCATGTAAAAAGCTATTTGACACGTATTTTCAAAATGCATTTGGGGAATATTGCATAAACGGAAGTTCTTGTGTCATTTCAACTGACAAAATTGGTGACAGTGTCAAGAATCTCCCTTTTTCATGATTTAAAGAAGTCTCCAAGTGGTTACAATATTTGTATCTTGACATAACTTTAATGGAAATAGATGCTTGCACGTTTGGAATGGGATATTTATCTCCCTATTGCTTCTACGTAAACAAGGATTAGATTTTCTATCCTTGTATAGCAATAAAGCACTAGACAGAGTAAGGGGAAATAGAGGTTGCTGTTTGTCATTTTTAACCTTTTTCTTTCCGTTAAATTTTTTATTATTATAATGTTACATTCCCTAAAAACCCAAAAATGCCGTGTATATATTTTCTTTTGGTATTTCCCGATTTTGCAGTTGAATATCAATATATTAAACATTTCCTGCTAGTATCATTATACAGGATGTCCGACAAAACTTGGAACATGCAAAATTATTTAAAACATTAAGTGTAGGATGTAGAAATAAAATATGTTTAATTACCTACAATGGAACTACTAAAGATAAGTCTCAATATGAGGTCATTTGATTGCGCATAAAATATTCACGCAATGTTAGTTTCATGATGTACGTTTGGAAGCACTTGAGGAGCAATGTACTGAATATCAACAATTATAGATTAGTATAAGTCGCGCAAATTATTGCAAGGTTTCTTATAAACGCAATCTTTTCAAAAACCCATTATAAGAAAATAATATATGGATCTTTATTTTGATCTCTTGATAAGTTTACTAAATGAAATTTTCTCATTAAACCATCATTAAATCATACATAGCGCCATCTGCCGAGTTAGGATAATAACAATATTGGGAAATAAATCTTTATGAACCTAGTAAATAATATATAGCATCGAAAATACACCAATAATACTAATTACAATTTCACATAACTTTTTAGCATACGCAAGAATTCCCGAACATCCTATATATTATCAATTGAGTTTAAAAATATGATGTAGTATATCGGTATGTGAGCTTAAATTTTGCGGTATTTTCTGTAAATCTCTATTGTGAAAAAATGTTCACTCTTTAGCCTTAAAGCATCGTGATCGCATATCCATGATCATTCTATTTTTCCTTTGCGACTAATGGTATCATGTACGAGACGAGTCTTTCATCACACGAACGTGAATTCAATTTGAAATATTTTATTTAAATTATTAAACGATACTGAATGGCTGTTGAAGTCCGTTATAATTTCGAACAATGTCTCACAAAGCATTGACTTTCAGTATGCATTTTTGGTTCCAATTTATTTTATTTGGTCCGTTTTACGTGTCCAAATCTAATTATAACCACGTTTTGCTAGGATATATGTTTATACATGTGAACAACTGCACTTGTCCGGTCCTTTCGAGGAGGGCCACGGTAACCTGGTGGTAAGGTCTCGGCTTCGGAACCGGAGGGCTTCAGGTTTGTGACCCGATTCCACCGAAGAACCGTCGTGCAAGGGGGTCTATTGCACGTTAAATCCGTCATGACCAAACGTCCTCCTGCTGGTGTGGTGTGGAGAGGGGGTGCCAGCTCAGGGGTCAGAGAGGGATCCTCGTCATCTGACCGCGATTCAAAATTACGAGGTCCGTCCCAAAATAGTCCTAGTGTTGCTTCAAACGGGACGTTAATATAATTAAACCAAAACCAAATCGGTCCTTTCGAGGGGACTGGACACTTTAAATATAAATTAATAATAATCGGTATTAATATTTAATAGCAATTTTCTATATCTACTATCTATAACAAAGAGTCATTTGATTACAGTTATTAGTTTCAGAATAGGCCAAATACATATATAAAATATCACTGTATTGTGAGAAAATAACAGCGATTAAGGAATAAAAAGCAAAAAAAAATATATATACATACATTTTAATTTTAAAATGTATGTATAATTTTATGATTTTATATGCATTGAAAAGATTAATGCAGAACAAACTTTTTCATTGTAAGTCCATTTTTTAATTTTTTAAAAAAAATATTATTTTTCTCGTTTTATTCTCCTAAATTATTCTAAAGTTAAAAGATACAAATAATTATTCATTAATTCAAAATGCTTTATTTTGGCATCGAAAATACATATGAATCGCATTTAATGATTTTTATTGTTATAAATAAAAGTGATTCATATATTCCAATTTCTCCTTCATATTAGATAAAATTCTTATTAAGGTGATTCATTATTGTTATATATTTTAAATACAAAAGCCCGAAGAAAGTTTGCGTAGAAATGTACAGTAAACTTTCGAGAGCTGTAGTACTATATTAATTTAACTTTTATCTATTATATTACTTGAAAAATTCATTAAATATCAATAATAATTTCAGAAATAAAACACACGTAGTAGTTTTCAAGTAATAATAATAATTTAGAATTACACAAAGTTACCAGAAAAAGTTTGAGTACAGAAGAAAAAAGTCTTCAGAAAACAGCTTCCATGGGACTGTCAATAAATTTTTAACATCTGGTTGGATAATCTTTATATCTAAGAATCTCCGTCAATCGTGTAAGCAAAGATTGGACTAGACTGACGGTTTTCTCAGGTGAAACATTATTCCATTATGTCATAATGACTCTTTTCAACATAACTTTCGATGTTATGTTGTCGAATCTTGAGCTCCAATGAGTCCCACAAATGTTCGATGGGGTGTAAGTCTTTTGATTGGGGTGAAAAAACATTTAAAAAAAAGTTATCTCTAAATTAATGGATTTTTTTTGTTAAAGTTTCAATCAATGTGATATTTTTCTGAATTTTTTTTGTGAAAAATTTTGATTTTATTTCTTTTGTAAAAGAATAAGATATAAAATTTAATTAGTAATTATAAAAAGTGATTAAAAAGGCTCTTTTAGAATTAAATTTCGAAAATAGCTTTTGAATAAAATGTTTTTTTTAATTAAGATTTCTGAAATTAATTCGCATGTAGGAAATCTGACATTTCATGCTTTGACATATGAGCCATTTATTTTGAAAATGGGGCAATCCCATTTTTTGTTATTGCGATATATCTAAAGGTTTGCGTTTCAATAAATTTAAAAATATTGATAAGTATTAATATATATATATATATATATATATATATATTGTATTTTGTGGCACCAGATAATGTAAGTTTGTAATCCAATAGTGTTTACAATGGGTTGAAAATAAATTTCCACGCTTAATTTCATATACTAAAAATTTATTATGCTTTCGACAATTTTGTATTACATTATAGTACTCCTGGGGAATTGGCAAGGAACTGGTTTCTGAATTGTATAATTACTGGATAGTTCCACTCCAATATCACGATCGTTCGGTAGAAATGAATGTCCTGACAGTAAAAATTTGTGATCAATGATATTTATTTCATTGTCATTGGAATGAATAATCGGTGTTGGAAGTAAGCATATTATCGACACGCAAAATTAAGATGTACTTTTTGTTATTTATGAAATACTGCACAATCATGGATTTTCAATATCAAAAATAGATAAATAGAAAGAAACACTCTAGATTTCAAACATGATGTCAAACGGCCACAATTTTTTCACCATACAGCAACCGGAGCTAAATTTTGCCCTAATATATTGTCAAATATAAATTCAATCTACGATGGACTTGAACCACTTTCAAAATAAACAGATTTTTAATACTGTTAAGAGCTAAAACTTCCATCTCCAAAATACTAAAATCTAAATTTTTTTTACGATAATTTTTTACGCCTAAAAACATCATAACAAGTTTTATGTATGATTGACATCCCCATTTTTGAACAAAATGGACTTGCCCCACTTTCAAAATAAACGGCTCATATATTGAAAGAACAGCAAATTTTAAAAAAGATTTTTAGTTATATTATTGATAATAAAAAAATAAAAGTTGTTAGGATTTTATATATGGAGATACATCATTTTGTGTTATTTTCTAATTTGAATCTGTTTACTTCGTTATCAATTGTTGAAATTTTTTAATGAAAAATAAATTAGTTTGCAGTATATTATTATATTATGAAATCTAAAAAGGCGTGAAAAAAAGTTAATTATTTTTCATTAATGTTTTAATGCTTTTTTATAAATTCTTTCTCTTACAAATAAATAAAAAAAATGTTGTTTAGAAAATGCAATGCGTTATTTCTGCTAACTTAGTTATAAAACTAAGGAAAAATTCTTCAGTCTTTATATTAAATTTTCACCTAGTTATTTGCATTTTTATTAAAATTCTTAAAGAATTCAATTTAAGTCTAAAAACAACTGTTCTTTAATCCTTTACTAGTAATTACATTTTTTTATTATTGTTTACTTATTAACTGTTATTAAAAGTAATCAACATAATGTCTAGCTAATGGTAAATTATATATTAAAACAACATTAAGTTGTTATTTTTATGACATATATTAAATATATTATATGTAAATTCAGTTTTCTCTTATGCCTTCATTTCAAGTAAAATGACAATTACTCAAAATAAAACGAATTTAAGAAAATTTCTATAAAGATTAAAATATATTTTGTTTCATAAAATATTAATTTTTTTTTTCAAAATCTTTAATTTTTGTAGAAAGCATTTTTAATAAAGTAAAACAATATTTAAGGAGAAAAAATCTCTTTTCACTTAATTGTTCCATTGAAATATATTTTTTTAAATATTTAAGCTAAATTATTTAATTGGAATCGTTACATATTTAGAAATATTATTTTAGAAAATTGACTGAAATTATTAAAATGAGAACTGTTATTTAAAAAATAAAAAATAGATTTTACACATTTTGTTTAATAAAATGAAAATACTTCTATTTAAGAACCTTTATATCTTTCAAACCAAGAATCTATTTATTTAAGTTAATTTATACTGAATATTTAAAAAATGAAAAGAAAGAGTATAATGAAAGAAAAACGAGTATTTATATATTAAGCAGAGGTATAAAGAAAAATAAGAAATATTATATGAATTTTATCTGTTAGCTTAATGAATAATCAATATATGTTGTTATCATCATCATAAATTTTCTAAACTATTTGCAAATCCATTGGTCAAAAACAATTCATAACTTATTTTTTGATAAGATGAAATAAATCTTTTTAAGAATAATTTATGACTATATGAAATCCCTTTATTTATTAACAATTTATTTCCACATTCAGGGTTTACTTGGGTAAAAATTAATGACTGTGTTGAAATATTTATGAATTTTTCCAATTTATTTTTTTATAAGATTCATTATTTGTTGAATGAAAAAATAGGGTTTTATCACTATTAGTTTTTTTGTCGTACCAAAGCCAGTGGCTAGAAGGTCTGAGAGGTAAATGCCTAAAAAGGTAAATGTAAAAAATTTAAATATTTTTGAAAATGCTTGTTCTTTATCCAACTTATCATTGCATTTTAATAACCTAAAAATGTACACAATAAACTGAAAAAAAAGTTTATATGGTCTTTTGCTTATGTTTTTATTTCTGCTTGTACTTATAAACAAAAAAGCATTCATAAAATAAATATAACTTCAGATAGCTTCGGAAATTTCTGGAAAAATTTTAATTAGTTCTTAGAATGTGACATTCTAATTTTTTCTTTAATCTCTCTTAATGAGTAAAGTATATGTTATTTTTTTAATATAAAAATCATTATTATTAAAAATAATCAAAGGTAATATACAAAATATTCTATAGTACCTATTTATAAACTTATTAAGCTAGTATCTTGTAAAAAATATAATTGATTTGAAAAACTACTTTAACTAGTATAATTATTTTTAACTAATTGCTTCTAACATTACACGCCTATTGGTTAGTCTTGGAAGAAATTATTATTCGTCATTTTTCGCGACAAAGGCTCTTATTAGACAATACGTTACCTTTTGTTTCTTTTACAAGTCGTATAGGAAACAAAATCTTTCAATTATTTTCTTGACGTATAGAAGTATTTTGTAAAAATAAGGGACAATATATAAGAATTTATGAAAAAAGAAATGGTACATGAAAATGTAATAAAGAACTTTCAACCAAAAAATGAAACTAATGGAAATATAATGTAATTTTAATCAATTTGAACTGTTTACTTTCAATATCCAATTTTTTAAAAGAAAGAGTCAGAAAAATTTCAAATGTATAGGGCCACATGAATGTTCATTTCGTGAGTTTTCAGTGTAACGCTTGTTTTATTTTTACTTTCTAGCATACGAAATGCTACTATAAATGTTGTTTCAGTGTAACTGTATCATTTTTTTCGCTTATATGAAGTATTGAAAATGTATCGCAATCGACCAAATAATTTTGACGAATCTCCACGTTTTAGATCTTCCTGAGTTAGAAAAACACATTTCTGGCGTTATGTCTGTCTGTCCATCTGTATGATAAAAATAAATCAAAAATCGCTTTGAGCTAGATGGATAACATTTGCTATATTGCCTCTACTTCAAATTTGTAGTTTCTTTCACATTTTGAACTAACTTCATTCAATGGAAGCTTGTCGAATCTGGTGGTTCGATGAGGAGAGGTACGTAAACAAAATTCGGTATTCGGTATTGTCAATAGTGTAGTCACCTATCATATATTGAACCAAACCTAACAAGGAGTTGGCCGTCTGTCGATTTGTATTCAGAAGCATGTAAAAGTTATTAGCAAACACTCAATAACTTAAATATACCAAATTTGGTACGTATTTTTGAAGACTAAAGTTGTAGCTTTGTTTCAAATATTAGTCTTAATCCGTTTGGAAGAATGCCTATAATGCGGATTTGATTTTCGGCATCATTTACATTTCAGCAACATTTTATTAATTGCATGACCAGGTTAATCGCCAAAACATTCGCCGTGGATAATAGCGTAGATTTAGTAAAAATGCTTAATTCACGCCAACGTAATATTTCGTAATTATTGTATGCCAAGTATTAATATTTCGTAATTATTGTATGCCAAGTATTAATATTTCGTAATTATCGTATGCCAAGTATTAATATTTCGTAATTATCGTATGCCAAGTATTAATATTTCGTAATTATTGTATGCCAAGTATTAATATTTTGTAATTATTGTATGCCAAGTATTAATATTTCGTAATTATTGTATGCCAAGTATTAATATTTCGTAATTATTGTATGCCAAGTATTAATATTTCGTAATTATTGTATGCCAAGTATTAATATTTCGTAATTATTGTATGCCAAGTATTAATATTTCGTAATTATTATTACAAATATTAAAATTTCATAATTATTGTATGCCAATGCCACCCAAGGCATTCTCTGGGATAGTTTTTCTTACAGAGTATGCAAGAAAGTTTTGGGGAGATAATTATAGCTGGTTTTATTTACGTACAAGAAAGCGCCTTGTAGATTTTCAATTCGTTTTTAATTTCTTTTGGTCAATCATCGGTTTAAGAGCGAGAGGTGAATGCATTCCGTGGCTAATTGAGAATGGTATCAGTGAACCAATGATCGCAAGATGGATCATTTGTAATTTTAAATACATAACAGATCCACTGAGTGTTCAAAATAAATAACAATATGTACTCTGATTTTTGTGCTACGAACAATTGTAAAATAAGTGCTTCTTACTAATAAGTATGTCATTTTCTAGGCCCAATATATATTTTTATTTAAGAATACCTTCTCATGGTGAATTTAGGGCCGCAGTGGCCTTGTAGTAAGGTCTCTACTCATGAGTCATAGGGTGTCAGGTTCGAGACCTGATTTTACCGAAGAACCGTCGTGTAAGGGGGTCTGTTGGACGCTAAATCAGGCAGGGCCAAACGTCCACAAGCTGGTGTGGAGAGAGGGATGCTAGCTCAGGTATAGTCCTTGTCATCTAACCGCTGTTCAAAATTACGAGGTCCGTCCCAAAATAGTCCTAGTGTTGCTTAGAAATGGGAAGTTAATATAACTAAAACTTAAAAAAAAAACTCATTATGATTAATGTATTACGGAGGTTTAAGCAGAATGAAATTATCATTCAAACGTAGACTTTTCAGGTGATATGGCAGGTAACGGCTAAATCATTTATCAAAAAGTATATAAAAATACATAAAATGAACGCATTAAAATAACTGAAAATGTGAATAATCTATGAAAATTGATATTTTGCATAGAACATACATAATTATTTTGTTCATACAAATAATGTTCTTGAACAAAAATAACGAAAACGATAATAGCAGGGGACCCTGTAGGCGACGCCCTTTTTAACGCCTAATTTTTTTTTGTCATCGAATATTAACATTTGCTATTATAATTTTTCTGTAATATCTCATCATAGAATCGTAAAATGTGAAATCATTATTACAATAAAAATGATTTTCTATTAATAGTAAAGATTAAAAAAAATCTTTGCTTTATAGCTTCCTTGAAAATAATGTACTAAACCACTAGCAAAAGAAAATTACGACATAGTTTTAATTTTTATTTCTATTATATTCATAGCTTAAACAAATTTAATATTGGAAGCATAAAGAAATTAAAAATCGCAATCCTTGATTTTAGCTGCATAAAGAACAAATTTTCTCTATACAGAAATACACTTAAGTGCGTCTGAGTATTGGGATTTTATCTTTTAAGAAAGTTATCCGCGATTTAAGCTTTCTTTTTGTTATTTCAGAACAAACGAAATAATCACTTTCATCCTACAATCATTCAACTTGCTATATCAGAATCAGAATCTAATGTTAGGAGAAAAGTTTTCTTTTCCCTTAGAGTGCAAACCATAGATTGTTCATTTTATTCCTTATAAAGACAGTCTACTCTCTGTATTCGAGGGTATAAATCGCTTTTCTTTTTACTCTTGTTTTTAACCATTTTATTGAAAATAAGTTTAATAGATTAAATAACAAGTGTACAAAATATAAACCTGTGCGAAAAAACAATTACAATAATAAATAAAAAATACATGAATAGGAAAAATCCCACTAAATTTTTAATTCTTTGACGCAGTTCATTTTTCTCCTCACATAATACTTAATCTCCTGTTAGACAGATACGATCATTAAGACCCCCTAGTCTAAATTATTTTTTATCTTGAATTTATATGTCCTTTCTTTTTCTATTTGGAATTTTTAAATATCTTCAAAGATTTTTAAATAGCAAGAATTAGCATTATAATTATGGTTGCGCTGGTTTCACACAATCCGATAACTTAAAGAGTAGAATAGTCATTTATTTGTTAAAGAATGAAAGAAATCAATAATCCAGCCATCTTTCATGAAAGATAGCTGCAATTACGATTTCTTAGATCGCAATAGGTAAAATCGCACATTATGACCTGTTTAATATTTAATTTCAATGTTTTGAAATCTATGCATTTGTAAGATGCCAAAAATACCTTGAACGATTGTCTGGAATCAATGCCATTAGGCCTAGCATGCTTTCCTCATTTTATGATGCATCTAAAAAGAACAATATTCATGATGAAAATGATATTAAGAAAAATCAGATTTGTGTATTTGCAATATCATATAAAATAAATAAGTACAAAACTTAATATATTTAACATTCAAAATTATATATAATGTGTGTGCATGTAAGGATATTTAAAAATATAATATAAATCTTAATTTTCTAATTTTTATCTTTATTTAGCCCATGTTAACTAAATTCTAAAATATTCTCTTATATATAGATGCATTTCTATTTTATATTTAATTATTTCTACGAACGCTCTAGAAAAAGGATGACTTTTGCAATTTCTCACATTCCGAGCGAAGGGATAAAAATTCCTAAAAGCCACGCATACATTTCAAAGATACTTTAGTTTCCTTTTCCTAAATCTATGAGTGGCAAAGAAATCCCTATAAAATTCTCTTAGCAAAATCACAAAAGGGAAAAATTTTCGGTCATTTCGTTCTTGTATCGCGATGTAAATAGACCTCTTTTGATCATCGCATCTTCCTAGTACATAATATGCTTCTGTGGTGAAATAAATCGAAGTGTAAATTTCAAAAATTTTCTATTTGGCTTCGCATCTGCAAAATTTTGTAATGCGTTATCAAAAATGATTCATCTAATTGAGGAACCGCTACGATGAAATTTTAATTGTAAAGGCATAAATATATACTGAATACTGATATACTGAATACATGCTGAAAATATATACTAAACTCCTCAAGAACTGCAATAGAACCCTGTTTCATGAATAACGAATTCCCAATCATTGTTCCACTAGCATCTTTCATTGATAAAATCTGAATTTCTTCATGCTAAACTGGGATTCTTAGCTCGATACTTCTAGATAAACGATTTCTACATTCCATGACTCCGCTAACCAATCGATACAAAGTTTCCTCTAATAAATACAAATCTGTCACCATTTGGAAATAATCTCTACAATATTTATATTTGGAACAATCTGTACCGCATAGCAAGTTTTGAATCAAGACTATGATGTAAAATAAAAAAAAATCATTTTTCTTCACCAAATTAGAAAAAAAAATGAGAATCTATAGAAAACATGAAATTGGACTATTTTGTATCATAAAATCCAGAATCCTATTAATCCTGATAATGTTTCTTAATTTATTTTCGTTAGACATTTGCTTCGATAAAGGAAACAAAAATTATTGAAAATAATATTTTATTTACATTTTTATATTTATTTCCAAACAAATTTGCAAATTATATTTTAATAATGCCAAAATGAAAAATGAGAAACAATTATGCTTATTAAATGAAACATTAGCTAAAAAATTCTGTTCAAATCTTTTTTTTTTTTGTTAAATCACATTTTATTTTGTTTTTAATATTCAAGTATATTTATGTCTTGTCATTGAAAAAATGAGGAGTTTTTAAAAATTCTACTAAAAGCAAAAATTGAATTTGAAAAACATTTTGAATAAACAACTGGAAATAAAAATTGCACTATCATTGAAATCGTAAACTAAGTTATAAATATAATTAATTATTACTAATTGTATTTATAATTTAATTATTAATTAGCATCATATTCATTTCAAATTTAAAATTATAACTCATTTTTCTTTGCATTTTTATAATGATCTTAATTTTGAATAAATACACTCTGTTAGATGTTGTTTATTTTCAAATGTTACGAATATTTCGAAATATTTATAAGGAATTTCTTTGTAAGTAGTAATTGTACAGAAATTTCTACGAATGAATATTGATGACTTCATTTCTAAAATTACTTTTAAGAATACTAAATAAATCGTTTGCCTACTCAACATTTGATAATAAAAATATATTAAAGTATGAAAAACATACGATAGGAATGAAAAGTAATTTCTTTATTTCTGTATTTTTTTAATGAGAAAAATACGCACTTTCAATAAAACTGGAATCTTAAAAAGAATAAACGAATAAGCGGTAACAATATTTGGTTAATGCCGGGCTAGTTATAAGACGGCCAGTGGGCAGCGCACGCGCAGAAAGGAACTAATTTATGTTTGCACCTATTTCACAAGATAGATTCAGGCATCCCCTGCTTGGCTATAAATTGCCAGAATTTTACTTTTTTACTGCGTATCGTATTAAAAGGATATATATTTACACAAAGAAACATTGTAAAATAAAAAAAAGTCAACATAACCTAAATCTGGAAAACTATAGAAAAAAATGACAAATAAAATGAAGCGCGCGCGCACACACACACACACAAAACCTCGCATCAGAAAGAACAAACAGCAAAAAATATCGGAATTAATCTATGATAAGCGATCAATTTTTTCACGCCATAAAGCAGCCAAATTCTACAAGCACATGCATAATCAGAAATATATATATATATACACAGCAGCTTGTTCTTGTCCCATAGGGAGGAACTATGACTTACCATATACCGAAAAGCATTTTTCAGCTTTTCTACCCATGCTGTGCCCGTCTTATAACTAGCTGAGTGTAATACCAGCATAAATTTCGGCACTGTTTTAGATTTTTCTTTCTTTCTTCTTTTTTTTACTTATTTTAATGAAAATATATACATTTTGAAAAGTTTTAAATGTTTGATTTTAAATACATGCATACACAAATCCTGAATCACTTATTGTATGTAGAGTACTTTCGTGAATACTAGGATGTAGATTGTAACCGCAGTGCATAAATATTAGCCGTATGCAATAAATTTTGAAAGCTGCTTCATTGAGTGTTAGTTCTTGGATCAGAAATAATGGCAAAACCCTGTTTCATTTATCTTGTAGTTTGGAATTTCAGCATTTCCATCAGTTTAAATGATAAATAAATTTTACAGTGAAAAATAGAAAATTAGTTTTCTCTATTAATACCCCTCAATACTTTGCCTTCTAAAACAGATTCTTCTAAATTATTCGATAGTACATTTTATAGTTTGTAAATGCTATTTTATTTATACTAATGTTCGCATCTTTTTTTCAATTACATAAAATATCTTATCAATATAGAAATATATCGAATATCAATTTAGAAATATATCGTAGATCATAAGGAAAGGTTTACATTTTCATGTATTTTTTTTTATTTCAAAGCACGTTTTTATTATATCCTGTTATCTTTAATTAGTTTTCAACTTTTGTTTTACCTCACATAAACGACTTAAGGAAAATAAGCATATTTTTTTGGTACTTGTTGGTTGTAACGGTGACCAAAATGCACCAAGAAAAATTTCCGCCAATTTGGCGTTTTAAATAATTAAACTATATAGCATATAATTCGACTATAGATAAAATTATATAGTCTGTGATATATCACTTGAATATATTTTTACAATTTGGCAAAATTCTTTTCTTGGCACTTTTTGGTCGCCATTAAAAATGGATTATACCTACTTTTTTATTATCTATGACTTTGGAAATTGTTACTGAGAAAGAAATAACTTACCAGACAAGACATCTATTTTCAAGAACAAAGGGATAATCCTAATAAAGATATCACCAAGATTCTCGAATATTCGGGATACTTCAGTCTATCGTCAAATGTTTCTCCTTGTTGCCAATTGGTAACTAAATATTTCGTCATTGCCGTGTTGTCAAGAAGTGGATACAATGGAACTGTCTGTAAAATTCTCTTCCTTATCATGAAAGAAATTGTGTAGGAAAGCAATGTTACAAATTCGTAACAATTTGGAGGGGAAATATGGTTGTATGGAAAAAATAAGTGTATAATAAATATAAATTACACTAAAAATAGATTTTCTTCAACATCCCATTATCGTATACTTTAACTTGCGTGCTAATCTTTTAAACTTTTAAAGTTAAACAAATTCATGTCTTAACTTATCGAGATATACTTATTTAATGTATAACTTTTGTGGTCATGTTCAGAGGTCTTTCGTTCAATTCTTACTTTCAAAACCTATCTCTAAGTATCTGCACTTGATACAAGGATGGATTGATATATTTAACCCGCTGGTGTCACTTGAATCACAAGTGATTCATAGCTACTTTCTACATTTTGAGAATTTTCGCCAGTACATTTGAGGTATTAAAAACTAGTCATATAATTAAATAGATGGACTGAATCGCAAAAATATGTAAATGAAAAAAATGTAATATAAACCATGCTTTGTTAACCATAAAATTAAAATACAACTATTGGCACAAAATGGAAATATCAGCAAAAACCCTATAGCTACTATAGCTTAATTTTCTGCAACATTGTTTTAATTCATGTACAAAAACAGATTCCACAAAACAGGCTTCGTGTTGGTTGGCTAGATGCACTATAAATCTATGGCCATAGACAAAATATCTTTTTGCAGGTGTTGCAAGGGCATTTGGAGAGGGAATGTAATCTCAGGTTTATTCTGACCGTTGTCCATAAAACGAAGTCCCTCTCGAAATAGCCGCTTATGTTGCACCAAAATGAAACTTTAATCTTCTTCAATTAAATTAAACTTTTCTGTGAATTATGCAATGATATTTTCAATTTGTATTTTATATGTATAAATGTACAAATATCTGGTAGCATTAATGGTAGATATTTTCTATTAAAAGTTACCGTACGAAACTTATTGCAATGTTACTAGCATGTTGTATGGTTAAAATAAAACTTATTTCCACATAAAAGTAATTACTTGCAATCATCCGCTACATTTAACCCAAACACTTTTAGTTCTCCATTTTAATTTTGCTACCGAAAACTTGTCGTTCTCCTAAAATAGCCCCTTCAATGAATTAATTAGATAAAGCAAAGAAAATCAAGCCTGAGATTGCGAAGAAAAGAGGTTGCTCAGGTTTCATCGCATTTCCTGCATTAAATATGTTCATTTAAAACCCTGCTGAAGGTATTCCGGATAATGGTTTACATGAAAGGCTCTATAGCTAAATCCTGAGCTGCGCAAAGGTTACAACGAAAACATTTCCCGCAAATTGATAGACTGATTGAAATTGCGTTCGTTCTTTACTCCGATGTTATTGTTACGATGGAAAGAGGTGAGATTAATGGTCTTGTCACGTGTTTTCATTTATTTAGAGCCTGCGAGTGACACAGAAGATGATGGGAAACTTTTCTGGTGATTATGGCAAAATAACTTGGAAAAGATACCGGGAGGCTCGAACACTTTTAATTTCTCTACTAGATAGAAATGATTAGAGTTTTTATTATATATATATATATATAATATATAATATATATTCATGAATATATTACGCCTCCATAATAAAAATGAGTTTTTACTAGTGTACTGCGAACAGCTCTGTAATATTACATCTAATTAAACTTAAATGATCTTATTATTATAAACTATTAAATTAATTATGAAATTTCAAAATGTAGCTTTTAGATTATAAGATATCGTTAATATCATAGTTAAATGGGTAATAAAAAGGTAATTCGACTTTCCCTGCACAAATGAGTTTTTATCGTTTTTTGCCATTTATAAAACATTTTCTTGAGTTAATTAAGTAGCCAAATATTCCCATTCCTAAACTTCTTCTAGTTCAAGTACCTCAGAATAGTGACGCGGGCGAATTTCTCCTTCAAAGACAAGATTCTCAAATCCCTCAAGAACGTAATTACTGGCACGCTCTTAAAGGGGTTGATATACAAAAGAAGCTGATCATCAGCTTAAGTACTGCTTAGCTGATGACTACTAAGTCATATACTTAAGGGGTTGATATACAATAGTGGACACTGCTTTGCTGATTGTTACTAAACATGTTCTTAAGGGATTGATATACAAACGAGGACCCTACTTAGCTGATAGCTATTGGGCCGTGTCATCAAGAGGTTGATATAAAAAAGACACTGCTTCACTGATGACTACTGAGGTAGGTTCTTAGGAGATTGATACAGAAAAGCGACCCTTGCTTAACTCTTGGCTGCTAAGCCAGGTTCTTGAGGGATGTATATACAAAAGAAGATTAGATAATGGGCTTAAGCAAATGCTTGTTCTGGCATACTTTGAGAGTTCTCAGTAACTCACCTTTTCCCTCAAACCATCTGGGCGAATGCCTCTAACGAGCAAAGTATTCGCCAGGGGCATTGAATCAATCATACTTAATGAAAGAGGTAGAAAGTCTAAGCGCCAGATCCAGGCGTTTCGGACGCCTGCCCCATTCTTGTTGAATGAGTGATTGGGGACATTCAGTACTGATAGAATTAAGAAATAGGTATCATTATTCAAAGAGCGCGGAAAAATTTTCGATTACAAAACTGCAAGAAACAGCACGAAGAAATCAAAATCAAATTATATAAGATTATCAAAAAAATACTGAATCTTCTTTTTTAATATTTGTTCATTATTTGTGAAATAATATGAGGTTATATTAAAAGAATCTTTCAATACATCAGTCAATTTAGAAGAAGCATTGTAAAATTTTTATACTTATAACATAAACAGTAATGCATCCTGAAATAATTGCGTTATATGGGATTCCTATTTATTGCACTTTACCTTTTAACAGTTGATTATGATTATTAATTCTCAGTCTTGTCTGTTTTATTGTCATTTTGAGGTTAAAATTTGTGGTTAAAAAATGTAATTCTTGGATTTTTTTCAAAGGCGTAAAATATAGAAACTCTCAGATTTTCAAAGAGGCTAAATTGTTGGAGCCCGTCTAGCTGGAGCAAGTGTCACCGAATTATCCAAACTTTTAGGTGTTTCTAGAGGTACGGTGTCTTAAATCAAGACAGCATACACACAGCGCTGCAAGACAAGACAAGAAAAGAAAAATAGTGGACGGAAAGAGAAGCTCAATAAAAGCGGCCAACGGGTATTGAAGAGTATTGTAATGTCTAAAAAGCGAACAACTACAGCAAAGTTCAATACATATCTGGATTCTCCAGTGTCAGGATTACAGTTAGAAACCATCTCCATAAACAGAACCTTTATGGCAGAGCAGCAATTACTAAGCTACTTGTCACAGATGTTAATGGTATATATCATCTACAGTGGTATCACACTCGCAAAACTTGGTCGATTATAAGTGGAAGAAAGTAATATGGTCTTACGAATCGTGTTTCACACTTTTTCCTACAACAGGACGGGTACACGTTTGGATGACACCTGCACAGGAGTATGGTCATGATTATCTCCTTCCGGCTGTCAAGCATGGAGGTGGATCTGTCTTGATATGGACAACCATGTCGCGGTTTTCTGCACCACCAATTGTAACCTTGAAAAGAAGGATGACTGGGAAGAAGTAAATAGAACTTTTAGCTGAGTAGGTCCCTCTTATGATGCAAACTTTGTTTCTTGCGAGAGATGGAATTTTCTAGGATGATAATGCACCTATCCATGCTGCAAGACTTGCCCAATCATGCTTTGATGAACACGAGGATGAAGTTAAACATCTGCATTTGCCCGCACAGTCACCAGACCTCAATATAACTGTGCCGTTACGGTCTATTTTAGAGCGTTCAATACGGAACCGATATCCTCCACCGGCATCTCTCCCGGAACTTTCACAATATCTCCAGGATGAATGGTACAATAGTCCTCTAAACACTATCAAATACTTGTATGAATCGATTCTTAGGGGAATCCAAGATGTATAACATGTCAAGGATGATCCTACACCATACTATAAAAGGATTATTTATAAATCTAAGGTTTTTCCTTATTTTGATAACCTCCTGTAAATCTTTCATGCACTGTTTAAAATTCGTTATTACTAGAAAATAAGATTTGTGCGATTTTCCGGGATGAAATTCAAATTTATTTTTTAACATTGGATTAATTAGTGAAAAAAATCATTTCATTATCAAGAGTGAAATATTCAACCGCCAAATTTTCTCGAGTAGAGACTACAGTTTTAAACTTTTGGTTTTTAATAATTTTCAATAATTTACTATAGGGTTTTGATTCTTATTTCTGAAAGCTATAACTTTATGACCCTGTATATTTATTTTATTAAAAATGTAACCATATTTAAAATATATAAAACTTTTCCAACCATTATTTTCCTTTCTACAAATTCGCGAAATCATATGCATGTATTAAAAATATTCTGATCCTTTAGTTAATTAGCTCACTGAAATTATTAAGGATTTATTAGTAAAATTGTATAAAAATATCTGCTTTAGAAATTTCCAGCAATTTTTATTCCGATGTATAAATTTCAACACGTACTTTTGTTCTGTTAAATGCATTTTCACTATTATCATTATGTTTGAAATGAAAAGTAAGCGTTTTCTCCTTATTTCTTATATTGAAATATGCAAAATTGTTTTCCATTATTCATTTGTCTTCTTGATATTACGCAGCAGAAACTAGAAGAATTCTAAAATAATATATTTTCTACTAAAAATATCTTCGAAAATGTATTATTATTATTATTAACCCTTTAACGGGCGTGTCATAGATGCATCACCAACGAACTTCTCTGAAAGCCAGGCACACCACCCGCTCATTTCTGGAAATCGAACTCGTGGCAAGTTGAGGCATATGTGCATCTTAAACTGGAACAATTTTTAAACGCCACTAGGTGACTCCCTGTGTCCTATTAATTTTGAAATAAATATAATTTCAGTATCCTGACCTTCAGTCTGCTCATTTTCAGCCTTGGTATTTCACTCATCAGTTATTGCAGGGGAGGGGAGGTGTAAAAATAATGTAAAAATAAACAGAGCTAGGTTGCGTAACGTTCCATTTGATTCTGATTTGCGTTTCTGATCTCTCTCCGATTTTTTTCTCCTTTTTTTGTTATTTTTCTGTAACCGTAACTAGTCTTTTTGTGTTTTACCTTTAGTTCTGTTGTCTTTTGCGTAGTTTTCGGATACATTTCGTGCACTTTTCTATTTATCTCAGAAAACCTTTGTTTCGTTTTATTATGGGGAATAAAACGCGATTTGTCAAAGGAAGAATGTGCTCATATTATGAATTAATAATTTATATAGCTAGGAAGTTAGTACTTAAATTTTATTTTTTGTGATTTGTTTTCAAAGTTAAGCTTAGCGACTCAAAACTCTGTCCTGTAGGATTCCTTTTGCGAACGCTCCGTTCCTTGCGTGCGCCTAAGATAGCTTCCTCCCGACCCGAAAGAGTTAATCCACTAGTAAAGTAGGGACTTTTTAACATTTTTTTAAAAATAATTTTCTTTCTTAGTAAATACAAATGAAAAACGAAGAATAAATGAATAAATAGATTAACGCAATTATCTTGGAAAAATCCTCATTTCAACCAAATTATGTAAAAGTTAATGGACAAGATTAAAGATTATCCCAATGTAATAAAGATTACATTCTTCAATGCTTAGGTTACCTCATTATTTATGTCCGGCACTTTTAGTTTTATACAATATTTTCTACCTAATTGATTGTTTTCATCACTAGATTGATTGATATGAGAGGATTGTGTCACAGTTACTCTAGAGCACTAACGTCCCCATAGACGCATCCTTCTTGATAACTTAAACCAAACCTGTCTAAAGTGTTTTATTGCCTAATTTAAACCTAAAAGATTCCGCCTTTTATATTTTTACTGCCTTGCATTAATCGACCACAATAGCCTGCTTCCAGCAGAACAGCGAAGTGCTTTAAATAATAAAACAAGGAACCAACTTATTTAAAATGAGTTATTTTTCTTAATATTGACTATTCATAATTTCATTCTAAAAGGATTTTGACAGCTATCAAAAGTTAACAAATTCTTAATGCTGATTCTGAAGGCATGATTCATCTTCTAATTAGAAACTTTCCATTGATGAAACTTGTATAGAAAACTTTTAATTCTGTTAAATATCAAAACTATTTTTTTTTTACTTTCTAATATGCAATGTGCTAAAAGAAAGTATTCAAATCGTTTAGAATTCAAACTAGAGATTTTGACGACTCTTCAAATTTCAAACTTGAGTTTGAAAAACATATTTTTGGAATTGTCTGTCTGTGAATACGATAATTAGCTAAAACACTTTGAATTAGAAAGATGAAATTTAGATTATGGCTTCTAAACAGAATTTGTAGATTTCCGTCAAATTTTAATCGAAACTTATTTAAACGAAGACAGTATATACGGCTGTCTGAATATAATTAATCATTCAATCGGCTCGTTAATCAATGGTATTGCTTTGCTCAGGCCTTTGGTGTATACGTTGAAGAAAGTCTTCATTTATACCCACAGTGTCGCTTCGTATCTTTTCATTTGGACACCCCTTGTAAATAAAAAACTCTGTTTTTCTTTAAATTTTTATATTTTTATTGAATTTTAAAGGGCACATGGTAAGGTTAGGCATGGAATAACACATAGGGTTGATATCGACTGCTTTGTTGGCACATACGCACTCTTTTGTCAAAATTTCCCATGTTCATTTTGCATAAATGTGGCTGAATTTCATTGATGCAACGTTGAATTTTATCCTTCACTGCACTCGTGCTTGTGGACTTTTTGGCATAGACCTTTGACTTCAAATTACCCCCTAAACAGAAATCCATGATCATGATCCAGAAATCATAGATCATGAATAGATAACAGAATGTAATCTATTCATGATCTAGAGGACCAATTCTCAAATTTTCAAATCCAGTGGTGTTAAATCACATGATCTAGAGGACCAATTCTCAAATTTTCAAATCCAATGGTGTTAAATCACATGATCAAGAGGACCAATTCTCAAATTTTCAAATCCAATGGTGTTAAATCACATGATCTAGAGGACCAATTCTCAAATTTTCAAACTGTGGCCGCCAGGCTTCCTTACTTATGAAATATTGCTCAACAAGGAAAACAGGTTGCTCTATTGTGTAACGCTCTATTTTTACTAACTCGAAACTATCAGCTGTCAAATGGTTTTATTAATAGAGTTGTCAACATGCCATGAATGTCGAAATTCAAATCTTCCGTTAATTCGGGAACACCCTTTATTTAAGTTTCTTTTAAAGCGCTGTCCCATTTTTAGAATAAAATAAAAGTGATTACTATGCATGATGTAGAAAAAAAAATTCGGACAAATCGCAAATTTAATCGGATCTCAAATTTAAATGAATTTGAGAAATTGTTTAAATTTTTAAAAAGAAAAATCATATACCGGATGCTTTTGCATTAGAATGTTTTAATTATTTGATTTACAAAAATGAATAACCTTACAAAGAAATAAAATTCCATCTGCATAATTAATACAGATTCTTTAATTTGAAAGAAAATGTACAAATAATTATTTTAACAAATTCTTCTTTTATTTAAACAAAAATCCATTTTCCTATTGACAAGCATTCAGTTTGTTTAAAAATTGCTTTTATTTAAATATGTTCCATCATAAAGAAGATAATTCAATCTTCATATTCTAGGAAACAAAGGTCTTTATACAAAAGTTTTTTTCCAAATAAATGATTTTGTTAAATAATAATCTTAACTTATTATTTATTACAAAGATATAGACGTGTCCTTTATTTATTACAATAAAGGAAGCAAACACGTAAGGAAATCCTTGAATTAATCATTAGAATTGCTCATATTGTTGAAAGAGTATTATCTGCACCAATTCAAATAACACAGAATTTTACGAGAATAAACTTTTGAAATCCTAATTTCATTTGATTTGGCAAATGCTTGAATAACGCAGAGCAGTAGTTGTGATTCTAAATTCTGACTGAAAGATTTGTTTTATTTGCAATGGAATGCATCTCTGACTTTAAAAGGAATTCTGTGAATTTTGAATTAGAATAGCTCCCTATTTACGAAATGATATGCACTACTTTTATAAATCTTCATTGCTGTAGCAAATTAATTCGAATGAAAATTGATATTTTATATGCTTTTTCAATTTTATTTCTCTAATCAATCATCATGAAATATTGAACTATATATTTACTCGCCATTTTTTTCTTCTTTAACAAAATACATTTAAAGCTGTAATTTTGAGTTTCTCCGCAGGTAGATTCTGAATGTATAACATATCAATGTCCCCTGATACTGCCGGTAAATTTGGCGAAAAAATGGACGACTTTGATAAAAATGAAAATTTTATAAAATAATTATTATGCTATCTTTATTAAGAACTGCGATCCAATGTTTTCTTCAATAATATTCTATGGCCTGTCATGGAGACAATATAAGTGAAGGCATGCACATTGGGTGATATCACGAATTGCTGGTTCTCTGATAGCATAAATTTTATTCAATAAAATACTTTTTGCCAGTAATGAACACTTTGTTTTCTTTATCTTTACATATCAAGTAGTAGACTGAAAAGTAACTCGCGTTGACATCTTACAGAAATCGTTCACCTCACCTATTCAACAAAGTATTTTCTGTCTTCTTAATATACACAAACGTTAGTGTCTACTTTAGAATGCATAACGCGCAGAAATCTCTCTTGTTGTTCGCTGAGCGTTGTGGTGCTATATGTCTTTATTTAAGTGATAATTTGCTGTCTACTATGTGTTGGTCCCCCCCCTCCCCCAAAATATTTACTTTCTTTTTTATTCTTAGCTGTGAATTACTGTCTGTTTCGCATTTTATTGTTGAATAAAGCCATTATCTATTATACATTTTTAATACGCACCAAAGTATCAATTTGCGAAAGAATATGTACCTTATTAAAGATATTAGAGGCTTTAAAAAAAGTAAATTTTAATAAAGTTTAAAGTTATTCAAATTTCCTGAAGTAAAAATTGGGAAAATTTACGCTAACTGTCATAGGAAGTTAATTAGTCTTTTTCCTTTTGAGTATTCATTTTCAAACGTGTTTCAAACATATTTTTCGCATATTGCATGTTTCTAAACTGTGGCAACTGAATATTTACCGCGCATTAAGTTGTATTCCTATTCAGCCTTCGCAGCTTCTCCCCTCAATTCATCCCAGCCCCCTTTTATTATCTGGCTGAGATATTGGTCGTTGGCAATGATAATATATTAAAACGAAACATTTCAGAAAAAGTATAGAAAAACTGCAGAAAAATTATTGTTCTTACAGAATGATAAATAATTATTTATTAATAGTACAGAATGATAAATAATTATTTATTAATAGTACAGAATGATAAATAATTATTTATTAATAGTACAGAATGATAAATAATTATTTATTAATAGTACAGAATGATAAATAATTATTTATTAGATGTAAATATCAAATGATAGATAAATAATCTCTCTCTTAGCATTTTTAAAAACTTAGCTCATAATAAGACAAAAAATTGAGAAAAGATCAGTCATGAATGTCTGCTACTCTATGACAGTCATTTCATATTTTTAGTTTTGAATGATTAGCAACTTAGAGACATACATCACCAATTTAAACCATTTGTTAAAAGAAGTAGAATGCAATTTTTCTTGTGGACTTAGTTTATAAGTTCTTACTTTAACCATAGAAGTTTAAGAAACTTTCATATAGATATCAGAAGGCCTTTTAAAATGTCTCATTTGAGAGTTTCGCAAGCAATTTGAAAACATTATTTATTTTACAAGTTTTAGTCTAACTAAATATTTTTGATTAATAATAAAACAATTTATCCATTTTTCAAGAGACTGGTGAAAACAAGAATCAGAATTCACGGTAGTTAGTTTTCTGCTTCGACGCTTAAGAGTTCTAGGTTCTGGTAGTACACGGTTACCTTGTGATAAGAGTTTGGCTTCGGAACCGGAGGGTTTCAGGTTCGAGACTGAAGAACCTTCGTGTGTAAGCTAGTTTTGTAGATGTAAAATCCATCGGGGTGAAATGTCCTCCCTCTGTTGTGGTGCAGAAATTTGGCGATGGGGTGTTAGCTCCGGTGTCGTCCTCGTCATCTGACCGCTGTTCTGAATTACGAGTACCATCCCAAAATAGCCTTTTGTTCCTATAAAACGGGACGTTAATATAACTGGACTAAAAAAAAACAGACTAATGCGAAAATGATACCCTGTAAATTGGTCTGATACACAAAATGTTCTGCTGTCATAACGAAGGTTGGAGAGGGCATGCCTTCTGAGGTACATTCAAGTTAATTCACCCAAAAAAATATCTGCTCACAATTAAGAGGTCATTTCAAAATAACTCTTTTCATTTTTTATCAATGATATTTTATGTATATGTAATGCTTTATGATGTAGTGTTTAAAATTTTTCATTTTTACCAATAATATTTCAAAATTAGTTTAAAACACTCTGAATGTCAGTCGTATTTATGTTGTAATGAAGTGGCATTACAATAATTATTTAGTAATGTTTGTGTAAATGGAATTATGTGTAAGAATTGTGTGTACTGAGGTTATTACTAAAGATTTGATGGCCAGAATAGCATGGTTGATAGGGCGTTGGATTCGTGTCCCATGGGTTGCGAGTTCGAACCTCACCGGCCGAAGATTCCCCGTGTGTGTGGTAGCTGGCGCACGTATCAATCTGTCGAGGTCACAAAGTCCTCGATGTGGAGGGTAATACCACTGTAGGTACTGAATCAGGGATGATCGTTCTCTGATTCAGGTCTAAATTACGATTTGTGGGTGAGTGAATGAAATACATGAATGAAGTCCGCCCCGTAAAAAGGATTGTGACGTGTGTGTAGCTAAGTCGTACTCTTGGCCCTAGATAGCGCAACTGTAAAACAAGAGACGCACCCTTGGCTTGAAATCACCGACTTCTAAAGTCAGTGGACTTGTCTTGAAACAACAACAACAACGTTACTAAAGAATACAAGAGAAGAATATTGACATTTTATCTCCAAATTTATGCTCAGCCATCGTATTAAAGAAGAAAAAAATAAAGGAGAACAAACTTAAATGTAACTCAGCTTATCTGCAATAAAAAGTATAAATCAAAAGATATGTAATCGAAATTTTAAGAAATAATATAATAATAGAGATTAAAATAGCGCATAGTTCGAATGCATAAAACTATGTTTTTAATTTCCTGCCCAATTTCTATGGCTTTCAAATGAAACGAAATTGCATTTACTTAAGTTTTGTTTTAACGAATTCTTAAAGTAATTTGCTAGTCTATGAGATATATTTCACTTACATAAAAACATTTAAAAGTCCAAATGGAATTTTACGCAGTGAACAAATCTGTCAAAGCAAAGGGGGGGGGGGAAATAATATTCAAAAAATGAGTTATGCTTACTTTAATGTTTTTTTCCATTCAATAAATAAATTTTTACTTTGTGATGTTGATTACTAGTGAATGTTGATTGACTCGGAACTTAATAAAATCTAAAATGAAATTTATAAAAGACAAAATAAAATCAAAAGTTTATTTGCCATTAAAAATTCCAATGCTTGAAATAATTTCTACAAATGGAAGTTAAAACTAAAAGTTCTTTGATGTTCGAATTGGCAGTATGGAATCATTGATGGAAAATACTTTAGAGGTTATTTATAGTAACGAAATGAAAGAAAAGTCTGTAACTAGAGTATATTATTGAGACAAAAGTAATATGTATGAAACTAAAATCCGTTTTTAATGGAACCATTTCATACAATCTTTTACGAAAATTTTTAAATTATTCGTTATTTAAAACGGGTGGATTCATATTTTGTACTAAAAGAATTTAAGAAGAAGAACTTAATACTTCGAATTGAAATGACTGTCTCCTCATTTTGTAAAAATTTGAATTTTTAATTTGGAAAAACATTGTATAATCAGAAACGTATAAGAAATCCATTAAATTTCTTAAAAAATTAAATGAATCTTCAGTGTTCTATCCATTTGTAATACTTATATATTGATGATAATAACAAGAAAAATTTAAAAGATTTTGTAGTATTTCATACATTTTTAATATATATATGTATATGTATATATGTATATTTATATATGTATATGTGTATATATATATGTATATATAATATATGTTGATGATAAATACTCATATTTGTAGCTGGTTTAATACGATTTGGAAATATTTGAATTAATATATGAAAAGTCATATAACTTTTTATTGATCACCATTTAATGTATTTATTCATTCCACTGACCCCTTCTATTTAAATTAAAAAAAAAAAACTAAAATTTGCATTATATTTACTAAAAATGGATATTCATTTCACTTGTCAATGTAAATCTTACATGTTTGCATATTTTTTTTTTTTTTTTTTTTTTTTTTTGTAAAATAATACTTACTTGATTTAGGGATTCATGTGCGCGAAGGAAAATATAATAGAAAATTACATGTCGATAGCGAATTGTACAAAAAATAGTTGAAGGAAGGAAAATAGCAAGTCAGATTTTATTTAGGGCGTTATCATTATTATATTTTTACATCTGATAAACACAGCTGCTATAATTATTCAAATACGATCTCAATTATCATGACATTTTCTGGCGATTAATCTACGAAAATTTGGTATTTCATGAGCATTGTTGATGAATATAAACATTAGCTGCACAAGATGTTCATAAATATAAGCAGGAATACCTTACCCATATCTTTCATGGCAAGCTGAAATAATAAAAATAAAACTGACAGAATATGAATCTGGTACATAAGAGTGGCGTTGCGGTATTCGACAACTGTTTTAACAATCACACTCGTAGCTGTCAGCTATCTCTAGCTTCCCAAGTAGCACAGCCTGTTATACATTATTGTACAATATTGTACGATATTATTTTAATGAATATTCGTCTCTACTAGATAATAGTGTGAAAATTGTTTAATATCATATAATAGTGTATATCATACATGTGCTGCTAGAATATATCGATTCTAAACTGCATATCGATTAAGTAATGAAACCTTTTCATGATGCGTCTTTGTATCAACATATCGAATGGCGGATGGTTGAAAATATTTGACCAGTATACAATATTGTCGTCATCCAGCCCTATATACAATTTTATGTACGAGTTTTCCCCATAATTTGGTTTGTGAATTTGGTATTCCGTACATCCCGATTGAATAATATTAATAATAATAAAAATACCCCGCACATATTTTTTAATATTATTAGCGTAAATATTTATTTTATTTCAGTTTTTTTTATTGTGTAATTGTTGTTGTTTTACCATATAATAAACAGTATTTAGTATTTAATAATAATCAATATAAGGGTCTATATTTTTATGTGAAGAAACTCGACATTTAAAAACGCAAATGGTTTTTCTATACAGGATTTTATTTGCACTCAAAGACCTACAAATTACGTCATCCATCTCAATAAATAAATCTTATCTATAATTGTTTTCCTGGTAGATAGCAGTTTGCACAATATTGCGTAATATTATATAATAATAGTCAATATTATCAAATAATATGGCAAATATTATTTCTTCTCATACATTATTACAAAATATCGTATATGCTACTATAGTTAAATTCAATCACCATTGGCTAAAGTAAATGCTGGTTGTGTACATGACTTTCTAATTCATTTGCACAATATAAGACGAAACTAGTTAAAAATATGTTAACAATCAGACATGAAATGTGCGTTCATTTCTATGATTTGGGTTCAAAATTTATGAATTCTATGATTTAGAGTAGGTAACACGCATATAATTCCATTTATTTATCTGTTTTCGCCTTTATATGATAAAAATCCCATAAATATAGACTCTATTTTTTCATAAATTTAGCCCAAATTTAGAAGAAATTTTAAAAGTTAGATGAAAAAATTAAAAAGAGAACAGTTTCTGATGTGTTTTTCAGCTAATCATTCTCGCCATATAAACAAAGCATAAGATACACAAGTTCAATTTGACCATCCAGCGTCATTTGAATAATAATCATTTATAAAATCAGCATAAGAACTGAGGTTGGATCCGTAGAACTTTCACCGGATATGATTCCGGATTCCCCATCCTCCGGCAGAAGGTCGTTCAGTCATTGTAGTGGATATAATTCAATCCAAAACCATTGATTTATCTATAGAAGATGTGAGAAACTGCTTACTTTTTCAACGACTTCTCATTCTCTTATTCCTGAGAGAGAAAGTACACTTTAGGAGTAAATAGTAAGAACGACAAACATTTGGTTTTAACTGTTTTTTATGTATATATATAATATCACGAGGTAGATTTTATTTTTACCTTGTACTATTTTTGTGAAAGTGTTTTCATACACCGACACACATAATTACAAAAAGTATTTTCTCCATGAATCGAGAACATATAAACTTGGAACATACATTAAAATCTTAAGAATAATTTTTTCTACAGTTACATTACTTAATGCTCAAATATTTCATACATCAGAAAATAAGAATCAGCTTTGATATTATTTATTATCAAAATTGTTCTGGAAATTGTTTAAAGTAAATATAAAAAACACGCAGTCATATATATTTCATAACCCGAATAGATTATAAGCATAAAATCTTTTGAATAAAATGCTTTAAAGCTTTTTATATATCTCTCAAAAGATAACACTCCGCGGAATCTTTGCATTCATTTATTTCAAGAATATCTAAGTCAGAGTTTCATTTAACATTTAGATATTTTCTTCATCCTATGACGAAAGGAAGGGGAAAAAAACTAGAATAAAAAAACACTTTAGAATTCAGAAAAATTACTGGACTATTAAGACGTCTGAAAGAAATCTTCTATATCAAATAAAAAACCCATGTACAAAAGGAAGACTTTATCTTTCTAAGGAGAATTTATGTCTCTGGGCGGGTTATCGGGAAAAAAGATCTAACAATAATGAAGTACTTATTGGACCAAACGGGTAAAAAAAAATTCTACGAACAATCTCCGTCCAATCTCTTTTGGTTATTATTATTCTATTTTCTTACCCACAATTTTTCCATTTGATTAATAGAATTCAAGAATATAAAAAAATTCCATTCACTTGCCCATCTCCAGCGTGATATTGCAGAGAGTGTTGCGGCTGTTTTTCTTGTATGGTATATATCTGACTGGATTTTGAATGCATATTTTTGTATTTAGGCTTATTAAAGATATTTTTATGTTCCATAAAGGAAAAGACAATGTCTAGTGGAATGTTCTTAGGGATTAAATGAAGCAAAGTTGAGTCCTTGGTCGGTTTCATTGTTGTTCCCGATCCGAAAGCATAAGCTATTCTAGGATTTATGTGTTCTGTATCATTTGATTACTTATTGAATAAAAGTAATCCGTTGATAACAGAATTACTTTGACTAAAAATGGAAAGTCAGCTTAAAATCTAAATAAGCTGCTTTTGTGCGTTATTCATTGTATCACAAATCAATACTTAAAAATGTAATAAAATGCCATTAAATACTTAAAAAGATTCTTCAAAAAAATTTTTTTTACTGAATGATGTTTAATGGATTTATTAAAATGCTATTTCAGAATTAAAATATTTTATTCCTAGTAATAAATGAATGAATTAAAAGAAATTAAATTGTATTTCCCTTCTTCATTTGTTTATTCTAGCATTAATATCAATATAATGCACTTAATATTGAGATTATATTTATGTAATATTTATAATATTATATATTTATATTTTTAGAATTCCTTAAGTTTTTCTTGGAATTGTTCTGAATAAAGGATTGTAAGGTTTTTTTATTAACGCATTTATCGATATTTATCTATTTAAACAGCTTAACGTGAATATATGTATATATTTACTCTAGGAAGTATTTTTCAAATTTTTAAATTTGTTTTTATCATTTAAACTCTGTTTTTAATTCAAATTCTCTATAATTTTGAGTTATTGATTTAAGACAAATATCCTGAAGATTTCAAATGAGAAACAAATATAAGCACTTTCTTTAATTTCTGTAATTCTTTTCACTGAAGAAATGTTTTTCTTATCATAACACTATATTGAATATTATTCCTCCCGGCATAATAATTTGTTTTCCAAGAGAAAAACAAAACATCCTATTTTAACTGCAGCAATGATTTGATACGCCTGTAGTACATAAATGATTCATAGAGAATAGATCCGTGAATTTGTTGGTATTATTAGTAGTTAATAGATTTTAGATATATCTTTTAAAAGCTATTAACTACTAATAATACTTAAATAAATAAATTTATAAGCTATTAACTACTACTTCTAGAATTTCAGAAGATAAATTTAATTTTTCATTATGCTGTTGCAGAATGGCTTCTATGAATTTTAGAAGATATATTCCATATCCCATTCTGCTGTTGCCAAATAAAAAATGGCATTGAACTTCAATGTTACTTTAGAATAAAGAAATTTTTAATTCAGATCCCTAAAAATTTATATATCATTCATTGTTTTTGAGAAGACAAGATTTCTTTTGTCAGCTTGAATTATATGAGTTTGCAGGTAAATAAGTAACAACCAGTAAGTAAGTAACAAGTAACAACCAGTAACATAAGTAACAACTAATAAATGTAAACAATACAGATTCATTATATAAAGTCAAATAAAGAATTTTTTTCTATAAAATTTTAATCTGAAATGAAATGGAAAAGTCACTTTGCTATTGATTCCTTCATCAGCCATAATGCTTTCTCGCTGTTTACATTCAACGTCATATAATAATTTTTCTTAAAAACTAACGAGTGAATTAATTAAAATTCCTTTATTAATATATTGAATAGTTGGATTTCTGAAAGAAAATTGGGGGAGGAATTGATTTTTTCTTCAAAAAAATTCCATTCCACTTCTTTTAAACCTTTAAAATCCTTCATGACTGAATATGTAATAAATTCTACGTAATTTTTTACCTTATAAGAAGATTAAAAACCGCGTGTTTTATCATTTACTTCAAACATGCGTTCTTGTTTGATTATTCTAAATATTTTTTGGCCATAAATGTCCATTCTGAAATGAATCTTATCTCTCGATCTTATTTTTTTTCTCGACATTAAAAGATCACAAGAAAAATTATAACACACAAATCACAAAAAATAAAATAATAATAATAATAAAAAAACAGTTTTTTTTTAATAACTGCAAAATAACTTATTAATATTATAATTTCAAAATTTTTAAGATCCCTCAGACTTTGAAATTATGGCTTTAAGTTTTTGCTCATTTATATGCATTTTCTCAGTCTAAAGATGACGTCCTGTTTACGTTTTAGGTTTGATCCATGGTCAAATATTATGAAACAAACTCTGCATTGTTATTTCGCTTTACATACCTCCATCCCAAAGAAGATAATATACTATCATGAAATTAGGTTACATGTAGAACTGGTGTTTGTGGTATTGAAACTCAAAATCATAAGTGTTTTGTCTTAGACTTTTCCACCTAACCACGTTAGCCAAAAACAAATACTATGTGATTACAATATAAATGTCTACTGCCTGTATAGTTTATCCAAATATCAAATTCAAATATATTAAATTTCTTGTTCAAGATTCTTTCACCGAAGTTCAAATTTTCATAACATAAAAATTATGTCTCATGTCAATACTAATTATTCTAATATCAATCTATGAGTTTCCTGATTCTTCCGGCTGGGAACCTGACTCCAAATTGCAATAAAAAAAATCGCATCTTAAATGACATTTCTTATCAGTACAAATAATTCAATAACCATAAAATCCATGGACCATTTATTTGATAATTTTTGCACCAGGCTGTATTTAAAATGTCTTAAGAGATCGCATGGTAAATAATATTTTGCATCAGTATAGATTATTCAATTATTAAACCCATGTACCGAATGCCCGACACTCTACGACAAGGACAACTGAATCTAAAGCTCGATTAAAGTCATCATATAATGCAAGATGTAATTCATCTGTATAGACTAATACGATTTTTAATGGGTATTGTTTTTAGCTTTAAATCTATGCTTTTGTACCTATTGTACCTGCAGTTACATTCTAATTATCTACTTTTAAAGGATGGAAAATATTTCACGAAAGTAAAAATGTTAACTACTATTCAAAAATTAAAATTGCGTAAAATGCAACGCTTAATAAAATATGTAATTCTATTAAAATAAAATTTATAAGGTTTATAAAAATGGGCTCAAAAGTATGGTACATAAATGTGTGGTTTATATGTTCAGAAAATCTTTACTTTTGAGCCTATCAATGCAATTACATTCTAATTATCTAATATTAACGGATTCAAAATATTTCATGAAAGTAAAAATGTTAACCACTGCTAAAAATTAAAACTGATTAAAATGCAACGTCTAATAAAAACATAAATGTATTAAATTAAAATCTATATGGTTCATAAAAATGTCATCCAAAAGTAGGGTTCATAAGGATGTGGTTTGTGTGGGTTATATGTTCAAAAAATGGAATAAAATTTTATGTGGTTCATAATCAATAACGTGTACATGCCATAAATTAAGATGATTATGTCTTTATTAAAATTACAAAAAATATAAATATATAAAATATATCAAATTAATGTAATAGTACACACCTCTTGAATATATCAGAGTGGTTATTATATAATGAAATATATTATAGATTAAAAATATATTCTTAATAAGTGGAAAGGAATCTATTTATAGCACAGAGATCAAAGAATCCCATCTATGGGATACATCTTTTTGAGAGATTAAAATGTTTCGTCAACCGAAGCCGATTGAAATGAATGCATTTTGTATTCATAAATGCCTAATAAAATCAAATAAAACGTGAAATATTTTTCTTCTCCTTGAAGAAGTTTGAAAGCATCTACCACAGAAAAATCCTCCATTTCAATACCGCACATGAACAAACCCCTTTTGCATTTTTTGTTCCGTAAAATAAATATATTTATCAGCACTCATTTTGATGAAAATAAGAAGATAAAGGTAAGAGAGCATGGCTAAAAATATATCATTTCTTTGAAAAAAAAAAAAAAAGATACATTATCTGAAATTTTCTCGTTTATTCTTATTCGTATGTTTGTATCGTATCTTATTTCAAAGCAAAATTTTGACAAGAGCCGACTTGCAATAATCTGACACTACAAGAATTTTTATTCGTCGTTTTATCCCTGTACCAGAGAAAGAAATGCTTTTTTTTCTTTTTAAGAAACATATCTAGTAAAACGCAAAATTTATTTGTCAATCTTGTATGTATAAAAAAAAAAGATAGAAAACGACGAATCGTTATCTCACAAAATGTTTCTCTCGATACGATGTTTGACGAAATTTCATATCTAAGTCCGAGCAGATTTATTATTCTATAGATTTTATTTATTCGATACTTAAAAAAAGAAGTTTGAAAGTTTTCGATGCCAAGTCTTTAAGTAGGATCGAAGGCGTCTATATATTTTGAAATGAAGGGGAAAAAGAGATTTTTTGAAAACCGCTCTTTATTGATCCATTCAAAGAAAAATTTTCGTAAAATATCTCATCACTTCAAATTGACCAAAGATGTAGAAGATGACGAAATTCCTCTTTGTTTTAAATGAATTCTCACAACAAACGCTTCAGATGTTTTGTTATATATTTTCTATTTTTTTTGCATGACAAATTGTGATATTTTGAATGGTTTAATACATTTTTTTCAAAGAAGTAAAATTTATTTCCATAAGCATTTGTCGCTACTTTAAATCCATTTCCATTCTAGATACAACGATATTTTTAAAATAAAGGGATTTTTGTTTTTAAATTCAATTTTCTTAAATAATCGCATCATAAGCTATTTTTTTATTTAATGCCAAGATTTGTAATGTCGAATATAGGTTCAATTCTAAACATTTTCTGTAACATTACGAAATACGAATTCCCGTATCCATTATGCGTTACTATCTGTTCAGTATTATTGCTATTTTAAATCAATGCTTTCGAGAACCGTCGATATTTTCAAAATGAAAGAAACGTTTTATTTTAAATTGAGTTTTCTTAAATAATCGCGTCACACGCTATATTTTTATTCAATGCTAAGATTTGCAACGCATAAGTTAGGTTTAGTTCTATATCTTTTCTATCACATTAAGAAATACTTATTCTCAGATCTGTTATTATTTGTTATGTATTTTACCAAAATTATGTTACCTATTTGTAACAAATTTTCAATGTAAAATCATCGATATTTCCAAAATGAAAGAAACGTTTCATTTTAAAGTGATTGTTCTTAAATGATCGCGTGATAAGCTATATTTTTATACAATCCTACATTTGTAACGTCCAGTTTTAGGTTTAGTTCCAAATATTTTCTTAACTTTACAAAATACTAGTTCACGTATCTGTTATCTGTTATGTTCAGTATTGTCGCTATTTTAAACCAATTTTCATTCTAGAACCATCCATATTTTCAAAATGAAAAAAACGTTTTATTTTAAATTGATTGTTCTTAGATCATAGAGTGATAAGCTATATTTTTATTTAATGCCTAGATTTGCAAAATAAATTTTTGGCTTTATTTTTATATATTTTTAGTAAACTTACGAAACACTAGTTGACGCATCTGCTATTATTTGTTATATTCAATATTGTTTCTATTTTAAACCAATCTTTGTTCTAGAATTATTGCCATTTCCGAAATGAACGAAACGTTTTACTATTTAATATTGAATTTTCTTAAATATTCGAGTCATAATCAATATTTAAATGCAATTCATAGATTTGTAAAGCAGAATTTTAGGTTCAATTCAACTTATTTTTTTAATATTGTGAAATATTATTTCACGTACATATTACCAATTATTACATTGTGTTGTTTCATCCTCTACTATAATTCTGCTAATGCTATTTCTATTTAATAAAATATATTTCCCAATATTTTCATTTTTAAAATTGCAAGTATAAATAGCATAAGCTAAAAGTCTATACGATATTTTGGGTATACTGCCGGCAAATGCAAGGAATATTCCCCTTACTTTCAAGTTTATACATAATGATTTTTTTTTCACTACATATTTAATTTTGAGGTTCATAATGATTTTTTTTTCATTACATATTTAATTTCGAAATAAAAAGATATCTAAAAATAATTCTTAGGAATATGACATTATAAACTTTTTATCAATGTTGTTATACATTGTTTTACAAAAAGAAGAAACATTTCATATATATTCGCACATATTCTAATCAACGACAGTCGTTACACGCTCACGTGATACATCAATGCATAGAAGCAAATTTAAATTTTTACTTTGCATTTGGTTAAACTCACTAAAAATAACTATTATATTTGTTTAATAGTTATTTAAAATAATTTTGTTTTTTGCGGTATACAAAGTGTGAATTCCCTGTTACAATGCTACATGCATTTCAACAAAGGTATACAATGCCATTAAAAATCAATAGCATTTGCTAAAAAAATTATGTTGCATAATCAAAGAGAAAACTTACTAATCATCTATGCATATTAGATGAAAATGATGGGAGTATCCGAACTGCTTTCCAAAGAAACCATATGAAAGCTGAAACCATCATCAAACTGATAGACAAGAGTGCTTTGAATACATCAACCGATAGTGTAGTCTGTATTTGAAACTTACGTACGTTGCTTTCTTAAGATGTGCAAGGTCAAATTGTTATGTCAGGCATGATAATAACAAAATAAATGGTCCTCTTGCTGAATAAATGGAATAAAATTTTGAAATGTCCTCTATTCAGGAAAGCATCATATATGTCTCCATCGATTTATCGTTCATTTTAAATATGTAAATATCGTTAAGAGTCTGCAATGTTGCTTCTCAGCACCGCTAGATTCATCCTTCGGAAAGATAGTTTTACGGACACCTCTATTAGATGCTGATCGGGTGCCAGTTCAATGCGCCCAACGTTTGGCGACAAAATGGATGATATTAGAATCTTCAAGAGCTTTGGCGATATCTACTTAGGACGTGATTTAAGATAATATTTTCCAATTCTTCTCAATCGTGTCTCGGAAACTATAAAAAAAAAAAAAAAAAAAAAAACGTAGGACCGAGCTGCAGGCAGTTATACGGGTTCAACTCCAGTTCATAGTTAAACGAGTTCTCTTCCTGAGCGCTTCGAGCTGCTTATCATTATTGTGCTGCATGCGTTCCGCTGTTTGCTAGAAGTGCTGCTGTTCATTGCTTGTGTACGTCTTGACGCTCGGTGTGCCTTTGTGTTAATAAATGCTGCCATTTGCTATTGAGGCCTGTTGACTGTGTCACCATGCACCCACTACAAGCGATCCCGTTGACTTTATGAATTTAATGGAGGAATTTTTCATTAATGAACTTAATAGAGGCCTTTTATGTATAAAGGATATTTATTTATAATATGCATATAATATATTCTTATCTTACAAATACAAAAATTTCAATCCACAAAAGTAAAACATATCATATCTAAGATTATATTTATTTCTCAATTTATATCTATTTAAAATAAATAGAAAATGTATAAATTTCCATATCTAGAAACAGAAAGACGAAGCATAATTTAAAAACTAAGACGAGCGTTAATTTAGAAATTAAGATAACATTTTATAACATTTTTTTTCACTGGCAAATTAATGAAAAATCCTTTTTAAAAATTGACTTTGTTTCAGAATGACCAAAATGGATAAATTAAAAGAAAAATCTTCCGAGTCTCAAAGGAATTCTCTTGGCAAATAGCGCAATGATTTTTTTAAACATGTGTATGTTTTTTCTTAGGATTACTAAAAATTTTAATGCATTTTTCTGGAAGAAATAAAACTCATTTCCATCATCAAACCTATTTTCAGCGGATTTTATGTAAATATTTCGAATTTACAACATATTTTTTTATTGTATATGTAATCTTTTTAAAACATCGCATCCAAATCTTTTATTCAAAGTCTTGGCTTCGGTCAGATTAATATTTAGAATGTTAATCCATTGATTTCTCATTATTCATTAGATTTAGAATTTTTTTGTATCGAAAAAGAAAACCATTTGAAAGTTTTTGTAATTTTTTTGAAGAAATAAATTCGTTTCTAGAAAAGTATTTCTTGTCTTTTGGTTGTCCCAGACAAAAAAAAAATGTAACGTTTTAGAATTTTTCTAAAATATATTTTTTAATGTAGTTAACTCGTTTCTTAAACAATTGCGTCAAGAGTTTTCATGTAAAGTTTTTGGTTATTTATTATGAATATTATTTATTTAGATGGTTTTTAATAAATATTTATTATGCTTAAAATTATTTCAAAATGTACTATAATTTTATGCAACATAACTCGTATAGATTTTAGAATTTATTCTAATACTGAAGAATATGAAAATATAATTAACAAAAAGAAGCACAATAAATAAAAAATAACTCACAACGAAAAATTTAATAAAAATATATATATTCCTTAAAACATAATGAATAAGAGTATGTGAACTTGATAAAACAAAATGAAAATTTTTTTTTTGAATTTTCTGTTTTTATAATGTTTACATTATTTTTTTAATTTTTATTTTAAAGTAGGAATTTTCACGTAATCGATAAGCAATATTTTGAAATTTTTAAAAATTTTTTGTTAATATGTTTAGCAATTAAACTAAATAGTTCTCAATAGAATTCAAGAATAAATACGATACTTAAAATAAGATGACTGAAATTTTTTTAATAGATTTAAAATTTAACCAAAATAAAACCTTTTGATGCTTTTTTTGTTTGTTTTTTATTTAATATATTTTGGTATAGTTTTAATAGAAAAAGAATAGAATAAAATTTCTCTCTGATTCATTACAAAAATAATCATTTATAAATTGTTGATTCACTTCAAATTGACTAATGTAACGAACGAGAAAAATACTCCTAGTTTAAAATGAATTCTTAAAAAAGGTGTTCCGTGAATATTGAATATTTTGTATTCAACATTTAAATCATAATGAATTATCATTTCCAAAATCTTAATTCATCTTTGAATTATCTCTTTTATAAAGGAATAAGAATGAAATGTGTAGATTCTCTTCTGTTTCTCACTCAATTCTCTTGTAATAGTCGCATTCATATCTTTATTTCTAAAGAAATTGAATCATGATTATAAAAATATTTCAATATAAAATAATATTTAAAAATGTTAATGCATTTTATTCTTCTCATTGCCGTAATTTTGGGTACTTTTCTGAAACGTTTTTTTCATTTTCAAATTTGAGTTGATTTAATTATTTGACGTGAATGAGTTGAATTATTTCTTTATTAAATAAATCTCATATTTTATTAGTGCCTTTTACATTTTATTTTTAACCAATATATGTTATTTTCAAATAACTTATCAGATTTATATTTTGTAAGAATTACATTAAAAAAACTAAGAAAATAAAAAGCCTTTATGAAATGTAAACAGTTTATAATAATACAAATATTATTTAAATATATTAGTATTATTATGTAGAAAATGTCTTTCCTAAATAATCGCCAAATGTTTTAAATAAAACATATATTTTCCTTTTATTTGATTTCTATCGTGATGCCATTGCATCGGAGCATCTAGTTAATTATTTTACACTGTGAAAAATTTTCTTTCATCTTTCATAATGTTTCAACATGCTTTTGCAATCTAATGTTAAAAAATAAATAAATTTCAGGCACTTTCGATTGAAATTTCTTATTTGTTCATAAGTTCGAAGATTACTAAAGATGTTCATTCATTCAAGCCCATATTATTTTTATAAGGGTTATATTTTAAATAAAATCTAATTCTCTGTATAATAATGTGGACTTTTGTATCATATTTAGTATTTATATCACTTATTTATAAAAGTTTCTTTATAAATCATCTAGAATTAAATATTGGAAAATAGATGCATTCAAAATTTGAAAGGTATGAAAATAAATCCATAAAGCCTAAGCATAATCTCTTCCATCTTTTTAAATATTATATGAGAGAATAAAAAATGTTGTGGAAATATTATTAAATGCAGTTAAAATCGCAACAATTCAATTTCTAGTGAAATTTCTAATTATTTTGATATGAATTTTTGTAGTTGAATATTAATTAGTTAGAATTAGATTAATTAGAATATAAATAATATATAAGAATAATATATTATTATTTTTTTTATTTTTAAACATTTTATATATGATTGGTATTTGTCTATTTCTCCTGCATAATAAGGAGAATCATTTAAATGAGCTATTATAATTTTTTGAGCTATTACGAAATTTCTAATTATATTGAAATACACTTTGCAGATAAATTGTTTTAGAATACAAAGCCTTGAAAAATAAGAATAATATATTTTTAGTTTTCATGCTTTATGTATGATTAATACTCCTCTATTTCTCAAGGAAAATAACGAGAATCATTTAACTAAGCTGTTATAATCCTCGTTATAAATAAAATAAGAAATTTCAGCCTATTTTCTAATCCTTGGGTAAAGCGCTGGAAATTTGCCCATTTGAATATTTTAAAAATAATCCTCCCTATTTATCTAATGTAAACAGTAAAACTAAAAGATCAAATACTTTTAATTATTGCAAGATAAAACCTTAGTCTTAATATAAATACATAATAAGAACTTTGTAGTAAAATTTCTGTATACTTATTACACTTTATTGCCGAAACTTCATTAACATGCATATGAATTTTTTTACAGTTTCAGACAGTACGTATGCATATTGAATTAATAAATCACTTAAGAAAATGAAACTATGAAACCAACTCATAAATAGATTGTCATTATTAGGAAGGGAATTCAGATGTAAAATATTTAAATGTTAGTCTTATACTTCGTTTTAATTATAAATTTAGGAGATATTTTTGGTAGATAAATTCCTATTTAATGAATCTTTATAATTCTGTATAAATTATGATGTGAAAATTCCAGTTGAACAAACACTTCAAGAAAAAGAAAACAAGCTTAATCATAATGCATTAAAGGACGAAAATAAATATTGCATGTATTCATTAATGCAGAATTAGAGATTGCAATAAAAATAGACTGTTCAATCAAATATTTCAATTTAATTTAGGGATTTCAGACCTATAAAAAAATAAGCTAATTTCAGCAAATCAATGTTTAAAATATTGTTATAGTATAAAACAATAATTAAATCAAGTCGAGAAATGCTATTATTTTCTAAGGGATTTAATATTTCTTTTTATATATTAATGCTTATAAATTAATAATATAAAATAATACTGAAATATACTATTAAATAAAACCGGCATTTTATGTAAAATGATTCTTACTTTACAGAATAATTTTTCAATTCCTTATATTATATTTTTTAATAAATACATTTTTTTTTGAATTTCTGATATGAAATAACATACGTAACATAAATAAATTATTAATTGCACTTTTTGTGTTAAATTTTTAAAGCGATTGATAAATTATTTCTTTTCATTTTCTCAAGTTGAAATAGTTTTCTTTTTTTTTTCTTTTCACATCTGTTCGAAAAGAATACAAAGAAGAAATTCGCCATTGTTCTTTAAAAAAAGAATTCAAGGTTTTTTTTTTTTTTTTTTTTTTGTATCTTTTGTACATTTTTCTTAGCTCGCTTATTAGACGGCGTAGAAATCTCGGTGGCATTTCTTGTTGATATATGGTTTATTGTAGTTTAAGAAAGAAAGAGAGAGAGTCTCGCTTGAGGGGAAAATGCATTAAGTGAGCAATATGTGATGGCTTCAATATTTTATTAGGCGAAAAAACGTTTCTTCCGCATTTGCCTTGGACTTTCTAACAGGAAGTTTGTTTTCCTTATTTTCTCTCTCTCTCTTACATGATCAAATATGCAAACATGTTTTTCAGGTAGCTTGATTTAGAAGATTTTTTTTACACACATCTATTAAACTTGAATTGTTTCATGATTGCTTCGATAGAAATTCTTGATACATATTTTTATTTAGTTCTGATATGTCAGTTTTCATTTTTTTTGTATACTTGATTATTTTTGAAAATAAAATGCTATTTCACATTTTTGAAACGTATCTATCTATAAACTCATTAATTTTTGGAATTTTTACTCCATTCAAGTGGTGTAGTCAGTAGTAAATTCTTAAGATGACAATTTCAAGATTCTCTAAAATTTAAAAGTTTAAATTAAAAAAAAATATTGGACCAAAATATATTCTCTTTTAAAATTGTTATTCTTATTAAAATAAGAATGGAGGCATGTTTAAAAATGTTTAAAATTTTTTCTAGTTCTCTATGGTTAACGGCATGGGATACAGAAACAAATGTGATAGTTCTAGGTCCTCTAATTTTTCTTGATAGGCATTAACACATACATATACGTTTGTTTTTATTCTTAGAAGAGATTAATCATTTACTACATAATGCTTATGATTTGAAGGAATTTGAAAGCTTCTTCAGTAACAGTAAAAAAGGAAAGTAATGCTATATTCGAAGCCAAATTGAATCTGCATTTTTTTAATATTAAATAGCAGCGATTTCAGATTCCATAAAGTATATTGATTCAATACCTTTGATTATCACTGTCTCGCATCTCGTAATTTATAAGTGTTCTAGGCTCATATATAAAAAAAAAGAAGTGGGCAAATATTTTGCTGCGAATAGAAAGCATATTTTCAAAAAAAAAAAAAAAAATGTTATCCCCTTCCTAACTTTGTGGTTAATAACGTCCGAAAATCGAATCTGTATCGTAAATGCATTTTTACCAACCGATTGAAACAACAATTTCTTGAAAAGTCTCTACATGTTGCCACAAAATCCCATACCAAATGTTATATATTCAACTCATTGCGTTTTCACGTTTACTTGTGCTTCTGAAAGTACAGACAGATAAATGTCTGCTTGTTGGATTTGGCTGAAAATTTGAAAATGTCTATACTATAATTTTTAAATGTGTGTGCCAAATTTTATCCATCTAGATATCTTCCTTTTTAGTTATAATGTTAAATAATATTCTAACAATCTAACAGATTCTGAATATATTTTGCAAAACAAACTTGATAAAAAATCTATAAATTTGGTGTGAAATCCGTATACCAAATTTCATACGTCAAGCTCAAAGCTATCTTTGTCACAGACAGACAGACGGATATCTTTAAAAAAAATGCGTTTTTCGAACTCAAAGAGGTCTAAAACGTGGAGATTCGTCAAAACATGAGTTCGAATTTTTTGATGAACACTATACTTTCTCTATACTACACATATGAGGAAAAAAAAATCTTATTCTGTTTTAAATCTGATTGATTAATGATCACTTATTTATATTTCAAATTTATTCTCACATAACTTGTAACAGAAGTTTTACAACAAGTAAAAAGAATATTCTCTTTATTTATAAGAAATATATGGGCAGTAAATGAAAATCATTAATTAAATGCGCTATTTTTCATTCAAACTTATTTTTTTTTAAAGGAAGGATGGATATTTATTGCAACTTACTTATCAGAAACTTGTAAACATGTCAGCATATAAATCATGTTGAGTTTTGTTGCTGACATTTTATTATTTTGGAAATTGTGGAAGGAAAAATAAATACTAAACGAAGATTAGAATATCAAATATAGTTAACATTTCTTGCAATAAAGTAAAAACTCTAAAAAAAAGGGAAATAAAAATAAATTTGAAGAAAATACTTTATTATTTTGCTATTTTTGTAAATAATTTAAGAAATAAACGAACATTTTTCAGTAATATTAAAAATTAAATTATTTGCATATTTAAATGCACTGACCATATATAATAATTGTGACTAATGTGACGAGAAGACAGTGACAATGAACTTATTTGCAATAAATAAATAAAAATACAAGATTTGCTTTTCATAGCAACGATTAAAATGTTTGACAAAGTTTATTTCTTATTTTTCATTTTACATAAATCTGTGCATTTATTGGTATTTTTTAAAAAAATAACATTTTAATATCTGCTTTTATTAGCATTAACACAATTACAATTTAAAATTAGCTTTATCAATGTTAAGAAAATTACATTTCAGTTCGTGGTTGTTTCTAAAATGGGTCAAATATTTAATGTTGCCTTAGAAGCTTTTCACTCTTCTAAGTTTAAAGCAATTAATATGATCACCATCTGAAATGGAAGTCGTAATTGGAATGTGCTTACAAATATAAAATTGACTTACAAAACCATATTTTGTACATTCTTTCGCTTATATGACCTTTGAAATCCCCTCTCTTATGATTTATGAAGTCTATGGCAAAGGATACCGACGTGCTCTGATTGGTTTAAGCCTTGGCATCTTTTTGGCAATGTTTTGCCTGAAAGATGCCATACCGAAATATATTTTTATAAAAATAAATAAAATTTGTGAATTTATCCCCCCCCCCCCTCCTATTTTTTACGGTTTACATGTAATAGTAATCTGGAACACATATACAGCAGAAAATATCAAATCCTGAAACCTAAATTCAGGAAATGTGAAAATTACAATTTATTAAAAATATTTTTTTGTGTGTTTCTTCTTAATATTATTTTGATATAACTAAAAAAATTAGCTATGAAATCACATATTCCGTTAAAGCTTACATATTTATACGTTTTGGGCATTAAGTAATCATCTCCCCATATGTATTTGATGGGAAAATAAGAATCGTTCAGCAACAAATTTCAATGACTGCATAAATTATCTAATAAAGGCACGAAAATCATAGAAAAAAAAGAATTATTTAATTGCTGCGTCATATGTTGAGTAATTACTTTCATTTAGTTTTTATACTTCTGCGCATAAACAACATTAGTTCCTTGTATTACTAGTATTATTAGTAATATTTATTATTATTATTATCAATTAGTATTAGTAGTATTACTAGTAATATTTAGAGAAAATAATTATATTAATAAAAATTAGATCGTGTTGATATTCACTCGTATCTTCCATAAAACTATTGAAAGGTACAAAGTTTGAGCCAAATAAGCGAAAACTACACTATTATGAGTGCAAAACATTGCCAAAAAATGCCAAGGATTAAACCAATCAGAGAACGTCGGTATCCTTTGCCATAGACTTAGTCTGTACAATTTGCGAACTCGCAAGCATAAATGGCAATTTTCATCATCATCTTTTAATCTCATTTAATTTTTACCTGTTTTTACCAGTTTTGCATTATTATTATGCATGCTTCTTTGAAAGCAAATGCTTTTCTAAAAAGTTGACCTGCTTTTATCAGTATTGCTTTATTATTACGTATGATTCTTTGACAGCACATGCCTTTTTAAAAGGTTGACGTAGAACTATGATATCATAGCTGTTATTTCATCTCAAAATCGGTCGAGCTCCAAAACTTTGTTTGTCAGCTAGAAAAATTGAAAATGAAAGTTTAAAAGTTTTTTTATAGTTATATGAAAATGAAAGTTAAAAGTTTAAATGAAAGTTAAAAGTTTATATAACGATGGAAGTCTCGTGATTGTTTCAATTCCGTTTAAACTGGTTAATGCCTTAAATTAAGAAAAATAAGACAGATTTTTCTCATATTGATGAAAATACGCAAATACATATAAACTATTCTAAATTAATTATATGGCCATACTTTTTAATCGTTATTATGATAGTTAATGAGTAAATAATAATTCCTTGATTGAATAAATTTAGAAGAAGAAAATGTTTATTTTTATTTGTATAACATTTTTAAAAAATCAGTCCAATGTTTCGCGAAAACAACTTACTAGCCATGTTTTATCGGTTGAAAAATAATTTCGTTAGAAAATCTAATTACTAAAATTTTTGCTATCATTAAGTTTCAATGCATTTATTTTTGTAAAATGAATAATTATCTTATGCAGACTTTTCTGTTTTTTTTTTTGTTTAAAGTAAAAGAAAAAGAAAAAAAAATAATCAATTTCCAAAAATTTAAAGGTAAGCGACATCCGTTTTATAATTTGCTCATTCCAAGCTAAAAATAATTCTGTTATAATTTGTTTGAACTTAAAAATTTCATGAATTAATTTAATTAAAGTATTTTTATTATAATTACGATGTTATTGAATTTAGAACTCATTTAAACGTTAATAAAGCATTAAATTAATTTCCCTTTCAATTTCTAAAAATACTTTCCAATTAATTGAAATAAAGAAATTCTAATGAAGTTATTTTTTAAATTTAACTGAGCAAATTAAATTTTAAAAATACATTTATTTACATTTGAATAGAATTTATTTAATGTTAAAGGATATATATTTGTAATTTTGCAAAATGCCGTATTAATAAAACAAATGAAATTTCACTAACCTTTAAAGAAATTCGATGAATAAAATCAATTATCATTGGTGTCGAATTTTCTTTATTTAACATTTCATTTGAGTTGTAAGCGATTAGAAATTTAATGTATATCGTGCGAAATAACAAATTAGTTAAATAATTCCAAAAATTAAAATACAACATTTCAATCCAATTTATTTTAATTTTGAATTAAATACTGAAAATTACTCAAGAAAAATAACATAAAATATTAAGTTTTCCGTCTACAAGAAAATATCTTTTCTACTTTTGGTTTCATGATTGGATTTATAATATTTGATTGAAATAAGCTAAATTGAAATCTGTTTTAAAAACACTACATAAATTTCATATCGGTTATCATTTGAAAAAGTTTCTAAAAATCCAATAACTGTCATTTATTTTCAATAAACGTTTGAAAATGTATATCAACAATACTTAGTTTCAGTATTTTTAAAGAAATCAAATATGCTCAAATATTTTTCTTTTAAAATCGTTTGGTACGAATGGGTAAATCAATATATTGATAATTTTTGATTTAAAGCAAATTTTCTACAGATGAAACCTGGTACTATAATTTATACTGCAATGCTTTAAAATTGATTTGAAAATAAAAACCGAATGAAATGATAAACCGTGAAACTAATTCGAAAACTCTCATTAAAAAATATTTTTCATAAATATCAATTTTCAAGTAATTTCTCAGGGAAAATAAGGTAATTCTAAGCTTTTTATTTTATAAGTAGTATATATCTTATTTCAAAATCCGTAGAATTTTTAATTTGCATACGGAATCGCTATTTGAGTTCCACAATGAACATTCACTTCCCTTTAATTCAAAGCCTTATTATTAATTTCTTTGGCAATCAAATGGTATTAGAATTTCAAAGGTTTATTTTCATGAAAATCTGTGTTTATTACAACTCATGCGAATGATGTTCTTCCAACGATAGCAATGATTCTAATGATTACTTCACGGAATTTTTTGTATATTGACATTTATAAAAATAAATAAAATTCGAAACCATTTAAAACGAATAAATTTTCGATTTCAAATGTAATTATATGCAAACAAATTACTTACTTCAGAAATACTTTATTTATTTATTATTTTGCTGTCTGGAAATTAAAAACAAATGAAGATATGAATCATGAAATATAATAAAGATATTAATGTAATAAAAATAATAACTTCCTATAATAATATATTTGCCAAAAAAGGCACTTGATCCATTGATATATCATATTTAATAAAAAAGATGTGCCCTTTTCATTATTTTCGAATTGTATTTATTTTTTTTAAACATAAATATATCTTCGAAATATTATTTTGTTGGAAACACTTCAACGATGCAGTAATTTCGTAATTAAGGAATAAAAAGTTTAAATTTCATTTTGAATGTAATGGAGTTTTTGCTTATAAAGTAAAATGCAAAAAAATAATAATTAATCGTCAAATACATTTAACATTGAATTTGCTGAACTTCCATGCTTTGGAATATATGTTTTAAAATAATCTTTGCCTATAAAGATTACTTACGAAAACAAAGCCAGTTGCATTGATCTGATATGCGTCGAATATAAGTAGTTGAATTAAGTGGTCATTGAACTGAAGTTGCATTTTTATACGATTGACAGATTGAAGTTATCGATAAGAAGTCTCTCTTCTATTGGTGAAGAAGTCTCTATTCTTGTACCTTTGGATAAGATTCTGCAAAGACAATGAATTTAAATAGTAAAGTTCCGAATGATTTTTTATCATTATAACAGCCGTTCAATGTCAGATTTATATTTTATTCATATTTTAAATTATTTTTTTTTTCTCAAAGTTACAAATTTCTGTGGGCGGACATATGCGAGAGATACACTAAAGGATGATTTCGTATCATATCTCTTTACTACAGATTGTTGAGAAAGCATAATTTTGTAAATTCGAGTAGCTTCTTTCGAATGTTTCTCACTCAATGTTTGGAGATAAAGCCTTGAATAGAACTCTGCCTATATGCTGTTTGTATTTCAGAGATACGCATGACACTTTTTGTTGTTGTTGTTTTAGAAAAATGAATCGTTTTAAAAGCAATGTAGTTGAACAGCTACATTATTTATTCGTAAAAAATAAATAAAAGCAAATTAGAAGGCAGCTGGTAAACGTTCTTATGAAGAACTACTTTTTGCAAAATGAACCTATATCCTTATATAAGTTAAAATTATTGAAAGCAAGTTAAAAATATTGAAAAGAGAATTTGAACTTGATATTGAAGAATTGGAAGAAATATCACCAACGTAAAAGATACCATTGATTACGTATTAAAACTTCAAACACATTATCACAAAGTCTAGCTTGAGATTTGCAAAGATTGTATATGCTTGAAGAATTCTATGTATTTGTGCAGGGATTGTTATGATACATTGAGGTGAACATAAAATTGACTTTTCGCATTTTATACTTAAATTTCAATTCATTTTTTTAATTTCCGTATCGTTTCTATAACTTTGTAGCACAAATGTAATTAATTCATTTAGAATATTGTCACTTGCATTTCATTTTCTCGCCTTTCATCTAATCTTAGGTCAATTCAAATTGTTTATGTGTTTTATAAATATATTGATTTCATACTTTGCTAAATAAAAAAACTGTTTGAAATGATTGTTGTTAACCTATACGCAATCAACCTCGATTTAAATAAACTTCTTAAAAATGTATACTTTATAATAGCATACCTAGGGAATAAAAGCTAATTTTTATGTTTGTATCAAAGTTAGAGAAACCATTTAATCCAATCTAATGTCGGTTTCAGAAGGCATGCCCAATGGAAGTTTAATATTAGCATCATTCTTTAAAAAAACATAAATAAATAAAGGAAAATGAAATTTTCAATAATTCTGATAGTTATTTGATACCACCAGGGATTTTTCAAGTTGCTCTCGGATATAAATTTTTCTGTTTAAATTCTGAATTTTTTCAAACATATATGATGTTTACAAATTCCTTAGTGATATTGATATCTGAATTTTAATCAGAAATAAAAACTGGAGATAATAAGAGAATTTAGTGTATTTAAAAATTTTATCTAAATAATTTCCGTTATAAAATAAAAAGAATATTTTTGAAAAATGGGTTCATTTACGCATTCTTTTGCAGTCCATATAGTTATTGTGTTAATATTTTTTAAACATGATGTTTCCACGACGTTGCCGTTGAATGTTGATTTGATACGCTAAGATTTTAATAAAGGTTTTATGGCAATTAATTAATAAAACATTTTAATAATAAATCTACGTCCAGATAATTCTGGCTATATCTGCTTATTTAAAGAAGATTTTTCATTGTATTAAAAAATAGCAGATAATCTATTTTGCATTAACATTTTTTTAATTCAAAAGGAAATTTACCATCTTTTAATGAGCCAAATATAATATGGAGAACCATCATTTTTCTTTTTATTAAAGAACGCTGCAATTCACACAAAATTTTCTTTTCCTATCTTTTCAAAATATTTATTTTCTTTCTTATTAAGCACATAAAATTTTCAATGACATTTCTTGTTGATATATGGTTAATTGCAGTTTAAGTAAGGGAGCCTCGCATGTTGGAGAAAACACACTAATTTAGCAATATGTGATGACTTCAATATTTATGTTAAGGGTAAAAATAAAACTTTTTTTTTCAATGGAATTTTTAACAAGATTTTTTTATACTTATTTCTGCTTTCTTCTTTGTCTATGAAAATATTCTTTTGGAGGAAATATTCTAAGCGAGAAAAACAACTGTTCTTTCTTTTTTTTTCAATTTCGTTCGTAGGTTTGGGAAAACATAAACATTGCTTGTTGATGACAGGGAGATCAGGTTTGGTGAAATTTAAGAAAGGTAAACAACAATTTTAATTGGTAATTAATAATTATTAATATGAGAATTTTTTTTTCACATTCTGGTTTTTAATTATCAAAATGTATTACGTTTTTTTTTTTTTTTTTTTTTTTTTTTTTTTTTTAATATAGAAAGAAATGTTTTCATGAATGCGTGAAATCTATTAAAATTATGTTTATTATGATATATCTTTTGTTTTCACTATTCGAACTCTTTATATTAAAAAAAAAATATCAAAGATTTCTCATCTTTTTGACAAGTTGTTTTGTGTGCTGACTTTCTAAAGGCTAAACATTTTGACTTACAGCTACCAAATTTGGAGCATGGAAACTACCTTGGAGGATGCCAAATATTGAAATCGGAGCCAAATATTGAAATTTTAATTATTTATTAAACAAAAATCTGAATTTTCGCATTTTGTCACGGTAAATTCCGAAAATATTATTTATCCACAAACTAAATTTTACGCTTTCAAAATTAAATATATTTATATATTCATTTAATGATAGCAATGTAATATTCATGCAAAATTTACCTGAATTTTCGATATTTTTTTTAATATTTATTTTATGGCTAATTTCGAGTAATATATTGTTGATAAGATAGATGATGATGATGATTCGATAGATTCATCGAATCTATCGAAAATGCTAAATTCATGCCAAAGGATAATATTTTGTAGTTATTTGAAGCCAATGCCCTTTACGGCATTCTCTGTTATGACAAGTGAATTAGAATGTATGCTATAAAGTTATTATTTGGGGGGGGTACATTCCAGCTGCTGTTACTAAGAATTAAATTGTTTTTAAAATAGACTGAACTACATTTTTCAAAATAATGTATCTTTACGGTATAAATGTTTCAAGAATTTCTTAATTTCATATCGAATGTAATAATGCCTCTTCAAATATATTAAAATTGAAATTAATAACATATAGGCACTTTGCAGAAATATATCTAGAAATATTGTTTATAAAAAAATTCAAATATTCATATGATTTATAAACAATTAAGTGGCAATTACGTAAAAAAAAAGCTGATGCAAACTCCTCTTGCGTGTTAAAAATCATAAATTTGGCCTGAAAAAACCAAGCAAGGGCAGATTCCCTCGTTGATCATCTTCGTCGATATTGTTTTCGATCAATATAGCATATGCTTCCTTTCTCTTCAGCAAAACTTCATTATGTGGCCTTGCTCGAACAAATCTGCTTTATACCTAGAGGCAGTAATGAATCCTTGTGTCCATTGGTCCATATATCGCGAATCAGATGATCATTAACGCTGTAATGAGGGCTGGGCCTATTTCTGCTTTTCGTTGGATGCTGCAGGCATGCGTAATTGGTTTGGGCTTTTCAATCAACGTTTACAGGATATTGCTCCGGATATTTAACCATTAACTAGAAGAAAAATCGGTGAAAATAAACATTACTCAAGGCATACTGGAAAATGTTCTTTAACGCTTTATTCTCATCAAAACAAAATGCATAATTTACCTTTTCATGAGTGATCTCAGATGGTCCTTTTCAACAGCAAATATTTAGGAATTCAATACTTTTTTGCGATATGCGTGCGTTTCTGTCACTGATATTTAGTGCGATAAATTGATGGTATAAGTAAAATTACATTTAATCTTTTCGAAGAATTTAAGAATTCTTAATTAATTTTGTATAGGTATAGAAAATGTAAACGAACCATGCGAATTTATTGAATTTTTCATGTTTTAGATATTAAATAGACGAAAACCCAATTTTTAGAGTTATGTCTATTTGTTTTTGAATAGGTAAATACGATAGAATTTAGTGTACAGTCTTCATAATCCAAATTGAAAATTTCTGTGAAATTTATGATTTAATTCATAAAAACAAAATCTGTACATGGTAGTAATAAATTATTATGGATTGTATTGGTATAGAAAATGTAAACGATTTAACCTTCAGAAATACTGAATGTTCCACGTTTCAGACATGAATGATGCGAAAAAACTTTTTTTCAGAATTAGGTTTTTTTTTTTTTTTGAATACGAAAGCAAGATGGAGTTTAGTATATAATTTTCACAATCCAAATTGGCATCTCAGTGGAATTTTTCAATTAATTCATAAAAAAGGAAGTTATTCTACCTGTTCTACGGCGTGTGCGTAAACATAACTTAGTAATAAATGATAATTTTCTGTAAAATTGCTTATTATAAAGTATGTAAAAAAGAAAAATATTTAATATAAAAAAAGGGAGATAGAATGAAATGTAGATAGAAAAGATTTAAACATTTTTTGCGAAATTTTTACTTTTTATTTCATGAATATTTGATATTATGTCTATTTGATAACCGGTTACTGAATGCAGTTACTCACCGATTACAAATAATTATACAAATATGGACGGTTTGATTAAGTTTGCATCCTCATTTTAAACAATAATACAAATTCATGTATAAAAAAGTGCTTCATATTTCTAAAAATTTAGTGTATGTAAACTTCGAATATTTATATTTAATATTCTACTGCAATAATAAATATTATGGTTCCGCATTAGTAATATTCCTATTATAACGATACATATTTATTCTTATAATATTATTAATTTTCTATTTTGATTCGAATTTTTGTCAACATATGGCCATATAAATGTGAAATTCTGCATACTGAAATTCAGGCAATATTATACATGTATAATTTTTCACTTTTAGTATGCTATTAAAAAAGGTATTTAAAATCTTTTTATTTTTATTATTTTCTATTTCTTTCCTCTAAAATACATTTATTAGTTAATAATTATATATATAAGATGTAAAAATTATTATATCCCAAATTTATTTTTATTTGGAAAAGTGATTTTGGAAGTAGTTTTTATCTACATTAATATATTGATGTCATTTGTGTCATAGTGTTATATAGTGTTAATGTCAGTTGTGTCATAGTGTTATATAGTGTTAATGTCAGTTGTGTCATAGTGTTATATAGTGTTAATATCAGTTGTGTTATATAGTGTTAATGTCAGTTGTGTCATAGTGTTATATAGTGTTAATGTCAGTTGTGTTATATAGTGTTAATGCCAGTTGTGTCATAGTGTCATTTGTGTTATAGCACAAGGAATTTATGAAGATTTAAGGGTGAATTTTATTAATATATAAGATATGCTATACTATAAATGCAATATCGAAACAAAATAAAGGCAATTCTGCCTTTTCAATATGTTTTTATTACATTGAAAATCAGTTTGATTCTTTCGATATCTGTTATATTTATTTTATAAATTAATGAAACAATAAGCTGATTAAGGCTGACATGGCAGAAAGTAAGGGAAGTTAATTTTCATAAAAATCATTATTAATGAAATTAACTCCAAACGTTTTTACAAATCTAGCATGAAATTTGTTTTGTTTTGCAGCAAATTAAAATTGCAAAGTTGAGTGTTCTTAAACTGATCAAGATATTTAAAATTCCATGAAACGGGGAATTCAACTCATTAAGCATTTTGGAGTGTTAAATTCTCTGCTCGCAAATTTAAAACTTTCAATTTAAAAATCTTCACAATATAGTATTTAAAAATATCTAAATGAAGTGCTGTTAATTTATCTTATGTTTTTAAAAGTCCTTGTCTAGCTTGAATATTTCTTTGGCACTGATAATTATAATTAAGTGTGCGTTGAATAGAGAAATGATCAATTTTAAAACAAATAAAGCAACATCTTTTAACTTCAAGTAATCTTCTGTGTTAAATTTATTTACATGAAACGCTATACCATATGTCGTTAAGTAAGAAAAAAAAAATAACTTCTCGGAAATCTTAGCAATCTTGGCGATTTCATAGAACATTGCTTCTCTTAAAATAATTTTACACTTAAGATGCTCTTTCCATTACCAATGCATTTTTAAAAATACCCGCCATGCTGCATTTAAAGTTTTATGAATACATTAAAAGTGAAAACTTGTATCTGAAGTAGCAGCCAATCAAATTACATTAAATTGCTTATTCTAATATCTATGTTAATTATTCCACTTTGAGAGAGAAAATTTCCAAATCCCGTTTTGTTTTGGAGTTAAAAAGAACAAAACTCGGCACAAAACTAACGAATAAATTAGTGCATCTGTCGAAAATAATGAAAATTACAAAATCAAGCATGTATAAGACCGGTGCAATGAGTAGGAAATTAATGCGCTAAAGTAATTTTAATTTGGTACGAGATTCCAAAAATCGTAGTTTTCTTTTCTTTTTCACATATTTGAATTTCCAAAGCACTAATATAAAGTTGTTAAATCGATTTATTAAAGTTAAGCGAAGCATACAACGCTTCGTCTTATTAGTTTTAGAAATGAAACATAAAAGAGATTTTCGGTATTTTCGTTCTTTTTTTTTTGCAAAGTTTCGTTCTTTATGTGATATAAATTAATGATTGCTACGACAAACTACTCCGTCTTAATGGGCGCATTAATGTTTAAAATCTTTAAGGGTCTGTTTTATTTAGACAACAAAGAGCATTAATCGCTATTTGTATTCGAGCTTTGCTGTAAATGAAAAAGGCTTATGCCATGAAACTTTTCAAGGTTTTATTGTTAATATAATCATTTATTTTTAAATATAATTTATAACGATGTAATTTATTGAGATGGCATTGGGAATTTCGTTATTATCGCAGTGATTTTCTTCTTCTTCTTCTTCTTTTTTGCTGTGTATGCGAAAGAAGACTTAAAGGATATTTTTTATTCATATTCAAGAAACGTTTTGTTATAAATTATTTCATTATACCTTTTAGAGTCATAGGAGATTATGGGATGATATCATGCCGAGGAAATTGAATTAGAATAATATGATTATGGATGACATTCTTTAATGTTGCATTTCATTGGAATTATTTAAATTTGAAAGTCCAATCCTTTTTTTTTTTTTGGAAGAAATTTTTTGTAGTATTTCGACTAACTACGAAAAAGTGAAAAGTGTCAAACACGAATGTCGACTAATTTGCAGAAAATATGTTCTCCTAGAGTACTTTTTATAAAAAATACTCTAGGAAAACATATAATCTGCAAATGACCTAATTCATTTTTCAATATCTTGTGCTCCGAATCTTTTTAGTAAACTTAGTATTCTACCGTGTCCTTTTGCCAATAACCTTAAACTCATTCCTGTCGATGCTGTTTCGTTCAGTGGCGGCGGGGTCGCCAGCTGCATACAACAACAACCTTAAACTCATGGTTTTATCGAGTAATAGATTAGGATAGAATTACATTTCAAAACGAAAATATCAAGTTTAATTCTAAATTTTTCATTTCTTTTTCCTGTTTAGTAAGAAGGCAAATAAAATCATTGTCAATATAGAAATAATTGAGTAGAGATTTTTTTCAACCTATAATCTTGAATTCCCTTGAAATTCCCAGTAGTCCCTTGGGTATTGGCTGCTTTATTGAAAGATACTGATTAAGCAAACCCTAATATCTATTAAAAACTAAATGGGTAATCGTAGTCGAGATGTTGAAAGTGATACATGACATACTTCCGGAAAATTGTCATTTGCAGAGCTTATGCCTGCTCATGTGTCGTCCTCGTCATCTGACCGCTGTTCAAAATTACGAGGTCCGTCCCAAAATATCCTTGGTGTTGCTTTTAAAACGGGACGTTAATAAAAGTAAACTAAAATCCGTAAAAATGTCTGAAATATAAGAGCAATGAAAAAAAAAATCTGGGTTTTAATGGAAAGAAGACGAATATTTTTTATAGTTTATAAATATCTTTTACAGACGAATGTTCTTCACAGTTAAACCAGCAGAAGTGTTCTTCCTTCTCCTTATATATATATATATATATATATATATATATATATATATATATATATATATATATATATATATATATATATATATATATATATATATATATAATACAGCATATTCTTTTCATTTCCCTGAATAACAACTTGAATCCTTTGAAACTATCACAGATATATGGACGGAGAGAAAGGTAGCAAACCGTCGAATGTCATGAAAAGACCGCAATAATGAGGAATTCCCTCGCACTCAACATTTATTGTGATATATTATAAATTTTTCTATGTTTCGTAGTACAAAGAAGAATATAGAATATAAATTTTCGATGCTCTCTTTTAAATAAATTGTTTCTAAATTTTGATCATAAAGCAACCTGCCACTTCATTTATCTAAGTCATTGCATTTTAAAGGTATCACTTATATACATGATACACACAAAATGATAAACAAGCAAAAGGCAAATATTAAATATAATATATAACAAAGAAAAATTCAATAACAAAAATGAGAAATAACATAAAATTTATTTCATTTTTTTTATTATTATTTTGCATCACATTTTTGTATCTGAGTTTTATGTCGCCTTTCCATGTCTATAGATTCGGTCTATTATAGCATTCGGAGTGCAGACAGTATCATCTCAATTTGTCCGTTATTATATGCAGGAAATTCTTTAGTCCCACTTGCGATCCGCATCGGGATTAGAGGCAATATGATGCGTTGATTTGCCGATATCACATTCCGTTTTCAATTTTTAATATTGTTTTATAATATAATATCAAAAATCAATCAGACAATTTATCACTCCAAAAGTGGATTTGGTCAAAAATATAATACAAATCAACATTTTGAAAATAAAATATTTTGCTAAATTTCATATATCTAGCTTATTGTTTTTGAGTTATTTTTTATATTGACACTTGAACAAAGTAAAAGAATTCCCACTTTAATTCATTTCCTTCAGAATTCAATAAAAATTTAAAAATGTGTTGTTAAGGCTATGTATCACATACCAATCCTGTAAAATAGTGCGTTTTGAGTTATTCTTTTTAGTAGATAGACAAAATTTGATAGACATGTATATAGACAGACATGCTAATACAGATAGACATAATTAAGAGACATACTAATACAGATAGACATAATTTTAAAGATGTATTTGTTAGATTTGGAGAAGTCTAGAATGTGAAAATTCATGAAAATCTCGTAGTCTTGATTTTTCACAATTACAATGATTTATCTTAATATACATCATATTTTGATATTACAATGATTTCTCTCAATATACCCTTAATATAAATCATATACACGAACGTAAAATTGAGCTAGAATTTCTGTCATGTGTCTTTCAATTTCAAAAATGCATGAAATGCATTAAATAAATCATTTTTTGAATTTAAATTTTATTAAAATGATCAATATAATTTGTCTTAGATCAAAATAAATCTTATATTTTTAGCAATTTATCTGTTTCATATAAAAACAAATTTTGCTATCAGCATAAATTTTAAAAATTTATTAATATATCTACCTAAATATACATTTCTCAAATAAATTTTTAATTTGACATATATTCAAGATAAAGTTTTACAAACAGAAAATATATTATGATCATGTGTATTCAAATAGCATATTTTATTTTTAAAGGAAATTTTAAATATTCTCAAACCATTCCTAAAATATCTTCAGAAAACAAATACACCGCAATACCAACAACAGTTAAACATCGCAGCTGGTCCAAAAGAAAAACACTCATCCATCTAAATAAGATTATAGAGTCCAATTCTGTAAGTCTTTGATTTATATCCCAACGATTTATTTTGCAGCCTGAAATTCTTAGATACATTCGAGCCGAAAAATGCAAAACTACTGATACAAAAGAAATATATATTTATAAAATAGCATCCTCAGAGTTTATTATGCGTACCTGTGAAGGATTTCCATCTTTCCCCTATAAAAGTAAGAGGATTGATTTTATGGCGATATGATTTTTGTACTCTAGGAACTATAAATCTTGAATTATTTCATTTTAAAGTATCCCTTCAGCTTAATTTTTTTTTTTAATAACAAGGGACAAAAGTTATTGGGTTGCTTTTGGTGTCTTCAATACCCAATGTTCTACAATATCTCACGTTCTGCTCCCTGCAAAAGATTGATGGTAGATATATAAATCCAGATCGCTGTAGAGGCGGAAGAAAATGCGGAAGTCTTGAGCTGGAAATAATCAATATTTTCCTAACATTTCCACAGTTTATCATTTCTCCAAGATTTTTTTTTACTTTAGTTTTTATTTTTTGAAAGCGAAGTGTGTTTTATCTTTAAAGGACATTTGCTTGTTTTTTGATTTATCTCAACTTGGAAAAATTTGCTTTATTTACATCGAAACCTTGAGCGTAAAGTTGCTTTAATTATACTTTTGTTGAAAATATGCTTAAGACATGCTTACGGATGCTTATATGCTATGGATGCTTAAAATAGTATAGAAATGTTTTTTTTCTTTAAAAAATATTCACAATTTATACATGAGAGGCTTGGCTAAAAATGAAATCAGCGGGAGTGTCTCCCCGAAGCTTTTGCTTAATTTCTATTAATTCTACTTATTTGTTATTGAGCGCATGTTGATCGCATTAGCGAATAATAGTTACCAATAAGCTGTGTGTTATATGTGGCGATTCTTTTGGCAAATGAATCTCTCGTATATGGTTCAACACATTTAAGAAAACTGAATGTGTATTGTGTAGCTTTCTCCCAACAGACCGAAATCAATACTTGACACAGTGCTATAACAGTAGTCACAAAATAACTTATTAAATTTCATATATTTAAGTAATTCAGTTTGTTCGTTAAGGTGTAAAATTAAAGATAGACCAAAGGTAAACCCTTGACGAATTTGTTTCAAATTTGAAAGTTATTTACGCTTTGGATATTAGGGATGTATGCCTAATTTTACCCATTTAGCACTCTTTGTTTATATCATATTCACTGGCCGACAAACATAATTTCAAGAATACGTCTTTGGAACTTGAAGAGTTCTGAAGTGTGGAAATTCGTTTTAGTACCTCGACTTATTTAACAATTATAATACGTTCTCTTTCCATATTTTGTATAAGGATGAAAAAGCTTTTTCTCTTTACATAAGGACAATTATTATCGCAAGGAAATTAAATTCAGTTTTAATAAAGTGACACTTCAAATTCCGTATTAATCAATTCTCAAGTAGTATGTGTGGCACCAACAAGCTATTATATTAATATTGTTACGAAATTTCTGGGTTCGTTTGGATAGTGGAAGTTATATGGTGTGGAGAACGCTTAATCAGCAGGCGGCAGTAGAAAAAAAAAAAAAAACGACGTTTATTTACACAAAGACGACAGCTATATACAGCCTAGAGAAGGCAATTATCTTCAGCCGAGACGTGCACACAGGAGCATACAACAAGACTCTACTGCAGACAATAGCGCACAGCTTAGTTTAGCAGTAGCTTGACTCCGTCGCTGCTCTGCTAATCTCTGGAAGACCCGCTGTTTAACGTCGATTCCGACTACACTACTCTGGAAGCTGCAGACTGCCTCCTTTTATAGGTCTCAGGAGGCGGGGCTAAAAGCCTCTCAGCCAATCAGGAACTTTCGAGGCGTATCTCGGTTCCCAATGGACGGATCGGGAAAATTCTCGATGTTTCGGGTATAATCTATTTTGTCGCCACATTCGTCGCCAAGCTCTGGGACCTCCGACGCGACATCCGGACTCCGACCAATACAGATGACTGCAAAACGGCTTTTCTGATGATGGAACCAACTATGCTGGGAAGCAGCATTACAGATCTGTAACAATATAATGGTTTAGTGCAGTTACATATAAAACCTATCATCTTTTACAAAATAATCAAAGAGAAAGTATCGATCTTCCCAAACTTAGATATCAAGATTTTGACGAATCTCTTTTAATCATGCCTGAGATCCAAAACTATTTTCGAAACTATGTCTGCTTCTCTGCTATGTTAGTATAGTAATTCATGATTATAAATACAAAATTCTAGTCTTCTAAGGCTTTCTCTTTATTTGTACTTCTTAATTCGATCTGAACTTTCGGATGATATCCGTAAGGAGTTAGTCTAAGCTGACAATGGGAATGTGAACAAAGTAACTAAAAAAACAATGATATATACTAAAGAAGTTTGGTATAGGTTATTGGAATCACTGATACACACCACATGTTAAACTAGACTCTTCAAATGGCTCACTAGCCATCAGTTTGTCTACTTATGAAGACGATAATTCAATGCCGCCATAGTATTGGCCAATGGGAATTCATATGCGATCTTGATACTGTATCCAATTTCAAACCCAATTGATCAAATGAAGTGGACAAAAATTCTCGTTGCAATCTTTTTACTTGATGCCAAAAGTAGACATAAGGGACATGTCATTGATTGCAGTGTTACTCTAATCATTTGGGCAGATAAAACTTCAACTGGTTACTTATTAAGTCATTAGAATATAAAATATGAAATTCCTTTATACCATTTTACGATCTATCATGTATTCTCATTAATATTTTTTTCTAATTCAATCAGCCACAATATATGAGATATCATGAAAGAATAAGAAGTTTAAATTATCTGTGGATGATTTTCTTCTCACCAGAGCTAATACCAAAAAAGTCTGGCTTGTTTTGTAGACCATCAAGTAATGATAGTAATGTGATGGTAAATCTGCAGTGGTAGTCATTTGTAGTCTTAGCGCTATCACTTGGCATTGTTTTACTATGTCTCCAAAATGAAGAAAGGAGTTTTATAATTTCTTAGCGATAAGGATTTATTTTACGAAAAGTATTTTTCCAGCAAAATAAAAATATCTTCTACAACAACGCTATATTCTTGGTCGTAGTTTCTCATTTCTTTAAATGTACATTTCCAGAAGTTTCATTTCCTTTTCCAAACAAAAAACTCATTAATGTGTTTATCAATTATGATCCGATGTGCATGTTGCGTTGCGTCCATGAGATAAGTCATTAAATTATAAAATATAAATTTTTTCTGTATTACTTTGAACTCCATTAACTATTACTTTAGTTCTTATTTATGATGAATTTATCAAGTGCCAAGGAAGAATGAGAGATAAAAATTATTTATGGATCATTAGTAATTAAAAACGAGGCCATATATCATTTTTTTCCTATTTATGGAGCATAACTAAATGAAAGAAAGCTGTAAATGATATCTTATATCAAATTTTCCTATTTATGGAATATGAATAAATGATAGAAAGCTGTAAAAGAATCGCTTTCAATCTTCGTTAGATAATGGCAACTGATACAGCTAATTCTTTAGGTTGGTGGGAGAAAATGTGAGGTAATCTTAATTTCTTAGTGAAAGGTATTTTTTAGAATCCTTCATCCTTTGCCTAAATGTTTATGGATGAGAATTTCTAATTTCAATCCTAAACAATATTCAGTATTGCCTTTCCAGCATCTAATTTGGTTCGCAGTAAATTTTAATGAACCATTGTGGGAAATATGATTTTATGCTCAGTGAAATATAATATTCAATACCATTCACCTTTCTAGTTATATGACCTCACAAAAACTAACAGAAAAGTTATAATGTATGTGAAAAAAAAAATTATCTTTATCAAATTATAAGTTTTGATGAATGAATATATGAAAAAAATATATGAATATAATAAATATATGAAATATATGAATGATATTTAATATATGAATGTTTATTACGCATATATGAATAATATAATATGTTTATATGAAATATATAATGAATGTTTTTTTACATTTGAATATATGAATGTTTTTTACACACTCTTATTTAATTTGATGTGTTTTTTTTACTAGAAAAAGGAAATTGCAATCGTGTTTAGCAAGACTTTCTTAAATGTTCGAATGAGAGTTCGAGAATAATACATTATTTTTGTGTTTTTATTATTCAATTAAATGCTAAGTCTTTCATTTATTTTAATTTTGATTGCAAATTCGCGTGGTCAGTTGACAGAAAATTTGATAAATAACAATCGCATATATATAACATTTAAAATTATAAATTATAAATTACAAACTAAAAAAAAATGAAAATAATTAAATGAAATAAAAAATGGAAATAATTAAATGAAAAGAATAAAGCAATACGCAACCGCAAACTGACTACTCCAACCCGCCGAAAGGCCCACAGAAAAACTTGAATGACCGGACCGACGCAACAATAATACTGGCGGGAACTGTGGTGGAGTCCTAAGGGTCATCACCGGCCAAGATACAACCCTTCCCTAAGGAAGTATGTCACATCATCGATGGGAGGAGTCAGACATTTTGATTGCAAATGACCACCTTTTGATTAACCCACCTTTTCGTGTACCACAGAGGTGGCAAGAACCAACCACCAAACCGGAACTTGTCATCCTTAATTACGAAGTGCTTCCCCGTGGGACTGAATAAAACAATACATAAGTATAAACAAATAAAGTAAAATATGAAAAGAACTGAATTCCTAATCATAAAGGCGTTGGTGAAAATATAATATTTGACAATGATCATTAGTTTTTAAACACAATTTCGTTCAAATACTTCTCTTTACTGTTTCTTGAGATATGATGTTGTAATCGATTGTAATCTACTTAACTACATTTATGAATTTTCTGCAAATGGTATATTATTTTTATATTTCAGAATCTGTCATTTAATCGATCAATATTAATGAAATGCTTGTTCTATGCGTGTGTTGTAACTTGGTAGTGAATGTAAGAAAAACTAAAATTCGTGATTTTTAATATTTATAATAATGATTTGTAGATTTTGGATTAATAAAAAATTTTAAGAAATTTTAATATATTATAGAAATTATTTCAAAATGCTTTCTCTAATTATATAATTCAATTTTATTAATATTATAATTCAATTATATTAATTGTATAGAGCTTTATATATTTATAACTTTCAACCGATTCAAATTGCCGTAGCATAAAATGCAAATTAAAACTTGTAGACATATTTTAAGTGAATTATTTATTATTTATAATATACTGATTTTCATATAAAACATCTTTACACCATTATGCTAATCTTTTTAATTAATATCTATTCGATGTAAGATTCATCTTAAACACGAAACCTAATAACAGATTTCAAATCTATTCGTTTTATGAATTTCTGGCGAAAGGTTATCAGTTAGTTGCCTATTATAAAGTCATTTTTGGTTATTTTCGTTTATTTAATTAGTTTCAATTATGCAATCATTAATCTTTAGCAGAACTCAGGCTTTAATAAATGAATTCTTATGCAAATATACTTTCTACTAATTTATCTTCCAGTATTTCGTAATTCTTTGATGAGCTCTTACTGTGGTAATTAATCAACTGAATCAACTTTCTGGATTCGATTTAAATATAACTCCCATAAATATCTCTGAAATATTTATTTCTATTTTATAAACTATCATTAAGACTTCAATCAATTAAATATTTAAATGTTTTGAAAAAATGTATTATTATTATAGAAATATTTTTCTTTCTTTTCAAAATATCAATATTTAAAAATATATAAGTGAAAATTATCTGATAACGCTTAGTGCAAATATCTCAAGAAAAAAAAAAAACGAACTTTTTTCTAAAATCTATGTTTTTCAATTGATGCCTTGTGTATTTAAAATGATTATTAAATATCCTAAAATGAAGTGTAATAAATGCCTTTAATTAACACGTGTTAAGTATTCAATCAATCACACTTAACGTAAGGTGGGAGAAGATTTCACAGTGATATCCAGGTGTCTCGAGCATCCAATGTAATTTCTTTGAACGGGTGTTTGAAGCCTTTCAGAATTCACAGAATTTAAATTTTACATCTTGTGAACAATCTTATAGATTGAAAATTTTTTTCAATGAATTACTGCACTATATTATTACTATTATTATTAAACTATATTAATGCGTAATATAGAAGTTATTATATTTTAAAAATTATCTGTTTGAAACAAATTTAAGAGTATCTTAGGGTAAATGACAATTATATAGTAAGGTGCACCAAACAATTACTTTCTACATTTTAGATTGTTATTTTCCTTATCATAAAGCTAAAATTACAGACTTATAAATACTTCCATAAGCATATAATTAATCTGATATTTCATTTACAATAGTTAAATTAAAATTAGATTCTTTTAAAACCTGCTAACTTGAAATTTTTATTCTGCAAAGTTTTCGACTTCTGTTTTAAATTTATTTAATACAATTAAAACTTTTGTAGAAGTAAGACATAATAACTGAAAGGATTCTAGTTGCAACATAATAATAAAAGAGGCAATTATAAATTCAAGATTTGAAATTTGAAATGTGCCATTAGTTCAAATATAAAGTTAACTTCAATTAATTTGATATCAAACATTTTATTATGTTAAATGAATAACAGATATATTTTCTGTAGTATTTGCTTATACACTATTTAATAAAAAATATCATTGCATAACATATATAAGCATGGATGCATATGCAAAAGATAAAAAGTTGTGTATGAAAAATACTATTATACCAACAAAATGAAAGTGAAAGTCGAAAGTAAACCGAAAGAATTAAAGTCCTAAAACGTATTAAGATAGGGGCTAAAAGAAAAATAACCCGATCATCTTACTTAATTGTTCAGCATGGCCCGCGGAAATTAATATGACTGTTTTTCTAATGAGTCTTAATTTCATCTCCTGATATGAGATTATACTGTAGCCCGTCCTGTTTCACTTTCTGCTTTATATTTTATTTTTACTTTTACTATTAATTTTGATTTCCATATAAATGTTCTTTTACATGTTTATTCTGATTCTTATCGAAAAATAATGTGCACTTTGTATTTTCAACTATATATATAATATATAACGTGTGTGTATGTGTAACATTATTTTGGTTGAAGCAGAGGGCAGGTTTGAAGATATAGACGAGACGTTGTATTTTTAATGTCGTTTTAATATCCATTCCGTTAAAGCAATTTATTTACATGCAGACGCAGCTGGGCACAAAAGCAGAAGTAAGAAAAAAGGGCCGAAAGAAAAGATCACTAGTCCTGTATAACATGGGATTGCCGGCCACGCGCCAATTCAATACATGTGTTGACCTTGAGAAGGGCAACGGAAGTATCACTTTCACTCGATACGTAGTCTTGATGGCGCATTACTTTTACAAAGCAATTAATTAAATCGAAAGTGGAATTAGATCAAGAAATAAGAGATTGAAATTACTATGGGCTAAATTAAGATAAAGTTTTGGAAATTAATTTGATTTCAATTAAGAGTTTACAATATCATTACACACACACACACACGCATATTAGTGTTATGTAGGTTATTGTATCTTTTCTATTTAATTGGTATTTGTACTCTTTCAACTTGTTACTTCCTTCTACGGTTGATTGAACACTGAATTAGTTTGTGTATCTTTTGTAATATTTTTTGATGTATAAAAAATATAACAATATTATATATTACTTAAGAATTTCAAAAAATAATATTTAATTATTTAAATGGCTATTTTCAAAATATTATCCGATTAATTCAAATTACCGGATTATTGTTATAATGTCTCCACAATATTGTCTGGCATTTAGAATATCGTACGAACATCGTGCGGACGTCTTATGCTAGTCAGTTGGGTATATTGAAACAGTAAATATCGATGCTTTCGTTCTATAACAACGTTTTGACTTTTTCATGACATTTATAACATTTTATGCTTTCTATCAGATTAAATTATGTTTAATGTTCGTGATTTCTGTGATTTGACTTTTTATTGTCACACGCTATTGTCCGTTTATTCCCTTCAAAAAGTATAAGAAGAGTGATTTTGTATTTTATATTTTTGATTGCATGTTAGAAGTAAAGTCTTCTCTAAGACTAACGAATGTTTAAAAGCCTTTTATTTTTAAGCGACAAGTATTTAAATTTTAGAAGAAATACATCAAGGAATTTAATTGAACTAATTAATTTAGTGATTTGTTGATTATTTTAAAAAGCATCGCCTTAAGAGTCTGTATTCATCGATTATGTGTGACAGTTTCCACGTCAAGAAAATGAATGATTACCATGCAGTGAAAATATTAAGTAATTACAGCATAGTTCCTCGTTCTAAAGTCATTTTCTATATATCATATTTTAAAAATGCCGAAAATAATTTTATAGAAGCTAAAATCAGAAGTTAAAATCAAAGTTTTATTGTCTAGAATATTTTGGAGGGAAACAGTAATCTCATGAATTCTACATCACAAATAACATAAAAAGACATAAAATGCAAAAAAAAGCAAGTTAAAAATTGCCATTTTAAGTAGATTCTATATTGAGACTACCTATTGCAATGGTTCTTATGACAAGACAGAGTAAATTTCTTCATTTCTTCACCGATAATAAACCCTAGAATCCAAAAAAAAAAAAAAAAAAACTTCTTTCAAAAATTTATATAATATATGCATATAACGCTTTGCCCATATTATGCTGTGAAAAAGATAACTGTAGTAATTTTGTTTGGATTCTAACTGGCTTAAAATATATTGTTAGAAATGTAAAAATCTCGGACGAATTCGTAAATGGTCCATATAGCTCCAAAGGGATGGAAATGGTGCGGGGGTTTAGAATTTTTATTTCACTATTAAAATGGAAATTATAACTTTCTTAATAAATCCAATTAGCCAAATTAGTACCACATCAGGACAAACGGCTTGTATATTTAAGGTTTTTCGATAACTGTAATATCTTAGAAGTTAGTAGCTGAAAAGTGATTTTCACGCCCTGATTTTGACTGTTTCTAACATCAACAATTTTTGTTGTCTAATCAGATGAAAAGGAATCTACATGTGCCTTCCAGATTGACGAGAGCATTTTTTTTTTACTTTTCAATTTTCAATATACTTAACATTCTATATATTAATTACTTATAGATTTTTTTTTTGGGGGGGGGACCCTTTGAAAATGATAATATATTTTCTACTTCCATCTTGCTTAAGATTCATCGTCAAAATGAATCATGACTATGATTGATATGTTATATGAAGCTCTCAAATCGAACCACCTTTTCCATTAGAATGAGATAGGCATTATATTTTATGAACTATGATACTGAATCATTTGAAAAGTGCCTCTTTTTAATATAGGACATTAAAAAACGATTTTTCAGATTATGAAAGAAAAATCCATTTGAGATTATTTCCAGCTCGTTTTAGAGAAAATTTCGAGTTTATTACAGTTACGCTGAGTGCTTTGATTTATTGAAAATAGATATAATAGGATATATTTGTTTATTTTTCAATATGGATTCATTATAAACTTTGTTTATGTAATTATTAAGAAATGTATGTTTATCCCTGCTGTTATGTTTGTATTTACGTATGTAGCGTTCGGGTCAATATGACCCGATTCAGAAAATGAATCTTTCTTGCAGTAAACGGCAAGTGCAATTTAAGAAATGGTTTAAACAATAGCAATAATAGTAAGTTTAAAAGCAGATCTAATAATGTAAAGCATCTAATAGTAAAAATATTCGAAATTGAAACTATTTCCAATTTATCTTTATTTACAATGAATATCTTGCTTGAGATTCACATATGTGATTCTTGTAATTGTAGCATAACATATTAGCTTGTTCTCATTACTTGATGGACAGAGCTTGCACCTTGCACGTTTGACACACACAGTGAAGTATTCTCAGTAGATTCCGATGACACGTTTTCTCTGTATTCGTTTCACTATTTTCATTGAGTCTCACTTCTTGGTAGGTATGGCCGTCCTTCAATGTGTGGAAAAAGGAATTATTTTCCCAGTTCTTCCAAAAATAGCCTTCGTTTTGTCAAATTGTTTTCGTTCCATTCACTATGTATTGAAGTCTACAACAAATGCATTCTACGCAGACGTATCAAGCATGTTATAAAATTTTATTTCTCTTTTACAAGTGTATGTGTTTAAAAGTTGATCAAGAGTATCGACAGCTCTTTTAGTTGAATTATAATCTATGATCATTAATGGATTTTTGTCAGGTATACTGCTTTCTTCTTTGTCATGATGCAAAGTGCTCATAAGAATAACATTCTTGTTCTTTTTTTGTATGTAATTTACAACTGTTGTGTCGTCTTTAAAATAAAATAATATGCTGTGAACTTCTTTGTTTGGCATTTCTTCAGACACTTCTGATTTTTTCTTTCTAATGGTGTCTAGCATAGTCATTTTTCGTTTTAGAAGTTTCTCTAAGTTGTAAGATGTGAAAAAATTATCACATGTAATATTGTGCCCCAAATAACCATGAGTGAACATCACATACTGCTCGCATTCCTTGATTTTTTTTTCTGGTTTTGACCCTTGTTCTTTTCCAGTTTAGTTGTGTTTTCAGTATATAAGAAATTTTACTGTCATATAAAGTCCATATTTTAATCCCATATTTTGATGGCTTACTTAGCATATATTGTTTGAAAAGATATCGACCACGAACTGCTACTGATTGTTCATCTAAAATAATATTTTCATTTAGATTATACAGGATGCCTCTCAAAAACCTTGACCGAGGCTTTTATTTCTTAAATATTGATTATAGACATATACTGTAAATTATGAAGTTGCATAAAAAAAGGTGTATAATGTTATGAAATCGATTTAAGTTTTCAGGAGACTAAACTTCAAAAAATACAAAATTTAAATTTTTATACAGACCCCGTATAAAAAATTCCCAGGGAGTAAAATGTGTCACATCCTCTAATAAGGTCATGCACAAAATGTCAGCAATTTATAACAAAAAGTCTCAAAGATATGAAACTACATAAATGGTGATTTAAACCACTTTTCGATGCCTGCACTGAAGATTTGCATTAACTTTGTTTTAACTTATATTTGAGAGTTTCATGATAAAATTCTGAAATTTTGTACATGACTTTATTAAAGTATGGGGTACATTTTACTTGTTGGGAATTTTTTTGAGCAGTTTCCATATAAAAATTTAAATTTTGTATTTTTTAAAATTTAATTCCCTAAAAATTTTAATCGATTTCATAGCATTTTGCACCTTTTTTTTTACATATCTTTGTAATTTACAGTATATGTCTATGATCAATATGTAAGGAATAATATCCGCGGTTAAGTCTTTTGAGACACCCTGTATAATTCTGGTAAAATACTTATCCACTTTTCCCAGATATTTGAGACTGCAGATAATTTTTCCTAATTTCTTCTTCTTTGACGAGTAGATTGATTATCAAAACGAAAAAAATCTTGTTATGGTGCAAAATGTTTCGAGGGACATTGTCGCACGAAATACATTTCTGCCAATTTTTATCCCATAAGCATTTTGTTGATTCTCCATATGATTTATACACGCCAGCTAACAATAATAATCTAATATATACTACAAAAGTTTTACTTTCGATATTTTTTCACTTTTTTCCATAAACATTTTCATCTTCAATATTCGTCTTTTTCATTATTTCGTTTTCATTTGTAAAATTGAATACAACCTCAAACGCACTTTTTATGTTTGTTATCCCTGCCGTTGCATATCCTGTGACCCCTGGGGCGGTTTTTATAATATTAGCAGCTGTTGAGTGTGAAGAATGTGGCAGCTGATCTGATTTCTAATTTATTTAACGATTCTTGAACTAAATACTCTCTTTATAGTTCATTTGTTGAATATCGGTATCAAAATCGTTGTCAGAGCTTTCAATCTCAATGTCATCACTTGTATGTTTTTCATAGTCGGATATTTCTTCTTAGCTGTCAAAAACGTCTGTTAGTTTAGTATTGATATAAGCGTGACTCAAATTTATGCGGTTTGCCATTTTTTTCTCTCGTATTCTCAGGCACAACTTTTTCTCAGTATATCAGAAAGCGAAATACAGTAGGAAAAAAATAAATGCTGTATAAGATAATCAGAGCAAATAGTATGGCCTCTTGCCAATCATATCAACTTTTTGATCTTGCACATGCTCTCTTGTCATGTGATCAAACACATACGTCAATGAAATTGGTTTCGAAAATGGATAAATTAGAGAAACTATTATTATTCTTTTCTTTTGAATTATTTCAAACAAAAATGAACATGTCTGAGTAAAACTAAATAATTTTTTGCATTCGGTCATTTTGATCCGAACAATATATTAGGTATAAGTTGAAAAATATTCCTTCGAAATACAAATAAATATAAATCCCTCTAGGAGTACATATTTATATTTACCAAAAATTTCAAGAAGTTTCAGGACAATAACCCTGTACTATATTTTTTTATGAATGTATAAATTTTATTTCGGGTCAAATAGACCCGAATAGAACAGCACGGAATTACAAACATAATAATTGAAACTTTTATAACTTGATAGTTTTTAGCAACAATATTCTGAAAATAAATCTGTAATTTTATTTAAGTACATTCATGTTAAATATTAGTAAATTTATTCTTTTATTCGAAGAAAATCGGAAAGATTTGCATTGGGAAGAATTGCTCGGAGTTTCTCCTATAAAATCTGGTGGATCTAAAATTTTAAATTCGGATTTATTATTTACATTTAAGTTATTTGTGTTTTCATTTAAATATTCTATGCATGTGTTTTTCTAAATATTTTTGATGAATATAATTTTTTTTATTGAAATGTGTGTCATTGTCATTTCTAAAATAAGATGTAGTGTGCATATGATATGTTCAAAATAAAACATAATTATTTTAGAATCAACTAAATGTATGCATCACTAACAAAGTACAGATGTTACAGAAACATCTGGATATCAAAATACATTTCCGTTGCGGAGAATTGCTTTGAATTTCTTCTATAAAATATCTAGGATTTAAAATTTTAAATTAGGATTTAGCATTTGCATTTAAGTTATTTGTGTTTTCATTTAAATATTCTATGCATGTCTTTTTCCAAATATTTTTTGATGGATATATTTTTTTTTAATTGAAATGTGTGTAATCGTCAATTCTAAAACAAAATGTAGTATGGCTATAATATGCTCAAATTAAAATATAAATATCTTAGAATATACCAAATTAATGGAACATTAACAAAGTACAGATGCAGGAAATATCTGCATGTCAATCTCCAGAAGATGTATCTTGCTTTAAACATCACGCATTTATGTAACAATAACTTCATGTAAATAGTGTTATAACGTGATAAGGTTCATTTATACTTCAAGTAGATTAGACGTTGCTAAATACCATGTATCTAAATATAATTTAATACAAAAATGTATTCGAAATTTTTTGAATTCATCTAAATAAATGAGTTGAAAGAATATTGTTACGAACTTGTGATGCTGCTTCCCATCATAGTTGGTTCCATGGGCGGTCCCAGAGCTTATCGACAAACTTGGCGACCATTTGGCGACTTGGCGACGAATTTGGTGACTTTGGCGCCAAAATAGATTATACCCGAAACATCGAGAATTTTCCCGATCCGTCCAGTAGAAACCAAGTTACACCTCGAACATTCCTGATTGGTTGAGAGGCTTCTAGCCTTGCCTCCTGAGACCTATAAAAGGAAGCCGCTGCCGGGCAGTCGTCAACTACATTTTGATTTTGACATTGCTCCGTCTCCAGCCATGGAAGGAGACGGACGTTCTGATAGCAGATGCTCTAGCAATCTCTCAACGAGCAGCTCAAGCAGACCTCGCAGGATTATGGTAGTAGGATTCAAAGGCGATGATGATGATAAACGCTCTTCCCCCAGGGGAAGTAATCACTCATACAAACACACTTCACCATTGGGAACGGACAACATGTCAAGGAATGTTGCAAATCCCAGTACAAGTAGCTATAGTATCAACAAAGAATTACTTGATCATTTGGAAAATCTTGAGTCCATAAGGGCTAATGCAAGGAAAAAAAAGAGTAGAGGAAGGACGAAAATTAATGAAAACCACCAATGACAATTACCCCAACTTTGAAATTGATCTAGCCGTTAATGAAGTTAAACAAATGGAAGTTGATAACACATCCCAAGCCAAACACAAAATTGATGATGATGACACCGAAACCTTCCAACAAGTTAACCCCAAAAAAGCAGCTAAGATCAAGAAAATAGAGGAAAATGCTGAAAACATGGACACATCTAACAGATATGATGTACTTAGCGAAAACCAAGAAAAATCTATTAATAGGCCCGCTGCAATAAATATGAAATTATCAAGCAAATACAATATTACGCTCCAAGAAATCCATAGGAAATTCCCCCAAACAGAAAACAAACTCATCAGAAATATGATCGCAATCTACCCAGCAACCGAAGATGAGAGAACCCAAATCATAGAACTTTTAACAGAAAAACAAGAAGAATATATCTTATCAGAAAACCAAGATGAAAGACCCTTAAAAGTTATTCTTAAAGGACTCCCAATTAACGCAGATAAAGTGGAAATCAAAAAAGAATTTGAAGAAAGAAATTACGTTATCAACAGAATCTTCCAACTTAGAAATTACAAACTGCAGTCCCTATATCCCATATTCCTGCTGGAAGTCAAGAAAACTAAAAATGCCATCAGCATATATAATGAAAAATCCCTCCTCCACCTAAAAATCAAGATTGAAAGCTACCAACGAAAATAAACTGCAACAATGTATTACAACTGTGGAGGGTTCTACCACTCCGCTAGAAATTGTAGATTAGCACCCAAGTGCATCAAATGCGGTGGAAAACATGCAACAAGAAACTGTAATATCTCTGAAAAGATCAAGGATCCAATATGCGTTAACTGTAATGAAACTGGTCACACAGCCGCCTGGAAAGGATGTTCCAAATTCCCCAAACTGACAACTAATAATGGAAGACCCTCCTATGCAGAAATGACGAAGAAAAACGTTAGAAAACAAGACCCTCAACCCTTTCCCCCACCACGAAAACAGAACACGGAGCCCACTTTGACAGCAGCTGAAGAACTCCCTTCTCTCCTAGAAACCCTCCAAATACTTAAAGACCTTAGAGAAATACTGAAAGAATTCCCAAAACTAATTGAAGCAGCCAAGCTCGCAAAGAAAACTGAAAATAAAGAAGAAAAAAAGATGATAATCCTGAACGCACTGATCAGCTAAGTCCCACCAAAAGTAAAGTCAATCCTCTGCAATATCCCAGCTTTCTGATTGGTCACCTACGTACAATAGTTTATCCCTCACCGAGCTCCGAAAACCCTCTGCATCACCCTCTCCTACTCCCCTGACAACCTGCTTTCCTATTGGCCGAGACAACTCTCCCACTCTCCCTCACCTCCAAAGACCAAAATTTCGTCTGAAGATCCATGCCACTTGCTCTCCTTCCACCATCGAGTCAAGACCCATCACAGTTATCATGGCAAAATACTAAAAGTCAAGTTTCCCTCCAGTTATGTCATTTAAGGGGATAGTCCTACTCCAAGGACGGGTGCCCCGATAAGCTGTCATCGAGATTCGAGATTCGCAGTCGTCAACTAGTGGAGTCGACGGTGAAGAGCTGGTCTTCCAGGGATAAGCGGGGCAGCGACGGAGTCAAGCTAGTACTGAACTAAGCTGTGCGCTACTGTCTGCAGTAGAGTCTTGTTGTATGCTGCACGTCTCGGCTGAAGATAATCGTCTTCTGTGTTGTATACAGTTGTCGTCTTTGTGCTGTCCTGTGTGTCTTCGTGTAAATAAAAGTCGTTGTTTTTTTTCTACTGCCGCCTGCTGATTGAGCGTTCTCCACACCATATAACTCCCACTATCCAAACGAACCCCGGGAAATTTCGCACCAATATCATTAAGAGCATTTCTCCAGAAGAAACAATTTTTATTAAAAAAACCTGTAAGCTCTAAAAAAGGGGGTTTTAAAAATTTAAGTTTTTTTTTCCTAGATAATTATGGTTTTGTAGCCTGAGACGGACTTGCTCATAGATAATTTAGCGATTTATGAGTTTGTCACTGTAGTACTACGTGCAACAAGAGGAAATTTCTTATTATATTGATTTAAAAGAACTTCTGAATCAATTAGAACAGTTTTTAAATGAAACAAAATTCTTATTATATATGTACTTGGGATGTATATATATATATATATATAATAATACTTTTATAATATGTATTATTCAATCATATACTCATTTTTGATAACATTTTCAAGGTATTACCGCTTCCGTTTCAAATTTCCATTTAAAAAAATTAAAAGATACGATTAACTAAATATTGCCTTTTATTTTTAACTTCCTGCTTAATTAATAGAATTTTTCTAATTGCTAAATTATAATTAGAATTTTGTTACATTTTTTAAAGGAAAACTTATATTTAATTATCATCACTTATTTAGAAAATAAATATCTCTGGAAATTTTCTGCTTAAGTGACGCCAAGACTGGAAAATAAACGTAAAAAGAACTAAGCTCGTTTCTGGAAGTCATTCCATTTGCATAGTGGGAGCCATTGGGTATTTCACAAAGTTTCGATTCCCAAACAAAACTTAACTACTTAAGGAATATCAATACAAATATCCCATTGAAACTTCCCTTTATGTTGGGCTACTGGGGTACTTGACCCAACATTTAATCTAAGCCCAGATTCGTAAATGGCGGAACGTACAGCTTAGAATACAGCTTGGAATAAAACTTAAGAAGGGAAAAGAAAAGGGATTAGATTTTAACTTTCTTTATGAGAGAAATCTTGTTTTTTTTATATAATTATTTGGGTTTAGTAGCCAAAAAAAGTTTTTTTTTTGTTTGCTGGATAGAACAGACATTTATATCGATGAAAAAAAAATCTATATATTTAAGTAACTCCCGGTTGCCTGGACACAAAAAAAAGCTATATCCTTATATTTCTTACCAAGATATAGTGTTAAAAGCATTAATTGCAATAGTAACCTCTTTTTAATTATTTGTGAAATATATTCCAAACATTTTGCCATTTTATAAGAAATTTATAAATTTATTTGCCTTATTAAATTAAAAACACTTTTGATTTAAGTAATTTCTTGGTTGGTATTAAATACATTTTAGTCACGTAATGTAAAAAAATGACGTTTAATTAGGGGTTGGATCTGGAAATAAAACATTTCTCTATTTGTTTTAATATAATAAACCGACATAAATAACAAAGATATAAACATAGTATTATTTTCTGACATCTCTTTGATATAAATTACAAGAAATATATGGAATGTATATATAGATTTATAAATATTTAATATATTTATAAATACATATACATAATACATAATAATTTAATAATAAATGCATTATAATTTATATATAATAATAAATACATTATAATTTTAATCGAATTAATAATTTTTTTTTTGAACTTTGTATTGTTCTTACAATGCTGAAAGCGGTTTTAAATCCTTTTTCTTTCAAATCCAGGAAATCTCTGATACAGTAGGAAATTGATTAAAATATCCTGCAAAGAAATTAATTTTTGAAATAAATGTATTGGGGGTTGGATAAAAATATTGTAAGATAAAGGTGAAACAATTTTAAAATAATCCGAATTATATGTAAAATATGATAACCAATATCATATTTAGTAAATATTCGTTCAAATCCATATTGGAATGTGAAAGTCAAAGTGATCTCACATTCTGTAAATATGTTATGTGTCTGCATAAATTTAATTTCTGTGTTCTGTTATTTCTCTTAATTTATGTATAAATTGCAATCTCGTCGACACTATATTATTCCTAATATTTGAATAGGGTTTAATTTCTTCTTCATTTATTCCTGTATTGTCAACTTCCTAAATTCATTTTTAATTCATTTTTTATTCGTTTGATACCATGTATTCGAATTAGTTTCTTATAGGAAGTCAACGTTTTAATATAATTGTTATCTAATTAAATTAATTGTTTAAATGGTTCGTAGAAACTTGACAAAACTCTATATTGAAAAAGAAAATATATGAACAGATTAAAAATAAATGTTCAAAATACCCCCTCCCCCCAAAAAAAAAATTATATCATTACATCACGACATTTCATATAATTCAAATTACTCAATACTAAAAGAGTCATTAAAACTAATTTAAAACTAGAAATTTTGTATATATTTTCAAATTATGTGTTGGGTTATTTTTATCTTAACAATTCTGAAACATACCTTTATTCTAGGATGCTTTTTAAATATTTTTATTATAAAAACTAAAACTGGATTTTAAAATATTTTTTCGAGTTAAAGGAAGGAAAGATGAATGGGTTCTGTTTATTTATTTCTCACAATTAAAATCTATTTTATACTTATTTTTATCGATAAAATACACTTCGGCGTTTTCGTATTTATTTCTCCTTTAGTATTTAATCTATAAACTGCAGAAAGCTATTAATATAAATCTACATCAATCCAAGATTATTTATGTAACATAATACCAACTGTAATTGAATATAAATCTACTGTTACCACAATGCTTTTGAATTACAAATGCCTGTATTTAGAATTCACTCATGTATTTATCACCATTTATAATTATTTAAAATTAAATGTTGAGCATTTCTAGAAACGTGTAATTATTTAGTGAAGAGTTGACTCAAATCCACAATATTGAATCTTATTAATTGAAAATATTAATTCCTGATGAAATAATTGTTATAAACATTGAATCGGCATATTTGTTTATAATAAAGATGAGCATGAAATATTAAAGGTTGTTTGTTCAATTAGTGACACGTCTATTGAATAAACTAAAAAGAGCAATTTGGCGCCCTTTATTAGCTAATAAACTTTGCGTTAAATTTCTTTTATTATGAACGATATGAAACAAAACAATATAATAAAAAATATTAAAAAATGAGTAACATATAAATCGTTTGTTAATTATTAAGTTTGTAAAATTGAAATCTGCTATCGCAAATTTCATGTTATCATGGGAGAATATTGCTTATTGTTTGTCTTAATTAATTTAAGTCATTAACCAGTTTAAATAGGTTTGAAACAACCACGTGATTATCAGTTTACTCATGCGTCGATATATAGACTATGGCTTTTTTTCCATCTCAAAATCGTTTAAGCTCCAAAACTTTATCTCGAAATCAGTAATTTTTGTTTTTGCGAAAATCCTGTTTAAGCCTGTTTGGAATGTTCACGTAATTGCAGTAATGCACAATCGTCAATATTTAGAAAAGAAAGGGTTTTTTTGACCATCACAAATTAAGCTGAAATACAAAACTATCATTGCCATCTAGAAAAATTGAAATTTTTTTAAAAAATGTATACACCTTTCGATTCCTTGCCTTGCTGTTCAGCGTTGATTCCCGTGTTCTTCTCTGTGCTTCTACGGATATTAACTTCTTAAGACCTGCACTTTATTTACCAGACAGGATAATCGGGTGCACAGCGGACATTTAGTTATAGCTTTTTGTTGACAATAAGTCGCCAAATGTGACTGCCTTATTAATTATTTTCTAATAATCCTAAAAGCAACAAATTGATGCCTCAAAAGCGACAAATCGCCAATTTTCTGCCCATGCATTTTGAGGCTTCAAAAACCTCAAACCCAAACTCGCATGATAATAATATTAACTTTACAATGACTTATACTTTTTTAATGAAATAAACTATTAGCATTCTTCACGAATAAAATGTAAAATCATTTTGTTTCATTTGATTTAATATTACGTTGCATTACTATATTGCATTTCTAAGCAAATATTTTTATCAAGAAACTTGTTAGACACGTAAGTTTCATGCTATTTGTTCCCTATTTTAAATATCTTTCATTTTACTCAGGAGTTAGTTAAAATAAAGTTGTATGTATATTATCACAGTACTTTTATTTAAGCTATAGCAAATATTTTTACTAAACTGTATCAAAACTGCCTCAAGGATTTTGAATAAACATCATTTAAAATGATTCACATATAAAATGTATAATCCTTTTGTTCCATTTTATTATATATTACATTGCATATCTATTTTTCCAATGTAACCTCATGTTATTGTCAGAAATCCTAGACATGAAAATTTCTTTCTGTTATCTCTATATTTTAAACATCTGACATTCAATTCAGAAAGAGGATAAAGAAAAGTATATATATTATTGCACTACTTTTATTTTTGCGCAATAGTAAATATGTTTATTAAGCAATATCAAAACTGCCTCAAATGTTTTGAACAAACAACAATGTTTACCATAAAAATACTTAGATTCCAATGGCTTCAGTGAAGGCCATTCAACTTTTTTATATTTATGCGCTTTTGAAGTGAAGTTTTGAATCGAATTCCATATTAATTAGCCCATTGGTTAAGATTATATTTCAGTGTTTACCTTCTACTACACTACCTAAATAATGGGATAGGTTCGTTTTCACCTATAGTAATTTAGTTTGAAACTGAAAATCACGTTTCCACAAAAATTCATCAACAATTATATGCATACATACATCGTATATACAATGATTGAGTTATATGTGTGTTGTGTGTGTGGGTAATGATATTTTAAAATTATTTTTAATCTTAATTAATTTATCTTAATTCTGCCCATAATGACTTCACTCTAAAATATTCTCTTATTACCTGATCCAATTCCACCTTGTTTAATTAATGCAACGGAAGCTCTTTAAAATTGCTGACATCGACAAGTTCCTACACTCCGAGTGAAGGGATAAAAAATTGTCGATCTTTCTTTTAAAATATCCTTATAATTCCTTACCTAAATCGACAGATTGTCACAGTATATAATCATGGGGATAAATATTTCCTTAGCATTTTTCTCTTTTCGCTGTTGTGTCGTTTTATGTTGACGTGCCTCGTCGATTCTGCTTGTTCATAAATGATACCTCCCCGGATGGAATAAAAGTAAAGTTTAAAAGTAAATAGTGTCTTTTCTCCCTTCGGCCTCTGCTTAAAAATTTTTATGTTACGCACATACGCACAAACACACACGCGAGCAAACATATGTAAAATATAATTTTTCTTTTCAACCATTCTTTATCTGTTCACAACGAAGAAAAAAAAAGATTATAAAAAGTTCACATATATGAACTTTCAATAATAAGCATTCGCATATAACCGCACTTGCATATGCTCATGGAGTTATATACACATATGAAACATTATGTATTTATATATAGGGTTAGCAAGAAATAAGTTACCCACTTCAGAGTGTTCTAAAATGCTTTCTATTGATCCAAATCAGATAATATTTGAACTACAGATTATTTATATGATGCACTTTACATTTAATAAATAAAAAAAATAGTACAAAACTTCACCTTTTGGTGGCGGTTTAATACACATAACACCACTTAATATGATTTATAATTGTTAGATAAAGTAAAATTAAAATTGCTCAATAGGTCCTCCTTCATTTTCAACAATATGCTCTAATAGGAGAACCATATTTTCTATAGATGACCGGAGTGAGTATGCCAGAATATAAAGAATATGGCACCGAATGTTGTCCTTCAGATCTGGTAAAGATGATGGCCTTTGGCGGTAGATATTGTCCTTCAAATAACCCCACAACCAAAAGTCGAAAGGGGTGAAGTCCGGCGAGCGACGAGGCCATGCTATTGGGAAATGATGGATGATAACTCGTGCTTCTGGGAAAGGCCTTATTAACAACCGCTTTACACGACGTTCAATATGAGGTGGTGCCCCATCCTGCATGAAAATGACGTCTTGAAGGCATCCATGCTGTAGAAGAGTTGGTATTACAAAAACCCTCAGCATACATGGCACAGTTGTCCTGTGACGTAAAAGGTTTGGATTTCATTTGAAGTTATATCTTCAAAGAAATATGGTGGAATGATAAAGGTAGCTGTAAAACCACACCATATTGTCACTTTTTTCAGAATGCAAGGGTTGTTCCTGGATAACATGAGTTTTTGTCTGCCTAAATTCGATAGTTGTGGGTGTTAACTTCCCCATTGAGGTAAAAGAGGGTCTCATCACTCTAAAGAATGTTCCATGGCCGGAATGCTCAACCACCATTCGAGCAGGGAACTGAAGTGCAAAAGTTTTACGGACCTCTAAGTCCCCGTCCTGAAATAGGTGCACAAATTTGATTTTGTATGGATAAAAATGCGGAATCTTTTGTACGATTTTTCGTACAGTTGAATACGATATATCCAGAACACGGGAAACAACTGGCAAACTCACACTATTTTGCGACGATTGACTGCTGGCTTCAAAGCGCGGTCACAACATTTTCGACACTGGAAGACGAGATTTTTTTTAAAAAATTTTTCGTCCTCTACCTGAAAGAATGCCAAGTTGTCCAATTTTTTCAAATTTCTGCATCATACTGCGTAGAGTACCTGGAGACATTGGACCGTTTCGTATCTGCTTCATAAGACGAAATTCGTTTTGAGCTGCAAAGGAGTTTTATTGGTTCTGGTAGAACAATTTCACCAGTAGCGCTTTTTCTTGCAACGTAGGCATGACGAACAGAGAAGAAACTAATGTTCGTGCAGAATCCGCCGCAAAGAAAATTGGTAATAGACATGCGCTGTAACGGAAATTATGTTTCATATTTTCAATATGCAAATAAATGTCATTTGTGTTACAGCACCATCTATTGGTGCATTTTTGTACTAATTTTTTAAATTAATATATGTAAAGCGCATCATCTCAATAATCCTTTGTTCAAATTGTATCTTATTTGGACCAGTAGAACGCCTTTTAAAGCCCTCTGAAGTGGGCAACTTATTTCTTGTTATCACTGTATTTTGGATGCATGCCTTTACGTATGTATATATACATGTATATAGAGAGAGATTGAGAGTTGAGTTTTCATTCCATTTTTAATTTCTCTCCATCTGTTCACAAATATATATATATATATATATATATAATATAACGGAATATAGTAAGCTCGATTTGTAGCTTAGACATATAAAGTTACTTATCGAGACAGGAATGTAGAGAGCCCAGCAGACAATTTATTACCTAATATTTTGAGAACCGTTTTAGAAGCAAAGTGAATTCATTAAAAAGAAAAACTGGAGAATTCTAAGACGATAAATTCTTAAAGAATGTCAGCATCAATATTCAAATTTCAAAATAGCACAGCGTGCCTGAATATCATGATTGAAAAATGATCTTTAAATATTAAAGGAGGATAAACATAGCAGGAGTATAGAGAAATTTAGAGAACAAGAAATAAATGTAAATTTGCTAATATACAAGACAATCAAAATGCATAAATATAAATAATAATCATAGAAAAAAACTCATTATATAAACTTTACAAATCCTGCGATGTTCTTTACCATTTGCCGCAAGAAAAGTATAGAAAAGACAGATCATTAATTTTTAACTTTATAATTTTTTTAATTAAATTTCCAGCAGTTATAATCAAAATTGTTTTAGTATATATAAATCCAAATATTTATAAAAATTTAATAATTAATAATCCAAACTATATTATAAACATTTATAATCCAAAATTATGTTATCAGGCATTTATAATCGAAAATTAATAATTTCTAATCAAAATTATGTTATCAGGCATTTATAATCGACAATTAATAATTTCTAATCAAAATTATGTTACCAGGCATTTATAATTGAAAATTAATAATTTATAATCAGAATTATGTTATTAAACATTTATAATCAAAAATGAATAATTTATAATCAAAATATATTAACAAACATTTATAATCAAAAATTAATATTTCAATTGAATGCAGAGAGATGTGGTGAACAATTCATTGCTAAAATGCATTACGATATATGAGTTGCTAAATAATCCTTCAGTTCTTGTTTATTATCCTGGCCATGCCTTAACCCACTATACCACGGCGAACAGATGCAAATGTAAAATGTTTAACAATTCATACATATCATAAGAGATGATGCTTAACGTTAAAAGAAAGAAAAAAGAAGAAAGAAAAATTGTGCAGTAGAAAGAAAAAAAAAGAAAAAGAAAGAAAAGAAATCCCAGATGTGGCATAAGAAGAATACATTGAAAATAATCACATTTGAATTAACGATCCAGCTGAACTTTATTTACTACTTATTACACATGCGTATACAGAGAATTCAACAATAACGTCTCTGCGAGAAAAAATAAATAAATAAAAAAATAACAAGAAACATCATCAGCAGGCGATTTTTTTCCCCTTCTCCTTCGTTATAAAAAATTTTTGAACAAAAGGAAAATAATTACAAATAAGACATGGTCTCCCTTTTTCATGAATTTAATGACCAGTAAGCTAATTTCTATAAGCTACCTCAGCTGTCATTTAGAACTTCTACGCCGAAAAATATCGCTCGATAACAGAAAAAAAGTGAAATTAACTTCTGTTGTTTCTTTTAATCCCAGCGCTAGACGTTTCCTTGAATATAGCTGGGGAGTAAATTAAAAGATAAGAACGTATTTAAAAGGCTGGGGGGGGGGCCGGAAAGCAACTTTTTTTCCTGTTGTAATGAGCTTCACTACAGGGTATAATGGAATAGATGGGTGACTGTTTATAACATTTTTTTATGATTAAAACTGAATATAATTACCTTAAGGGAATAAGAAAAAAAATCATTTTTTTAAGTTTCAAATATTGCCATTGAGCGATAAACTGTCGTTTCTATACATAATTTAAATTTTCAGTCATGTTTTAATACATCTTTAAAGAAATGATTTTTAGTGTTGCAATGTATACGTGCGAGTATTATGGTAATATTTTATAGTTCAAAGCATAGTCATCGTTGTAAATTAGAAAAATGGATGCCCGTTTTTGTTTTGAAATATGTTTCTAAGTTGAGAATCTCGATCCCCACTACTAATAAAGATGAATATGTTTGTGTTGATGTTCTGCAGGGTAGAAAATTTATTTAAAGGTTTCAAATATGACTCATACATACTTGGATAAATCGGAATGTGTTTCTAGGAGTAATTTGTTCTTATATTTTCGAAAGATAAAATCGATAATTCCATTATTCTGAAGTATTCGAACTCTAATGATCATAGAAATAAAAGGATTAAATAATGTGGATTGTAATATTTATTAAAGTATACTTTTATTAAAGTATTAATTTTTTTTCATCTGTATTCTTTTTTGTTTTCAATTATCGTTTTATATTTTATTGTTATAAATATTTTAGTCTTGGAATCGATTTTTTTCTCAAATTCAATTAGAATATATAATAAACATAAGGAATAAAAATTTATATTAATTAATCTATTAATTAATAAGCATGATTTAAAAATAAAGTAAAGCCCCATTTGTATACAAATTGAGCTATGTTTTCCTCAGAGCAGTTATCGATTTATAGGAGTTTATTAAGAATAAGCAAAAAATCTTAATTTTCGAGTTTATCAATTAATATAAAACTGAATAATTTATGAATTCATATATGATAAATTACTCGGAGGAAATTTAAATGTAAAAGAAAAGGATTGATATTTTTTCAGTAATAATTAAATCAAATACGCAAAATTGGATTGAGGAAAAGCATTTTAAAAAGAACTATCATACATGCAATTTTAAAATTATTATCATGATATAAGTCTTTGAAATTATTTTTATGAGTTTTATTTGATCCAAGGTAGTCTTATCATTCGATTATTACTAAGAAAAAGAAATATATTAAAGTTCTAATAATTTCTAATTTATTAAAATTTTAGAAATTATTAACGAATTTCTTTCGCTAATATCGAAGTAATATTTCTTTATTAATATATTTTGTATAACAGCAGACAGAATATTCTTTATAAATGGATCAATAACTTGAAAGTGAGTAGATAAAAATGTATCGCATAAATTAATATATAATTATGATGAATATTTTTTTAAAATAGGAACAAAAATCGATGTAGAAAATTTATCTATAAGGCAGAATTTCAAAGAGATTTATGTTGCCGACTGTCAGAATAAAGTAAGATTATTAAATTTAAAATGATGTAGGATATTTATGAATATTTAAAATTATTGACACAATAAAGTAAGTACATTTTGGAAAAATTTTCTTCTCTGAATTTGCACATTTTTTTAACATTATTGTTAAATCGCAATAGTCTTAATAAATGAATGCTTTCAATATTCATTAGGATGGACATTTATCTTTTCCTTTTAACCTATCTCGTTTCCAGATATATCTTTGAAGAATTAATTAGGGAATTGCATAAATTAGATACTATGGGAATCGATTATTGACACAAAAATTATTTTGATGATTATTTTCAGAACAAAATATGCCTAAGGAATATCTATATTGTAAAGCAAACAGAAGCAAATATTATTTGAAAACGGTTCATTGAAATTTTCCACTATATCATATGCATATTTTATATATTTTATCGACTAATTTTTTAATCTATCAAATGAGATTTCTCCATCGGTATCTAAAACTTTGCAGTTGTTGTGCTGCGATTTAAGAGAGATTTATACGTGCCATCATTGGACGACTTACAGTGGTGATGCACTGATAGCAATAAATGAATTTCGCAAGATCGGTATTAGCGCAACATTAGGGATATGATTACTATCGATATTAACTAATTAGAAGATTTCTATTAGCGCAACATTAGAGATGTGATTACTATCGTTATTAATTGATTAGAAGATTTCTATTAGTGCAACATTAGGGATATGATTACGATCGGTATAAACTGATTAGAAGATTTCTATCAGCGCAACATTAGGGATATGATTGGCTCATGATTTGAAACTATGGTGCAACATATATATTTCTCAAGTATATCCAATTACATCTATGAAACAAAATGCAAATCAATCAAATGCGATCAAAATGCGAATGTAAAACAAGTTTTTTGTTGGTAATTATTTAGTTAATTAATGACTTTTCTTTAATGAGCATCCAGAAACTTTTGTTATGGGTTATCGGCCCATTGTTATCAAATAGATATTTATACAAGTTACGTTTCAATTAGCTACGATAATGATCTTTTTTAGGGATTGCTAGATCAGTGCAATAATTTGTATTCAGTATTGAGATATTAATAAAATGTTTTTATAGGTATGATTGGCACACGTATCTAAACTGTTTCAACAAATATATGCCTCCCGATATATTTCTTAAAGCATACATGCGGGAATAAGTGCAAATTTTAGTTCATAGTGTAGTTTCGATTTTCTGTTTGCATGTATCAAAGTATCAAATACAGTATATCCTTTAATTCAAAACGTTATTAGCTCTTAGAAATGTAGTGAAACAGGTAACTAAAATCATTCTATGGGTTTGACAAATTCAACCATTTTTTTATATGGTTGATTTTTTTTATATGATTTTTTACCAAACAGACGTTTATACACGTCACTTTTTCTATAAATGAAGTCATTGGTCTCTGTGACAGATCAAAGTTATTTTTTCCTTCCATAATGAGATATATAGTAAATATAGATATGATTGGCATTCGATACAAAATTTGTTCAAAATATGTATCCTCGGAATATATTTGTTAGAGGAAACGTATGGAATTCAATTCAAATTATAATTCACGGTGTGATAGTTATTTTGTATGAGCTTATTTGCAGTAAATTATCAAAAGCAGTATATATTTTAATTCAAAACATAACTAGTTCTTAGAAGTATAGTAAAACTTTTGTAACCCTATGAACCCGGACACACCCCAAATCGTTCCAATTCTACATAGCTCTGATTTGGGCATTTTCAAATACACAATTCAGATCTAGGGATTAAATATAATTTCTGAAAAAGTGTATCACATGGAAAGGACACTTCCATTATGCATTCGAGCATAAAAATTTACCTAGAGAGATTGGAAATCTCACATTAATCAGGTTTCTAGAGTTCAATAAAAGCATTCCTGGAATCGACAATTCTACTTTTGCAACAGCTTTCATGCATTGATGCAAATATATTGTTATAGAATGGACATTTAAATTCATAATTTTTTCCAGATAGCTAAGAAATGGTCTCAGTGATATCGATTGCCATATCAGTGTCATCGTGAGTCTTCCATAAGGATATATCTAACAAAACACCCTTATAATTACACTTTACAGTATATGATCGGCAAGTAATTATAACTCGGCTACTCCTATTTGTCACTAAGACACACAAATTAATCTGACTGACCGAACTCCCTCGATAACATTAGCAGGAACTAAGACTGAGTCTTAAGGACCATTACCGGCTACGGTACAACCTTTCCCGCGGAAAACACGTCCCATTATCTGTACGAGTTAACCGCCCCAGCTATTTCTGTGCCCACCCTGGTAGCGAAAACTAACCTCCTTTCCGCATATCTAGCTTCTCATCCTCATATCTCAGGTGTCCCTATTGATAGTATTGGGAAGTAAGTAAAAATTGGGGAATCAAATATATCCATCTCTCAGAATTCATCTGTTAGAGAAATACATGCGGAATTCAATATCAGTTATGAGTCACAGAGTATTTTCAATTTTGTATGAGCCTGCTTACAGAAGCGTATCAAAATCATTTAATTCGCAAAATAACTAGTTCTTAGAAATGTAGTAAAACCGATAACTAGAGTCATCCCACCGGTTCGACACATCCACCTTCGTAAGAAGCCTCCCTTACTTTTAAAGAGCTCACATATATCAGCGAATGGAACAACTAACGTCATTGAAGCGACGTAAAATAAGGAATGATCGTAAAATTACGGGCGTTCAGCCGTAACGCTTTGATTTAACAGCCTTTGAGAACCGTAATCTGCACCATCAAAAAAGATGTATTCGAGCTGGCATGATAAGCACTTCGATCTCCGTGTACTGTAATTAACGTCCGTATATATCCCAGGATTTTCGCCTTTCAAAAATAAACGTTAAATAGTGGGGTGTAATTGCTATTTTGTGGATCTCCGACTGCTCATGTTAAAAATAGCTTCGGCATTTTTCGAATATCTCAGGTGCTACAATTATAGTCTTTACGGGAGAGCAAGGTATTTCTTTAAGAAGTTGATGCATGGCTATGTCATGAATCAATGTAATTTTTTTTCCTTCGCCTTCCATCTATTTTTAGATCCATTGATTTATTTATGGAGTCCAAGGATATAAAAGAAAGTACCTTCCACTTTTTAAGTTGCTGTTGAATTTTTTTTCTTTGATCGAATATTCTTAAAGTGTGCTTTTATGGCAATATTCAAGTGTGCGTTTTAGATTGGTAGTAAATCAAAAGGCTTTAAACTCAACAAATTATAAAGCTTCAATGATTTGAATAAGAAATAAATTCCAATAAATAATGAAATATTTTAATGATGTAATGAACATTGAAATTATGGTATTACTTCATAAGAGAAAACAAAGGTCAATATCTCGGTCAAGCTGTTTTAATTTAATAATACGACATTTATGTATTTGAAATTCCATGCATCTACACGTAGCAACTGTTTCCCACAGAATTATTTTTCTGCTTTGAGCACGGATAATTTTTGATTTACCTAAGTACACCAGAAACGCATTAGTAAAATAGAACTGACACCTTTAGATATTATTTGATAATTTGCAACATGAAGAGTACTAAAAGACAAGTAAGAATCAAATTATAAGAAAAATTTGGCTGCAATATATATTAAAATAATCTCTGAATAGAATTTTTACATTCTGTGGACATGCAGCAATTTTTTCAGATTTATTTCCAAGAATACATGCAATTATTTGTAATTTTTGATGATGAAGAGTACTAAACTCAAGTTCAATATAATATATAATATGGATACAATTTATTAAAAAAATTCTCTGAATAGAATTTTTACATTCTGTGGTCATATAGTATTTCTTTCGGTAGATTTACAAGAATACATGAAGCTATTTGTAATTTGGAAGATGAAAAGTACTAATCCCCAAGGAAAGGACGAACCAAAATATTAAAAATTATATGGATGCAATTTACATTAAAAATTTTGCTGAATAGAATTATTACATTCTGTGGATATACAGTATTTCTTTCCTATAGATTTTCATGAACACATACAGCTATTTGTAATTTGTAAAGGTTATAAAAGATGATTGCACTTATGTGTGAGTGGTTTGGGAAATCTTCTTGAAGAAGCATTCCCGCAGGAAATCAGTTGAGGAAGAATTTCTCTACCTCTGGATTTCGTCGCTTGCTTAAGCCATAAAGAAATGAAATTTTCTCAGATGTAAATTGAAAATAATCTTTAAAATAGCGTAATATGAAATAAATGTTTCATATCCTTAATATGCAATCGTTGTTACAAGATGACTGCATATCTTAATTAATCAAAAATTGTTCTTCTCATTGCAGATATTGGTACTGAAAATATGCAAAAGTAATTTTTAAAGTCCACTATAAACATTTCTTTTCAAATTATTGAAATATATTTTAGATAGCAAAACTTATTTTTTAGTAAAATTTGATTTATTTTCTGGTTAGAAAACATATTTTAATATGTAATGAATATGCAATTGACATTTTCAAAAAAGGAAGCTTTTACTTCGGATAACTATGAGTTTTCATTTAGATTTCAATATTAGAAACTCCCTTAGATACTTATAATTTCGCAATAGCGCTTCACCAATTCCTTTATAGATCTGAAATGTGCATTAAATATTTTGCAAATTTCAAATTGACATATAATTTAAGCTTTTATTTCCAATGATTCAGACTTTATTTCGCAATTGCTTTTTGAGCAATATAAGGTGAATTTCACCATACTTTTTTCCATTATCAATAATTACAAATATGATTTAATGAAAATGTCTTAAGCCTTTTTTGTAAAACTTTTCATTGAAAACTTATTATTATCAATGTGCATTTATTTCTTTTCTCTTATTTTTATGACTAAAATTTTCATCGTCAATTTTATCGTAGGATTAATGATTCTTGTCCAACTTTGTCTCTGAAATGTCATTAATGAGCTACATATTTTTGGAAAAGTGTCAGTATGGTATTTTCTTTGGGTCAAAGTCACTATGGAGCTTATAGATACTTCTTGACTTAGGTATTTGTCTTAGTTCCATCATATAGGAGTAGGTTACCTACCTAGAAAATTATCAGTGAAAACTAATTTTCTTTACTGTTTCTCTAGAAGGAAATTTCCCAGTTGATCTTGATAGGGAAGATCAATTTGTTGCTATCTGGAGAACTATCAGTGGAAACTGATTCCCTTTTATGTATCGCTTGTAAGAAAACTTCCAATTGACCTTGATCACAAAAGTTAATTTTGTTGCTAAAGCTTCCATCCCCATCAGAAGCCATAATTTTGAGGAGGAATTTCTAACATCCATATATTTTTACTTAAACTTTTAACTATAATTTGTTTCCTATTCATTAAATATTGGCAGCACATATTGTAATAGCTAATTAAGGATTAGACTAAATAAATGGCGAGATATATGCTTTAAAATAAATATTTTGTAAAATATTTAAATTCGAGCTTAATCTTAGTTTGACATATAATTTTTCGACCATAAGAAAAACTGAATCATTTTTTTTAATAATTCAAAATGAGCTTCTATTCCCTTGCTTCTTTATCTCAATGAAAAATATGTAATTTTCAGCGTATACAAAAAAAAATCGTTTGCATTTCTGTATTATTCTTTAAAGATATTCTGATTTGAATTTCATGTTTCTTTTTCATTCTTTGTCTGTAATAATTTGCGATTAGGAATACTTATAATAGGTCAAAAAATATCTCCGTATATCTTAGGATTTAGTCATATTAACGGATTATCATAATTTATTTTAACCCTTTCTAGGGCCGTGGGAAGTATGCTTCCCACCAAATTTATCAATGTTTGTATGAAATTTTGTAGGTTGCAATACGTTCTGACAAATTTTTTGAGAAGGGACAGAAACTTAGATGCTTCAGTTCTTTATCTCACACAAAATGACGTGTCTTGATTTGTTAATTAATTATTAATTAATCAAATTAAATTTATTTAATAAGCTGAATGAATCTCTTTTCTTATTCGAATTTCAAGCCTAAAATATTTTAACATAATATGACTAGAAAAAAATGGCCCTTTAAAGGATTAAGTCATGAAATATTTACATCAGAATTACTTTTTACTGTTTATTTAAAATATTCACTTATCGCACCCTTTTATAAAACAATAATATATAAAAAGTTGTTTGTTTAAATTTGTATTCATTTACTGTGTTACATTTATTAAAACACTTTTTTGGTTCTTTGAATTAGACCATCTACAAGTCTAACAATTCATTCATTAAAAACCATTATTTCAATTTTAATACAACTGTAAATTGTCATCATTTTGTTTATTTAATCAAAGAAGGTTAACAAAACCAAAAGTTATGAACTTAATGTTGTTTAGCTTAGGGAGCGTTAATACAATTTCCTATGTGCATCATTATAAACATGACTTTTTGTGTATTCTAAATAAAATGACCCACAAAAATAGAGATTCAACAACTAAAATAACCATCGATACCACAAACAATAACAAAATCAAAATAACTAACAAGATACAGGAGAAAGCAAATATTTCCATTCGCAATAACCGACGCAAATCATATCTGTAATACCAAACAAAACTCTTCAAGGTGCATTGAACCCTGCAACAGCCTTAAGAAAATTCCCCCAAGAAATTTATTGAGCCTCAATTTTAACCTAATTGAAGAATTGAATAATGGATACCTGTATATTCTTTCATATAAAACACAATGCAACGTCTTTATTACCTTTTCGGAAACTTAGATAAAATTGTAGTCCCAACTTCAAGATTAAAAGCCTAGAAGGAAACCGTCATTTTTTTTTTTTTCCTCTTACAGAAATGGGGCCATAAAACAATGCAGTAAACCACCTGGACAAAATTTTCCACTTTAAGTGCTCGTAACACTGCTATAAAATCCCACTCCATCATAATCCACGGACAGGACACAAACCTAGAATTTCTTACACTGTTAGCTCCGCGATTCCAAAGGATTTAAGAAAGGCTGTAATTGCCGGAAGGGGTGGAGGGTGTAGAAAATGTTTGGGAAGATCTGTCTCGGCGACTGTAACGCGTGACAGTTTCGTATCGTTTTTCGATAAAATTGGTTTCATGGGCTTGTCAGCTGTGTTAACCCGTCGTTCCGTAGAACAGGCGATAGAAGTCAACGGCAAGGAAAATTCTGCGAATCAAAGTTTTGAGTTTGTCAAGTTTGCAAGTAGGGTTTGCTGTAACTAATTGCTTTGGTTCTTTGCAAACTAGAAATAGGAGGGGCGCATTGGGAGATTTAGTTTTGTTGTAAATAAGTTCAAAATATCGGAGAAATGTACCATTAGGTTTGAAGAGAAGAAAAAGAAAAGAAATTGTAAATTAGTGCAAATGTCGTTAATATTGTTTTATAAAAAGAGTAATTATATACAATTTAAAATTATATAATTTATATCAGTAAAATATATAATTTTTAAGTATATTTGCTTACACGTTTATGGATATGCAATGCATGTATGTGGGGGTGTTGAATTTGATTGAAGAAAACTATTGTTTTAATAAAATAGAAATTTTTTAATAAAATTGCCATTTTTTTTTATATATTTTTATGATTTTTTTTAAATAAAATTGCCAATTTTTATATATTTTTATGATTTTTTTAATGAAATTGCCAATTTTTATATATTTTTATGATATTTTTAATGAAACTGCCAATTTTTATGTATTTCTATGATTTTTTTATCCAAGACATGGAAAAAAATTATACATCAAATTGCACAAGAAGGCAGAAAACTAAAAAGGGAGAAGACGAGAATATATTTAGAATTTATATAGTTTTAGAAGATAATTTTAAAATATAGCGTTTTGGTTTTGGGATTAAAATAATAGCTCGTGCGACTCAAAATTAAAAATTACAATGAAATATCATTTCGAATGGTAAGGAAGTTATTTTTAGATCGTAAATTAATCAGAAATCTAGTTAGATGAAATTTACTACACACATTTAGTATCTAAATAAAGATACGTTTGAAATTTGGAACCAAATGTGACAAAGGATTGACAACCAATGCCTTCTCATGCATATAAACGTGAGAAAATAAAAACACAATAAATTGGATACAATAAATTTGTTTAACAATTTTAGCATCTAAATAGTATATTTGCATCATATTTTGAACGAAATGTATCAAAAAATTGACCGTCTAGTAGTTTGTACATTCTCATGCCTATGAATGTAATTACTTAAAAAAAGGAATGGAAAGGAAGACAAATGAAATTTTGTATTTGATCTCATTAATAAAATTTTAATTACCTTAGTAGCACATGAATGTTGCATGATATTCACAATATTGTATAATATTGTTCAATATTTAATAACATAATATCGCACAATATTTTACAACATTCTGTGCTACCTGGATAATGTTTTAAGTTTGACTTTCATTCAGTCAGAAAAGGATATTGTTACGAAATTTCCGGGGTTCGTTTGGATAGTGGGATTATATGGTATGGAGAAAATCAGCAGGCGGCACTCAATCAGCAGGCGGCAGTAGAAAATGAAACAACGGCGTTTATTTACACGAAGACACACAGGACAACACAAAGACGACAACTATATACAGCACACAGTTATCTTCAGCCGAGACGTGCAGACAACAGCACACAACAGACTCTAATGCAGACCGTAGCGCACAACTTAATTCAGCACTGACTTGACTCCGTCGCTGCTCCGCTAATCTCTATTTTGGAAGTTCTCTCTGTCGATTCCGACTACTCTTCGGCTCCACTGGTCCACGACTCAATTCACCACTGGTTCACCACTCGACTCACCACTGCTCAGCAGCTGCGGATGCTTTCTTTTATATGTCTCAGGAGGCGGGGCTAGTAGCCTCTCAACCAATCAGGAACGTTCGAGGCGTATCTCCGTTCCTACTGGGCTGATCGGGAAAATTCTCGGTGTTACGGGTATAATCTATTTTGGCGCCAAAGTCGCCAAATTCGTCGCCAATTCGCCAAATGGTCGGCAAGTGTGTCGCCAAGCTCTGGGACCTCCTATGGAACCAACTATGCTGGGAAGCCGCATCACAGATTCGTAACAATATATTAGGATTAAATAATAAAGAAAAAGGTTGCATATTCATTTTTCTTTATTTTGCGCATTATTATCGACTTTCTTTCACTGTTTTATTTTCTTTAATGCTCGGAGTGCTGAAAATAAAAATTTGAGCACTTAGAAGATATAAAACGTTTTTCCGAGTTCTCTAAAATATTATGCGGATGTTGGATGAATTACACTTTTCCCACTAGAGTATTCAAGAAAGTTTCGACGATGCCATTCACGCTGATTTATTTTAAATGAAGCAACATATAAATAATTAACTCAAAAAGTTATTTATTTATTTTCCAAATTATTCCTTTCATACAATGCAGGTTTTGCATATGATGAATACTCATAATAGACCTCAGAATTTTCCATTTCCAAATACCATCACAAAATTGAATTGTATTTCCTAATATCTATTGTTCTTATTGAATAAAGCTTTTAATTCATTTTATGAATTCTGTCTTAAAATATTGCCAACAAATAAATGATATTACTGAATGAGAGAAACGTTTTCGTTATGAAAGCCGTGTCTTGTTATTAAATTTCCCTTTATTAGAATTGTTATAAAATTCCTTTCTGTATTTAATTAATCAAACAGAAGAAATCAGAAATCTGTTACATCTTCAATTCCGCATGACCTAATATCCCATTATTAAAATAGCTCTACTTCTGCGTTTTATTACATCGAGATACACTTATTTATACAAGTTTAGAACATAAACACAATGGCATAAAAGATCATTACTATCGATGTCTTTGTTTGGAAAAAAAAAAGGATTGTTTAGCATCCGGAACATATTTGATTAAAAATATTTTACAATTGAGGAAACTCGGTAATTCTAATTGCCAGCTGGAAAACTGTTCTGTTTTAGTTTCTAAGAGAAGAATTCTTCCTTTCATTGACGTAATTCAATTAATACGATCGAATGTTTGTTTTTAATTGAATTTGGGGGTTACAATGGTCTGTTTAGAGAAACATATTAGCCGAACTTTGTTTGTTAAAGACTCATAAATTAGTAACTGTTGGATTTTCTAAATGTTTTCCACTTAATGAATAGATTTAGTTACATTTAGGAATTAGAAACATGCCATGGTTTCTGCATAGTTTTTAAAATAATTATCTGCAAAGATTCATAATTCGCTTCTGAACTTTTGTATTGATATTTTTAAAAAATTTTTTTGACCAGAATTGTTATTATAACGGAAAAAATTTTTGCATTTTTCAAATAAAATCATGTTTTGTTTTTAATTTGAAAAATGTAGTAACTTGAAAGTAATAATTTTGATTATATTACACTGTGCATACTTATATTTCTCCTCAAACGGGTTTAACTGTAAACATATGCTATACATCGAAGTAGACATGGAAATCATGCTGATAAAATTGCTTATTGAAATATTCCAAATCTCATCTTAATCATTTCCTTATAGTTGATCTCCTAACTTCCTTTTAAAATTGATTTATTCATCTCATCGGGGGCATCCCAGACTCAATTATAAGTTTCTAGTTCAGTGGTTGCTTCTGGCTTCCATATAGTGTTGTAGGGTCACATTATTTCCACTCTCATAACAGGATGCACCTTCTAAGAGTGGGTTTTTACTAAGGTTGCTGAATGTCATTAAAATTCAAGTTTAGTTTATGCTTCCGAGCTGTAAAGTTTGACAGCTGACAGTCATTTATATACTCTGAATGTATCTTCTTCTTGAGATAATTTCTTCCTGTTGATAGATAAAAATATATCACACTACTTGATTATTATTAATTACTGTGTTATGGCAAATGTGCATGTTGCTGCATTAAGGCATCATGTTCCATTTTTCTTCGCAATTCTGATATGTTTATATCTCTTTATCATCCCGCTGATATGATTATTCCTTTATTTAACAGTATCACAGCATGCAAAGGGTGTCCCAAAATTAAAGCAAGAATTGGAAAGCCACCATTAGTGCAGTAAAGTGTTGGCAGCCCCATTAAAAAAAATTGACAGTTGATTGTTTAGGGTTAGAAAAAATCACACTAGAACGATTTAATGCAAGCTTTGAATTAAATAAAATTAAAAAAAATCTTTAAATTATTATAATTTTAGAATCGTAAAGAACACATGATAGGATTATGTATGGAATAACACAAAGGACAAATGGCCTCCACGGCTTTACTGTCGCATGCGCACTCTTTTATAGAAATTTTCCATGACCATTTTACAGAAATGTGGCTAAATTTCTTTGATGCAGCATTAAATTTCCTTCTTCAATGCACGCATGCTTGTGGTCTTATTGGCATAGACATTTGACTATCAAGGTCAAATAACTCCATAAAAATAAATCCAATAGTGTTAAATCACATGATCTAGAGGGCCAATTCTCAAATTTCCAAACTGTGGCCGCTAGACTTTCACAACTTTTGAAACATTGTTCAACAATTAATACACGTTGTTCTATCGTGTAGCTTTCCATTTTTACTTACTCTAAACTATCAGCTGTCAAACGATCTTTTGATAGGTTTGCTAACACTTTACTACACGAATGGTGGTAAATTCAAATCTTGCTTTAGTTTTGGGACACTCTTTATTATTTATGACGCGATGCAAAATTGAGTAGCCCCATAGTTAATATCAAATAGCCGTAAGTTTTATCTCTGAACGACGTAAAGAGAGGGGGAAAATTCTTCATGTGTCTTTCTAAAATCTCTAACTAATTAAAAGATCTTTAGTTCTATATGATCGTATTCAAAAGCTGGAAATTATCTTCAATAATAAATATTCTTATAGTGGATATTTTTTTCGAAAACTAGTTGAAACTTGAACACATCGTTGCTTTATGATATTTTTTCTTAGAAAAAAGACATCGTATAAAAAGTAAATTTAGATAATAGCATATTTTCAATTTTTCTTGCATAGAATATAGCTTTTGTTATTTTCCATTATCTACATTATGCAAAATTTCTTTTAGAAAATTTTGTACTCATATTTCCCTTGAGAGGAAAAATATATATTACCTTATTGTTATGCATTCTTATTATTTAATGCTTCATTCAAAAGAAATAAAAATTCTTAGATAAAAAATCATAAAAATTATTTTTATAAATCATAAAATATTATATTTTTCGAAGTAACAAAATATGAATTAATAATTCATTAACTATATTATATTATATTCATTTCACTCTTTTTTTCACAACTTTTTACTTACATAAGATTGTTGAAGGGTCCTTAATTAAAATTATCTTAAAACCTTTTTTTATGTTCATATTTTTTTTGTTTAAGATTTTTTATGTTTGAAAATTAAATATTTTTCTATGTTTCAAAAATGTGTTTATATTTCCTATTATTTATAATTTGTTTATTAGATTTTTTTTCTAATGTTTAAAAACTACAAAATAAACTAATGCAATTTTATAAACATATTCTAATTATAATTTTATGAACATTAAAATCTAATTAAATGTTGATCGAATAAATATTTCTATCAATATTTCACAAAGGCATAAACTAAATAATCTTAGAATTTACATAAGAAATCCCACACTCATATATGTGACTACGGAATTTTCATTAATGTATTCATTAATAAAAATATCCATGGAAAATCAGAAATATTTTGTATAATTTTTTTCTGGACATACAAAATGAGTCGGAACTAAAACTCACGTTTTTCAACACATATTTATATTTATTTGAAAGATAACTAGTACTACATTTGGGTTTTGAATGCAATCATCTCAACTGTCAAATATGCTACCTTTTTTTTTAAATGACATTCATCAAAATTGTTAATATAATCCCGCGCAAATGTTCTACCTATACTGCCAATATCAATTGTAATGTGACTTTTCAGTGAAGATTATTAGTCATGATCTTAATACCTCGATAATATGTAGATATATCAGTGAATTGATTGCTAGACAACTGCTACTTCGGTCGCCACGACTGTTGAATCTCTTCATTCGACTTCTTATTCAAAAGTTTATGGAATACAAAATACATGTCCCTCCAGTGCCTATTAATTTTAAAATCCATTTCATTGCATTTGTTGCTAACACCAACAATTTTAATATCTATTTTCAAACTTCAAGGTTAGATGTTGAGTACAAGATAGCACTTAAAAATGAAAATTGTGATAAGAAAAAAAATGTTAAGTCACAATGTTCGTTATTTTCGAATTTGTAGATAATTTTAAATGGTCGGGTTATTTTCTAATGGACGTGAATTAATCAAATATAAATTGCAAAATGAAAAGATAAACAGAAATGTTTTTTTAAGTTCATTCTGATAAAAAATAATTTCTAAAACTAATTCTCCATAGGTAGTAGCACACGCCTTATCCATTTTCAATTTTTCAATTATTAACTAAAAAGAAATAAGAAAGAGTTACTAAAAAAACATTTTTCATGATCGAAGGTTCCAAGTTGTTAGAAGTTGCATATCTTATATATTTAAACGAGCAGTTATTGTTTATATACATATATTTATTTCGTGTATCTCGGAAAGGGCTTAAATGATTGGGATCATATTTTATATTAAGGGTTTTCTTTTTAAGTTTATCCATGTAAGTATCTTTTCTGAAAACAGCGTGATTTTACAGACAAAAAAGTCATTATATTATAGTTAATTATTACAGCCTTTTCCCATCCGCTCTCAAGCAGATAATGTCATATAGCGTGCAACATTCCTCGTTTCCCAGTACTAATAAGACATTTACAGCCATCTGTGTCGTCGTTGTTACTTACTAAACTCCTCGAGATAGCCAGATGGTGGATCTTTTCACCTGGGTGGTCTCGCATCTGTTCATTAACGACTAATGTGAAAGACCACACACGGGAGTTCCTCTTCCAAGAGATATTGAGAGTACCTTCAAAGGGAAAGGGGTGTCCGAACATCTGGATGCTAAATGTTTGTCACTGTGAAAGGACTATGATGACTCCGTGTTCCAGAATAGTCAGTTATGAAAGGTTCATCACTAAAAGGACCTTCCCACTGACGCCGCTGAGGGAGCATATTGCTGAACCCCGATTGGTCGACAGAGAGCTCAAATGACCAATGTAAATTAAGAGACGGAGATTGTTGCCGAAATACAGTGTTGAGATTTTTTTTAGAGAGGAAGAAGAAACGAATTGTAGGCAGACTGTTGGACTATGCCCACGAGTTCGGAGTCCGAGAACTACCCCTGGGTTGGTCGTGTTGACTAACAACCTGTTATTTCCCGGTGGTGATGTTTCTCCGCATTGATGGAGAACTGAGTTTCAAGATAAACCTTCAACTTCGATTGTTGTGTCTCCTACTACAGGTGTAAATAACTATTTATTTAACCAAGATTAGAACAAGTTGTTCTTTTGTATATATAGGGCTGTAAAATAAATAATTGTCTGGAAATTCTGTTTCGTTATTTGACCAGTCTAGATCAAGACATTACAAGCGCCATCTCGTAAATTTTTGACTTTTGCATTGTTGCCATATTATTAAACTACTATCACAAAATTTGGAAATATGGCACTAATGGATTGGAGATAAGGTAAGATTGAAAAATATTTATATGTAATCAGTATGTGATTCGTATCTAAATCTGAAAAAAAAAAACTGCCGAGGGAAGTTCAGTTTTGAATAATTATCCGAAAACAATTATATGTTGCAATTGTATTAATTGATTTTTATTTTATATTTTTAATTAATCGCATTTATTTATTTAATTTGAAAATACCTAGTTCCTTAAGGAAATAATATTTTCTTTTAAATTCTTATTTTGTTAGAACATTTTAAATAGAATTAAATTTGATTGTTTATGTCTTAAGAAATTATTGGAAAGTATATTTTGTATTTAATTCATTATTAAATTTGTGATTATAATTGGCTTAAAATCTTCCATAGACGGCTCATTTATTTCTTGTAAATGTTAATATATGTTGTTTTATTTAACCCCAAAAGTTATATAGTGTTTAAATGTTTTGTCACTAGTTTAAATTATTCTTACAAATGTATTTAAGATTCATCAATCTCTCTATTTTTTGCAGTTCATTTTTACACAAATTTGTGGTGTTTGCATGCAATTTTCCATTTCCTTCCGGCGATAGAATATTAATTCACTTTATCCATTTTCCAATAATTTATAAGCGAACATTATTTCTATTGGGGCTGCTTTGCTTTTTTAATGAACCTGTCAGGAAATTCTTAAAGTAAGTTTAACTAAATTGCGATAGACAAGCTTGAATGCATTTTCCTAAATTAAGCTGTCACGCTAAGCTAAATTAATTATTATTCATTGCGGTTTTTAAGGGTTATTGGACCTAAATGGGAGGGATTAGGTATTCTATCATTAGAAACGTAATTATTCAAAATTAAGTCATTGATTATTGTTTGTTTTGTGTTTAGGGCATCTTTCAGAATATAATGAAATCTATGCGTTACTCAAGATATTATTTAATTATAGCCTTCATAATTAACTATTTTTTAAAATTTTATTTGCAGCTTCTATTGGAAGTCTAATATGTTTCATCTTAAAAACTACAAACAGTTTTAGAGTGAAATGAAGGAATCAGAGCAACTTCCTCTAAAAAATATTTTATCCCTTAACAATTTATTTTAAATTCATTATATGCAAAATAATTTGTATTTGAGACATTTTATTTGAGTCATTTATTTTACGAACACAAAAAAGTGTTCGTAAAACAGTATCGATAATTATGTGAATTATTATTAATCCTAAAATGTAATCTTCTATTAAGTGATATATTTTTTTAATTATTTTCAATCAAAAATATATCATATTTTTATTTTTACAGTAATATAAAATCTATAACTAGTTGTTAGTTACATTGTTGGAAAAAGAAATGATCTTATCCACAGAATCATTTCACATTCTTGTATTTTTTTTTCTATTCTTTTGCTTTAAAATAACTTTGTAATTTTTCTTTCTATCGGTACTAATACTGTGTAAACCAACTTTTTCTGAGCATATAACTATATACATATAATATACTATTATTAATTTAACAATGCTTTATTCCCTAGACATAATTGGTCTACGAGACTTCTAATTATCTCGTGCATAGTCTTTCGCCATTTTTGCATTATATAGCAGCTTGCGTTATTAATAACTTTTTATTGACTAGCTGAATTTAGCGTCTAGCTGCTTTGCAGGAATTATTGATTATATTTAATCTTAGTAGGATACTGTAGATTACATCCACGATCCTCCAGACTGTTAATAATAAAATCGTATTTTTTTAAAAATTGCCTTGAATATGTTCTGTTCTCTATGTATATGAACTTTCACAATAGAGACCAGTCGCATGGCGTCTCCGCGTATTGAAAACTTAAATTTCTGCTTCAACTATCTTCTAAAATTAACGGTATTGTGATATCATTTTTTTTCATATTTCGTAGGCGCATCTTTTTCAGTACTAGTATTTGGACATAAGAAACAATCAATCACTTTTATATTCGTCTTGTAGAATGCAAAGATTTTAATTTCTTATAAAGCGAATTGTGTTGAGCGAGGATAGAACCTGGGAACTTGTGGTTCGCAGCCGAGTAACAAGACCACAAGACAAAAGCAATTGCCCGTGTTTCGTGGCTGCTATCTGGCTTATTAGCCTTTCACCACACTTAGCTTTCAACAATGGAAGAAAATCATGCCTTTAAATATTTGATAAATCAATGAAAGTGGTTTGAATTTCAAGGAAATACTGTAATCTATTGTTGGAAATAAAATAAAAATATATTTTCAAAATATTTCCAAAATTCAGAAAAATTAAATATATAGATATTAATAAAATTTTTAATCCAATGATCATCTTCAAATTGAAAGTTGACATATTCCCATTACTCATAACCATCTAATGTTCGTGAATTAACTTGAGTATGCATTTTCGATTTTAATATTGTTCGCATTCTAGTTGTGTTTCCAAGAATTCATATTATTGTGTGACATATTTTAAATGATAATATTGAAACTTTTTATAATGTTCAAAAGAATATCCTCCTCAAAATACTTAGAAAATTAAGGAAAATTTTCAAATTGATACATTAATGCTTTAAGATATGTGAGGTAAATGTTTTCTCATTTTATATCAAATTATCTCACATATTTGTGTTTAAGAATTAAGTACGGTTATAATTACCGATTATATGGTTTATAAAACGACAAAAAATTTGTGGGATGGATTTTTTTTTTCAATAAACAATGAAATTAGAGTAATATTTATTAAGGATGTGATACACAAGGATACGTTTACAGAATTAATTTTTTTAAGTGCAAAACATAGAAATGAGAGATTTTCGCTAATAACATATTATTTGTGCTGCTTCTCCAACTATAAAACTACGCAACTCCAGATTACGCTGAATCATGTGTATAGATAATCAATTACTGGCAATGTCAACGATATTATTATCACCCTCTCTTACTTCCACTGAATCTAGTCTGCAACATTCCGAACTAGAGTGAGTTGAGCTATTAAATTGCTGGTCTCCCGTGGTTTTATATATAAATTTTCCTTATGAAATATTTTTCTCATTGCTTTTCTTTACCACAGTAAATATTTTACGCAATAACAAGTAAACAGTGAATTAGTTTCCTTGGTATTTCGATTCAATAATATTGAATAACTATATTAAGTGATTGACTAAGTTTTTAAATAGAAGAGAGAATATTTTTTCAATCGTTCTTTCCATATCTCACAATGCCTAAGGCAGTGATTTTCAAATGAAAGTTTCAGTGATGAAATTAATTTTCAAATAAAAGGTTCATGATTTTCAGGATTAATTATTTAGGAACGTTTGTGTGGAAGACGACTATTTTTTTTTTAGATTAAATAGGCTGATCGCTTTATAGGGCATTATCCCGGGGCATTGACAAATAAAATGTATTAGGGTTAGATTGTTTAGGATTATATCATGACAAATCAGAGAACTTCGAAACATCCGAAGTTCTCTGATTTGTCATTCAATTTATGAAATAAAGATGATAAATATACCTATCAAAGATCGTTCAGGGGAAACTAAATATGGTAAGCATACTTACCACTGAGCATTAAGTGTAAAATTACCATCGAATGTTCAATAGTAATTATACTTATCATTTAATTTTAGGTAACTTTAAACAACTTTATAAAGTTTTAAGTTATAAATCATGGATCTGTTTGGAATTAAAATTTAGTAATGTCTTACATAAAAGTTAGGATTCATTTGGCATTTGTAAGACTGGCTGGACGGATTTGTTACATTGCATATAAAAAAAAACTATTCCAATCTGATGCAATTTTATTAATATCATCATAGCCACCTTTTGATTTAAGAAAATTAAAATGTCTTAAACTACATCATTCAAATAATCAATACATCAAAAATGAAGTCAAAATATCCTTAAAATTATGAACAGGAAGATTCGAAATTTTAAGAAATTCCAACTGCATCAGTAGTATTAGGTCATTTAAAAAAATGAACGTTGAATTTAAATTAAGAAAATTCAATAACAAATAAGGATAATTAAATATAAGAATATCGTAGACATAAGAAACACAACACAGTAACATTCACAATAGCGTAGCACAAACAGTTTCATTTCTGATAACTTTTTAGAAGCGAAAATTTAATGACAAACGCTGAAATTTAATGTCGCTACGAAAACCCTCACATCATGAACGAGTAATGGTAAGCACATTTACCACTTTTGATTTTAAATTATAATTTATCATTTTAAAATCCTTTTTTGAGCCCTCATAAAAAATCTTTTAAAAGTGGTACGATATATATAAGAGAACTATAAAAGATTAATCTGTGTTTTTATCAATAAGGTAAGAGCATTAATTATATGAGAAAAATAGCATAGCTTTCTTTGCTGATAAACATGTCATTAATATTTTTGAAATTTATTATGTTTTACTCACCTGTTATCATCTTATTACAGGTTTAGAATCTTTATATTTTTCAAAACATGGAATAAAATGTATCTAAATTTAATTAAAAAATATGAAGCCCTGAGCTAAAACTTTTATATTTTCGTTTTCGGTTTTTATGTGTTATATACCTTGGCATCTTTCCCAGTTAGCAACGTAGTACTCGAAGTTATGTAATACTATTTTTTTTCCAGCTCGCTTCGTCCTCGACAGTTCCGTTAATTTCGCGCTGAGTGTTTCAGAGAAAAATTTAATCGAGTAATGCAGTTTAGATCGAAGCGAGATATTTAATTCGCTGAGAGCACAAGCATCCTTTCTACAGTCTGTAGCTGAAATTCCGAATCGGAATTTCAAGCTTTCTCGGGATAGGAAATTCGATTCGTGGACGAATCCGAAATTCCACAAATAACCTAATAAAACGCTTTTGCTAACGATAAACCGTAGGTGCCCCAAATAGAATGGAGAGTAATTTAACTCAACAACACAATATACTTTCTTTTTTTTTAAGTTGTTCAATTAACAGATCCTATTCAAAGAAACACTTCAATTATTTGTAATCTGTTCAAAAGACGAAGTGCTTCTTAAAAAAATATTTTATTCTCGAGATGTTGTATAATTTTTTAAGTGTTATTATTATGAGTCTTATTATTAAGAGTTATTATTATGAGTCTTATTATATAGAGTTATTATTATGAGTCTTATTATTAAGAGTTATTATTATGAGTCTTATTATATAGAGTTATTATTATGAGTCTTATTATTAAGAGTTATTATTATGAGTTAATTATTTTTATGAGTCTTATAAACAAGGTTAATTAAATGATAGCACAGATTTTTAAAACAGCACCTACCTTTTCTGTTTTTGATTTCTGAACTTTTCTGTAAGAATGGCAACAAAATGGCAACGATTGGCTTGCTCCTCTGGTAATTTCAAAGCAAGAACATATTTGCTTATATTGCTCTCAACAAAAGCTAAAGTGATCATAAATGGGACTGAGCGAAATAATTCACCAACTTAAAATTCTTAGTATATTTGATACATGCTGACTTCTCTATTTAAAATATATACCACTTCTTGCACTAAATATATATATTTTTTATTTTATTTCATCCAGATTTTATTTCTTCTGATCTTTAAAAGTGTCTTTTCTTTAATTTGTATAAAATCATAGTCTATTTTTAATTGCTATTAATTTAAAATATTTGATTTTACTAGTCATATGCTTTTACAAAATCTATAACTTCCATAGCAATAATTTAAAATATTCCTATCATCAAACAATACAAAATATTTGAGAAGAGTTTTCCCCGTATAATACAATTTTATTTTTAATTGCTATATTATCCACTTATGAATTGCACTTAGGAATATTCCGACATTCTCCCAGCAAAAACTAAAGTGATCCTAAATGGAACTGATCAAAACAATTCTCGAATTGAAAATTCTTAATATATTTGATCCATAATGATTTCAATTTAAAATATATGTCACTTCTTGTTCTAAAAATAATTTTCTTATATTTTATTTCATCCCTATGCTATTTTTTTGGGTCTCCGAAAGAGTTATTTCTTTTTTTTTTATTGTATAAAATAGCAATCTATTTTTAATTGTTATTTATTTGAAACACTAGCTTTTACTCATATGCTTTTACCAAAAGTAAAACCCATGTTATATGTAACAGAAATTAAAAAAAAATATTCAGTTTATTGAATCGTACAAAAACATTTTGTAAATATTCAATTCGTCAAATCGTGCAAAATATTTGAAACGCAATCTGTTTCTAATTGCTATTTATTTGAAACGCTTGCTTTTGCTAGTCATATGCTTTTTTTTAAAATAAAGTAAAACATTTACTATACGTAACAGTAATTAAAAAAATATTCAGTTCCTCAAATCGTGCAAAATATTTGAGACACCGTTTTCCTGTATAATGTAATTTTGTTTCTAACTGTTATGTATTTGCGACTCATGTGTATATTCCAACAGATGAGTTTGAATCGATTCGCATATAGGAGTGAATAACTAGTGACTTGAATCGAAGCATATTTCAAGTCATATGCAACAGTCTAAAAGTGCAGACAATCTACTGAATTGTTAGAAATAATTGAGATTTGATTTCCTATTCAGTTCCAATATGGAGGACAGTGATATGATGTGAGGGTTTACTAGTGATGCAAGAACTTACAACAGTATATGATAAGGTACTTCTGAAAAATGTAGAAAAAAATGTAGTGACACGTAATTAACCTGTCTTATAGGTTTAAAATAAAGAAATTTCATCTAAATTAATCAGTTAAGTAGCTTTTTGTAAGTAATGAAGTTGTTAAATGGCTGGCTGCCTTAAGAGCTTTTTTTTGTGTTCCAGGGCATTTAATTTTACTTTATTTTTGTAATATCTATATTATTTCCCTTTTAGAATAAAATTCCTAATCAGATAGTTGACCATCTCATGAAATTAATCCCTGATTTCGAAAATATTTTTCTTAATCAAATGATATTTTATTTGGAATATTATAACTTCAATTCCTAAAATACCATAGAGAGAACTTGCGATATTGAATCATTGCCAAGTGATTTTTGTGTTTTAAAAGACATATTACTTTCACCGAATAAAATATCTAAATGCTGAAAATGCAGCAATTCGATGCACGTGCATGACCCCTCCAGGTAAGCGAAAGGGTTAATATTGTTAGATTGTTGATTTGGAAGAACCCAAATTTTACTATATATTTTGATTAGAATTGTTTGATGAATACTTTCTATTTCCAATATTTTTTATTCAGCTTCCTGTACAATAAAATAAATAAGAAACAATTAAATTCAGAATAAAATATATGACTTTTACAAAAGATACGAGTATTTTCCATTTGATTTTGCATGCATTTAAATTTGGTTTTAAAAATTATTTTAATTTATTATGACATAATAGCATATAAGATTGGATTTCGATTTTATTTCAAAAATTTTAGCTATCTAAGAATGTAATAAGAAATCAAATTAGTATATAAGCTAGTTTTATGTAAAAATAAATCAGAAAGATACAGGAAAGTAACCTTTGATCTGATTATTATTCAATGTAAAGCATACTAACCTAGTACGATTTGATGAAATTGCAAATCAAGAGGGAATTTTGTCGAAATGTTATGGATTTTCCCCTTTGATAGGGAAATAGTTGAATTTCTGAAGCGAAATAATTCAATTTGTGCACTTTGATCTTCTTCCTTCTGATGAATCAGCTTACTTTGTTCTGTATATAATTTAGTTTCGTTGATAATACAGATCAAGTTGAAAAGTAAATATAGTCTTTCTTGATGAAACATATGATAAGAAGGGAATGCAAGAAATCATTAATTTGCTATTAATTATAAAGGTATCTACGCAAACAATAAAATGTGGAGATTGATGAATTGGATGAATTAAATATGAATCCGACATTTTTAAAATTAAAAAGGAACTTGTTTGTTATAAAAATTGAATTCCATTTATTCAAAACATTTCCTTTCAGACATTAAAGCATTGTTCCATCTTTTGAGCAATAAACGAAAGGGCACTTTGCTTTGAGATAAACTAATAGTTGTCTAAATGAGCTACATCTGGTGAAATCAGTGGGTGGGACAATACTTCGCAGTATTCTTAAGTTCGTTCGAGCGAGCATTGTAGCGCTGGAAAATAACCTTGTCATGTACTTTGTTATATTTTGAATGCTTCTCTTTCAATGCTTCATTCAAATCGATTAACAGAGTCGTTCATTAGTAATAGCTTGGTTGGATTTCAACAGTCCGTCAATGAACTCTTGAATCCTTGAAATCAGCATGTTCCATTTTTTACAATTCCGATACCACTTTGCGTAACATTTCTAAAATGTTCAATTTTATTAAAGCTTCTTTTAACTTTCCAGAAGATTCAGCATATTTACTTTACGCATTATAGTTATTACTTATACTTTAAAATGAGTCATAGATTCAAATGAGATATCTTTTTACGTAAAAACATGTCGAATGTGCTATGTTCAACAATTGGAAGGTCACGAATTAGTTTCGGTTCAAATGTAAATCTCAATGCATTGCTATGCACCATGTTTTCTTGTTAATAAACATTACCATTTGCCCACGAAAGGCAAATACGTATACCCGTCACATTTCCCTTTCAAAATTTTGCTTCGTCATTGAAACAAATCTAGACCAGAGAATTAATTTACGCTGAAGCCTACAGCGAACTCCAGGAATTAAATGCGAGTAATTGAGATAATCTTCTGAATGCCAGATCTTACAGAAAACTGCAGTTGTTCCTATTAGCGCAAAATATTGTACGATATATCCACGATGTTGTTTGATATTACGATACCATGAAGATATCTAGACAGTATTGTTGGGCATTTTGCGCTAATAGAGTTTTTAAATAATCATCGTATAGCGCATTGAATTTAATTTATCAAAAACAAGGCATGGTGTATTTGCTTACATCATAGCACGGCGTTGATTCAATGTTGGACATTTGTTGATTCTGTTCTACATTGTCTGATGATTGGCCATCAGAAATCAGGGTTGTTTTGTGAAGCTTCATAATAACTTACATGTTTAGGACTGAAATGTGATCTTTAATAAATTAGGGTCTTAATGATGATATTGATGCCAATCTAAAAAAAAAATATTAAAATTTTAAGAGTCCCTATTTTACGTTTTATTGAAGAATCTAGTGAAATTCTTCAATTTTAATAATATGTGCAGTGTTTATTACTATTATAATTGCTATTAGCACAAAATATACAACTATATAATCACGATATTTTACAATTTCCTGAGTGTATTCATATTTTATAACAACAACGTCAAATATACATAGTATCTTATATTAAAAGGAATGTCTTGTAACATTCAAGCTCCTAGTTTGTAAATATCTCCTGATCAATTTAGAATAAATGAAACTAAAAAAAGTTTTGAAGCAGGTTTTTTTTTTAATATTTAAGATTAGAAAATAAGGAGAAGAAATATTTAAATAATATGTAAAAATATATTTAGTGATGTTACTTTTACATTATACGAATTTTATACGCGTAACAAAATTTGCTGTTTATTTTATCAGTAAATAGTTTCTACATCAATAGACATAGAGCCTTTAGCTCGAACAAAATTGCGTAAAGAGTATAATGTCATTTTATTCTCCAAAAAAGAATACCTGTACACTATCTAAATATACTGATAAACATTTTGATTCAAAAAACTAAAAAACACTGGTTAAATGTGATCTATAGTGTAACATTATTTAAATGAATGCAAATTGAAATTTCTCTAATCAAATATATAAATATCTCAAATAAATTATAAAAATATTTTAAATATGTTATTTTTATTTCAAAAAATAAAGATATCTTCTATATATTTTTCTACATATTTTCTATAATATTGAAAAATATTGCACAAATGTTTTTTTTTGTCATTGTCATCGATAGTATTTTTGCTTTTCATCGGCCGTCGTGAATTTAGTAGAAAATATTAGCAATGATTTTATACTATTATTAGTAATTACCAATAGAAATAATTCATCACATTAATTCTTTTGTTATTAAATAATTGTAATATTACACAACTTAAAATACGAAAATAAAACAAACAACATGCAAATTAGAACAATATATTCTGGTGTACCGATTTTTTTTATTCCTTCGGCAAGAGCAAGTAGATCCTCAATTTTATTAAATCATACCCTTCTAAGTCAATATAAATAGTTGATATAGCAAGAAATGATTAACAATTGCTTCCAAGGAAGAATTAAAATAGACCGTACCGATCGTTTTATAGAAAATTTTTATGAAATTACGTATATGACAGGATATTTTTTTTTTAAATTATATTAATCAAATTTGAAATTCTGAGAAGTTTTATTTATGTTTGTGCTGCCCGGCAAACAAGAATTTACATGCAAAATTAAATTCGTAATTTTAATTTTTTAAAGTACATGATTGATCAAAAAAGTCGATTTCTAGTGAATATTTCTATTAATTTTATTAAATAATTTAAATATCAAGAAGATATTTTTATAAGAAATCATAAATTTATTTTTACGCCTTTTTTTGTGAGGGAAAAGTGGCATTCATATTGATATTTGAATTATTAATACTAATATAAGCCTTTTAAATCTATTCATAATAATTCTAAATTTCTGTAAAGTTTTCTTGCAAAAAAAATCATGAATGAGATTTAATTGTGCACTTTTATTTAAAGTAGTATAATAAATTTAATATGCGTTACTTCTAAATTAGAATTCAAACAATTTGTTCAATTACAGAAATATTAGAAATGTTTTACTGATGGAAGTATAATGTGAAAAAAAATTGAAATCTTTAATTTATAACAATCGAGTCTCAATGTTTAAAGATTAAATAACTATAATGTCTAGTTTAGGAACTAGTTTAAATTATTCCAAATTTTAGAGCAATAATGTAATAAACATTTACAGTCTAAAGTTATTGATTTATATTATTTTTGCTCGAAAACATATGGATTAAAATTTGTATAACATGTTTGATCTTATAGTCATGTATTTTTGTTCCGTATTCTTTTTTAATCTATTTTATGGAAAAATTATTAAAAAAAATGTATATATTTTATAACATTTCTCATTAAATTCTCTCAAACGTAATCAAATACTTTAAAAGAAAATACATGTGTAATATCAAATAGTTTTTAATTTCTAATGCTAGATTAAAATTAATACAATTCTTTATGGAATTTCAAGCATAAGAAGGAAATCAAATTAAACTTTCCTCTTGATATTTTTTTAACAAAGAATATATTCAAACTCCCCAATTAAACAATCCTTGAAAACAAAAATTAATTTAATTGTTCCGAAACAAAAGTTTTGAGAAAGCAAATTAATTGAATTAATATTTCGCATTCTTCTGTAAAAAAATAAGCATTGAATCATTTCTTTTCGTCTGATTAAGAAAGAATCTGCTAATTTTTAATTTATGTCAGAAATGCTTTATTTGATCTTTAAATAGTTTGTATTAAAATTGTTTTTCAAACTTAATCTGGTCTGCAAATTCTTTACTTAAAGAACATTTGTGGTTTTGAAAAGACTTTACTTTTATAACGATAATCAAAAACTAAAATAAGTGTAATAATGATGAAATTTAATTTCTTTTAATTTGTATCTCTCGAGATATATCTTAAATTCTCCAAATATTCCCTGCTTAATTGCAAATTCTTCGGATTCTCGACATTTTTTTTCGTCCTCATTTGAAGTACTATAACATTATGGTCCTTTAAAATGTGTTACATCACAATTATTTAATATTTGTTACAATTTAAAATTGAAATTTTTATTTGATTGAAAAAATAATTAAAAGATAAGTAAAGAATTATTAAATCAATACTAATTATTTTTAAGTATGTAATTATTTTAAACTTATTTAGTCTTTTATGTAATGTTTTATTGAAATGTTCGAATTTTCTGTATTATTTTGTGAAAAAGTAACTATTGCTTAAAGATTTAATAAGGCTTATTAGATTTAAAATTTCAATTAATTCTTTCAAATTTTTGTCGAATATCGAACACTTTTTATTTTGGTGCCTTTGCAACATTATATTCTATTGGCGAATGAAAAATTTAATTAAGAATTAAAGTATTTCACTACATAAAAAAAAAGAATTTAAAAATGAGTTTGCAATTTTTCATGAGATAAGTTATTCCTAGACCAGTATCACTGAATATTCTGATACTGTTTCTGAGCAATTATGAAAGCAATTTATATTCTTGGATAAAACAAACTTTCTAAATTGAATTATATATATTTGTAAATTTAACTATAGTGTTCGTAAACTTTATAATTCTCATTAATATATTTATTGTAAAATATGTTTGTTTGAAAAGATGTATATTAAGCCAATACATAATAATAAAAAATTATAGAAGAAAATCTCAATAGAAATATCAGTAAACTTGGTTAAATTGGTTTTTATTTTATGCTAATGTTTTTTTTTTAAAGTTTACGCATAATAATTGAAATAAGATATATATTTAGTGAAAAATAAACTTTGGAAGAATTAAATAATTAATTGAAGGGGCTAAATTAGGACATTTTCCCTTGTATTGTGTTACTATAACAGTTGTATCGTAAATTTTTCAGAATTCTCTAATATAAATGTGCCCGTATAGTATTCGAATTTACATTAAAAATTACTTAATTTTGAAATTTATATAATTTCAGCAATTAATCATTAAAGAAATTTTATTAAATTATAAAGGCAATATGAAAAAAATTTAGTATATAAAAAGCAATTCACTATAGAATTTAATAATTTATTACTATCCTTAGGTATAAATTTAAAATTCTAGTTGCTAGCTTTAAAATCAAAATGGCTGCCGATATCAATTTTCTAAAATCATTAAATATGCAGAGTACCATAAAATGAAATCTTAACACGCCATAATTAAACTGTCCCAGAGTAATTTCGGAGATATTGAATTTAAAATGTCACATGAAATGTACCATAATAGAATATACCGAAATGTTTAGATTTCTCATAAATTCTGACTATTTAACATAAATGAATTTTCGGAGGTCGAATATAAAGAAATGTAGATAATTAAGAATTTAATTTTCTTTTTTGTCTTAGCTAAAGATATCCATCTAAAGATAATGAGATTTTGGCTTTGAAAGTTAACAAGGTCATTCAATGTATAATTCTTCATAATCCAAATGTAATTAGTTCATCTGTAAATGATTTTCAAATCCTGTATACAAATTAATATCTGGGAATTGTAGGAATGAAATCGGTGATTGCGCGTTGCCAGACTATATCTGATATTACACGCTTCAAACAACATGCAATAAGTACAGTATTATTAATGCTCTGGTTGCTCCAGTGTTCAGTTTAAAGCAGCAGCGGCATTTTCAAATGGAATCTGCAATTTCAGTTGTTAATTTTGATCAGAAGACCTCATTGGAACTAATTTACTATTATTCGAGAACCTTCTGACAACAATTCATCAATAGTTCACATATGATTCAATGCTTTGAGTTTAAAGTGCTTTTCCAACGTACTTTATTCTCTTAGAGAGGAAGAATATGCACTAATAATTAATCATTGCGATGGATGTATTGCCCTTTGAACAATTTGATGCATGGTGGTCAAATTCTGCATTGCAAGTTGCATTGCATTTGATGTAAAGTTCGATAAATGCGGGAGCTTTCCCATTGTCAATTAATAAGGTAATAATGTCCATTTGTTAAGTTACTGGCTAAGATTCTGGAATTCTCGTAATCAGGTTGTTATTTCATTGCAAAACTTACAGCAATTGTAAATATCTCGGAATATATAGGAGCAAATGTGAACTTTCGATAATATGCTTAATGCATCGTATTAATACATAGGATATTACGATAGAGAGTTCCTTGGAAATATGCAGTGTTTAGTATTATAAAAAGCTCTAACCCTTTGCACACGTATGTTGAATCCCATTCACCGTTCAAGATGGTGCATCATTTTGAGGTTTTATTTATTTATTTTTCAATTTTGTTAAAAATGTCTACAGAATGGTAAAATCATGTAGAATAATTTTTCAAATTCGATTTAAAGCAGTTGTGTATATTTATTTTTCAAAGTAATAAAAAAAATATTTGTATTAGGTGTATAATTATGCATTGAATTATTTTTCTGAATGCAAAGGTTTAATAGTGAAGCCTATGAGGAAAATTAGTTAAATGATTATAGTACATTGTTGTTAAAGTAGTCGACAGGATATGCAACGTTATAATTTAAGCGTCTTTAATAGTTATATATGGGATACGATTATTTTACAAGATAAATAAGTTTCTAAACTTCGAAGTCATAAATGGTGACTGATAAAGGTTCTCCACATTCATTCACTGAGTGTGGAGAACCGTATATAACAATGATATATGGTGAACTTGACATTGTCAAAATATTTAAACATCCCATAATAAATGACTGAGCCACATATTTAGATAAGATGCTATATTCCCAAATAAAAAAAAATAATAATAAAATTTTTTTTAAAAATAACTTTTCATGAATAGAGAAAAGGCTATGAAGATGAAGATCGTCCTCTAGATGGCGGGATAGCATTAAGAAGGATCTGAAACAAATAAGTGCAGAGGTCTAGAACTATTGCACTAAATAGGGTGAAACTGGGAAATTTTGGAAATGCAACCTGGATTTGCAGTAGGCAAGTTGTAGTACTTGAGAAAAATAAGAAATGAATATGTGTAGAAACCTCGTATTTTTCATCCACATTCACATTGTCAACGTTTACGATATATGTATTGCTTTTTGAAAAGCTGGTGTATAGTTGTCAGATTATGCTTTGCAAGTTGTACCTCATTTGATGTAAAATTCGATAACTGCAAGAACGTACTCAATTTTAATCAAACAGCCAATAATATCAGGAAGATATTAAATTTCTGACCAAGATTCTAAAATTCTCGAAATAAAATGGTTATAAAAGAATGAAAATATTTTGGAATATATTGGAATATAAGATGATTACCAATAATATGTTTAATGTACAAGTAATATATTGAATTTTATGATGGAGGGTAAATTTTATAGTTTATATTTTGGTTATATAGAAAACCTTATTTTTTAATCAATATTCACATTTTCAGAGTTTTCGATTATGTGTAAGGCTTTTGAAGAATTTAATGTGTAATTGCAGAATATATTACACGTTGCATCTCATTTAATATAAAATTCAATAACCGCGAGATGTACCGAATTTTAATCGATAATTCATTTGGATATTAAATTCTTGACCAAGATTTGGAAATCTCACAATCAGGTGGTTAAAAAAGAGTGAAAATATATCGGAAATACAGTGACTCAAAAAATTGAGAGTACACTTTACTTTTACTTCATAAATCCGACTTTCAATATAAATAACACATTACCGGGAAGTGCAAACATGATTTTATTTTTACACATAACAAATGGTTTAATTTAGAGTAAAAATAAAGAAAAATCAACGAAAAATTTCTAAATTGAAAATTTTCAGAAGCATTTTAAATAAACATACGCAGAATTTTGCCTCAAAAAATTGAGAATACACCAATGAAATTTTTGCAATATCACGCATAGAAATAAAGTGTCACTATTAAATTGCATGTCTTTTAGCTCTTATAATGGCCTCTAAACGTCATGGTACCGATTTGACCAATTTTTGGTGGTATTTGAAGATATTTTACCCCATTCTTCTTGCACCACTTGTTTTAAATGGGTTTTGTTTCTAATTTTGTGTTTTGGACCCCCTTTTTCGGGTATGGCCCACGAATATTCAATGGCATTGATGTCGGGGTACTGTGGTGGTGTGTGTAACTGCTATTTACAATGAAAAAGACACCATATTTTGAAGTTACGTGTATTCTGTTTGGGGTCATTGTCTTACTAGAAAATGAAATTTCAATCCAAACCCAAATTTTTAGCACTTTCTTTTAGATTGCTGCGAAGTATATCCAAGTAAACCATATCATTTATAATGCCATCTATAAAAATTAAATTTCCTACCCCGGATGAAGCCATGTAACCTCAAATCATCACGGAGTCACCATCATGTTTAATTGTAGGACGTAAATTTTTTGGATACAAAGCAGTATTAGGCTTTCTCCATACAGTAAGATGGTTGTCACTGCCAAAAATGTTAAGGTTTCTTTCATTACTAAATATAGATTTCTTCCAAAGGTTATTGGTCTTCAATTGATGAGTTTTTGCAAACTTCAAATGCTTTTTCTGAATTTGAAAGCTGGTGAACGGTTTCTCTCTAACAATGCTACTTTTATATCCAGCTTGTTTAATGGCATTTAGCAGAGTTTCAGCACTTACACTTCTGCCTATGATTTGAAAAGTTTCTGCAACAAGTTGGATGAACCATATGGTAGCAGCAATCTAAAGGAAAGTGTTAAAAATTTGGGTTTAGATGGAAATTCCATTTCCCAGCAGGACAACGACCCCAAACAGAATGCACGTAATGTATAAATATTATGTCTTTTTCATTGTAAACAACAGTTACACACACCACCACAGTACCCTGACACCAATGCCATTGAATATTCGTGGGGGATACTCGAAAAAGTGGTTCAAAAATACAAAATTAGAAACAAAACCCATTTAAAACAAGTGGTGCAAGAAGAATGGGGTAAAATATCTTCAGATACCACCAAAAATTGGTCGAACCGGTGCTATGACGTTTAGGAACCATTATAAGAGCCAAAAGACATGCGACATAATAGTTACACTTTGTTTCTATGCATGATATTGCAAAAATTTCATTGGTGTATTCTCAATTTTTTGAGGCAAAATTCTGCGTATGTTTATTTAAAATGCTTTTGAAAATTTTCAATTTAGAAATTTTTCGTTGATTTTTCTTTATTTTTACTCTAAATTAAACCGTTTGTTATGTGTAAAAATAAAAACAAGTTTGCACTTACCGTTAATGTGTTATTTATATTGAAAGTCGCATTGATCAAGTAAACGTAAGGTGTACTCTCAATTTTTTGAGCCGCTGTATATCGGAATGTCTTGAAACAGAAGAAGGTTACCGATAATTGTTTAATGCACAAATAATGCATTGAATATTTTGATACAGGGAAAGGCGTTTACTGGGGTATCTTGGAAATATGTGTGGAGTTATAAGACTCAATGGATTTACTATACTGTTGAATAACCTCAGTATGTATATAAGGTTTTTTACCCAGACAAATATAGCCTAGCATTTCTAAATAGTTATATTGAAAATTTTATAAAATGATATATTGAAAAATTTTATATTTTTTCATTAATGACCACTTTTTCTAAATTTCTCATGGATGTATTGCTTATGAACAATTATATTTGTTCAAATTCTAGATCACAAATTCCATAGAATTCTAATCAGTAAAATAAGTAAGAATTAAAATTTAAAGTGCAAAGTTTTTGAAGAATTAAAAAGGCAAGTTTAAAGACTGAATAATACAAGAATGAAATTTCTAAATGGGAAAAAAGAAAATTACAAGTGGTTTACTATTGTAAGTTTTCCCTAATGTACACTAATATGTCCTCATTTTGACGGATGCATTGGCCCATGAAAAAATGTGATGTATGATTATTAGATTGTGTATTGCAAGTTCCTTTTACTGTACTTGATAAACGTGGGGATGTTCCAGTTCTAATTAATATAGTAATAATGTTCAATTTATGGGCAAGATTCTAGAATTCTCACAGTCATGTAGCTATCTTAGAATAGAACTTACTCCATTGAAAGTGTCTCTAAATATATCAAAGGGATATGGAGGACTGATAATATGTTTAATATACAATATTAATGTTTGAATAGTTGAATATCTGAGGAATGTGTTTACCCTTGTGTCTGACATGATAAATAGTAATAGTAGGATCTTATGAGACTTTCTGGATTAATATTCATATTATATATTTGGCAAGGGTATATCTCAAGATAAGTAACCTTATAGCATAAACCTTTATAAATGGTTAATATAGTTGGTAATAGATATAAAATGTATAGATGTTTATAATTAAGAATGAATATATGTAATCTCATTTTTTGAATTTCAATTTGAATGCTTTTTCTGAATTTAAAATCATTTGAGATACGGTTAATAATATACAAATCGAAACTAATAAATACATAAGTTATATATATTTATTCTACATATAAATTCTAAATATTCTTCTATGATTAATCACTTTCATTTGGATGAGAAGCAAAAAATAAAAGAAAATCTATTCTTTCCCTTAACATAAAATTCTTTTCCAGCTCATTTCCTTTAAATTATAACATAAATGTTAAATGCTTATCTATTTTTTGGATAACAAACTGCGATATATTGAATACAAATGTGAAATGGAAATATAAGTGTTAAATAAATTAGTGTATTTTATTATAGATGATTCAGGTAACACATAACAATGGCTCAAAAAATTGAGAGCACACCTTACTTTTACTTGATATATCCGACTTTCAATATAAATAACACATTACTGGGAAGTGCAAACATGTTTTTATTTTTACACATAACAAATTGTTTAATTTAGAGTAAAAATAAAGAAAAATCAACGAAATTCTTCTAAATTGAAAAGTTTGAGAAGCATTTTTAATAAACATACGAAGGATTTTACCTCAAAAAATTAAGAATACACCAATGACATTTTTGTAATATTATGCATAGAAATAAAGTGTCACTATTATGTTGCATGTCTTTTGGTTCTTATAATAGTCTCTAAATGTCATGGTATCGATTCGACCCATTTTTGGTGGTATCTGAAGATATTTTACCCATTCTTCTTGAACCACTTGTTTTAAATGGGTTTTGTTTCTAATTTTGTGTTTTTGAACCATTTTTTCGAATATGGCCTTCAAATATTTATTGGCATTGATGTCGAGGTACTATAGTGGTGTGTGTAATTGCTGCTTACAAGGAAAAATAATCATATTTTGAGGTTACCTGCATTTTGTATGGGGTCGTTGTCTTGCTGAAAAATGTAATTTCCATCTAAATCATAATTTTTAACACTTTCTTTTAAATTGCTGCGAACATATGGTTCATCCAACTTGTTGCAGAAGCTTTTCAAACCATAGACAGAAGTGAAAGTGTTGAAACTGTGCGAGATGCCATCAGACAAGCTGGATATAAAAATCACATTGTTAGAGTGAAACCGTTCATCAGCTTGTAAATTCAGAAAAAGCCTTTGAAGTTTACAAAAATTCATTAATTGAAGATCAATAACCTTTGGAAGAAAGCTATATTTAGTAATGAAAGAAAACTCAACATTTTTGGCAGTGACAGCCATCGTACAGTAGGAAAGTCTAATATTGCTTTGGATTCCAAAAATTTATGTCCTACAGTTAAACATGATGGTGACTCTGTCATGATTTGAGGTTGCATGGCTTCATCCGGGGTAGAACATTTAATTTTTTTAGATGGCATTATAAACGGAATGGCTTATTGGATATACTTAGCAGCAATCTAAAGGAAAGTGCCAAAAATTTGAGTTTAGATGGAAATTTCATATTTCAGTTGGACAACGACCCCAAACAGAATGCACGTAACATCAAAATATGGTGTATTTTATATTGTAATCACCAGTTACACACACCACCACAATACCTCGACATCAATACCATTGCATATCTGTGGGCCACACTCGAAGCAGTGGTCCAAAAACGCAAAATTAGAAACAAACCCTTTTAAAACAAGTGGTGCAAGAAGAATGGGGTAAAATATCTTCAGATACCACCAAAAATTAGTCGAATAGGTACCACGACGTTTAGAGGCCATTATAAAAGCCAAAAGACATACAAATAAATACTGACAAGTTCTTTCTATGCGTGATATTACAAGAATTTCATTGGTGTATTCTCAATTTTTTGAGGGAAAATTCTGCGTATGTTTATTTAAAAAACTTCTGAAACTTTTCAATTCGAAGTTTTTCGTCGATTTTTCTTTATTTTTACTTTAAATTAAACCATTTATTATGTGTAAAAATAAAAACATGTTTGCACCTCCCGATAATGTGTTTTTTATATTGAAAGTCGGATTTATCAAGTTAAAGTAAGGTGTACTCTCAATTTTTTGAGCCAATGTCTTTTAATTTGTTTCTTTATATAGTCAAACAAATTTGTTGTTGATATTTTCTTTGCAGACAAAAGTTGTTAAATATAAAATACTTCATGAAGGTGTGAACAAGGTTAAATAGCTCTAAAATAATATCATATTGTATATAAATATTTCATTGTTCGAAATAAAAAAAATGAAATTATATTTACTTAATAAGGATTGAAATATTCTTAAGATTCAAAGGTTATTTATTTACATATTTAAATAAATTTATATATTTTGCTCTTATTTAATTTATAAATTTTCAAAATGTGTGTTTTTTTAAATATCTTGGTGACAACTCATGCCGAAAAGTTTCATCAAGAAAATAGTTTCAAGGCTTAAATTATCTGACGTAATTTAATTTTTTTTAATAAAATGATATACTAAAGAAGGATATTTAAAGAAAATAAACAAATAAAAATACCTCCAATTTAAATGAATTTTCTACAATAATAGGTTCCTTCAAGCTTTAAAAAAATTCTTTTTTAAAATTGGGAAATAAATTATAATTATAAAATAAAAAAAAATATGAAATCAATTGAGAAAAAAAAATTACTCGGGAAACGAATAATTAAATCATAAAATTCGGCCAAACGATTTTGAAAAATATATATCTTCAAAAGTAATTTGCTAAAAATATGTCTTTAAGAAAGCATGAAAAAAAGAAATTTGTGTTCCTTTTTTTAAAACAAAAGTTATAAAACATCAAAATTACTTAACATTAAAAAAGAATATAGTTTCATTAAACTGCAAAATAATTTAGAATTACAAAATCAAAATCTATTTAAAAATTGAAACAATAAAAATATATTTGAGAAACGAACATTTCTTTCATAAAATTTGACCAAACGATTAAAAAAAAAAACATCTTCTGAAGTAATTTGATAAAAAAAATTCATCATCAATATTATAGGAAGAAATTTTTATTCTTGTTTTAAAAAGAAACATATAAAACATTATTATCTGAAATTAAAAATATTGCAGTTTCCTAAAAATGCAAAATCTAATGTCACCAAAAAATTGAAACAATAAAAGAAAAACTAAATTCTAGAAATGAACATTTCGATCATAAACTTGACCAAAAGAATATTTAACTTTATAAACCTTCTAAAGTAATTTATTAAAATTGTTATTTACAGTAACACAAAAGAAATATATTTTTGTTTATGTTTCAGAGGAAATTTATAAAGCTTCAACATTCTTTAAACTTAACAAACAATGTCATAAATTTGCAGAATCAAAAATCTATTCAAAAAATTTATATTGTCTAAAGTAATTTGCTAAAAAATATCATTAATAATATCATAAGAAAAAGAAATTTTTATTACTGTTTTAAAAGGAAACTTATAAAACATCAACATTACCTGAAATAATATGTATATATATATAAAATTGTCAAATAATTTAGAACAACAAATTTCAAAGTTATAAAAAAATTAAACAATAAAAAAAATATACGGAAAAAGAACATTTCGATTATAAAATTTCAACAAAAGAAATTTAAAATATACATACCTTCTAAAGTAATTTGTTAAAATTGTCATTTACAATAATACAAAAGAAATATTTTTATTTATGTTTGAGAGAAAACTTCTGCTCTTCAAGTTCCTTCAAGTTAAGTTAAAGATTCCTTTAAACATAAAAAAGAATATGTAATATCATAAGATTGTAAAATAATTTAGAATTACAAAATCAAAAGTCTATCCAATCAGTGAAAAATCAAGAAATAATCGTATTGCTGTTTATGATAATCAAACATTTAACAGCAGTGTCTTTCATGTTTAAAAGAAAATATCCTTCTTCGAAAATAAATCGCATGTGCAAGATAAACAGTACTTCAAATTCCTTAGACAACGGTTTGGAAGAAAATGTAGAGGCAGGATTTGCTTTAGTAAATCGAAGTTACATATGGTCGAGTTGGCGATTTTAGAACAAGAACAAATTTTAGCTGACCTTCTTTTTGTAATTTTTGGGCTCTCTTCCTTTTCATTTTCATCTTGTTTTCTTTCAGATAAAAAATTTTGTGTGAGAGAAATACGAATAATGCTGACACAATAAACTAGCTGCGGAAAGATTTTTAAAAAATGAAGCTAAAATTCTTCGGTTTGATTTACAGTCTGAAAAAAAGATAATATAAATATATTTCTTGACATTTAATCTTTTTCATATTAAACTTATGGTAACAAATTTGGAGTATTTTGCAATGACGAGTAAGCTCGACATTTTGCTTGTTTAAATCAGGAATTTTTACTTGCAAAGGAATATTTCAATGATAATAGCATTGTTTAGGAAAAAACGAGCTTTGCTGATAAATATCTGGAATATTTTAAAACTTTTTTTCTTCAATTAAATTATAAATATTTTATATTATCATTCGAGAATATTAAATAGTTACAATTTAATTGATATTACTTGCTCAGTTTCATTTTGTAAAAAATTAATGAATTTCTTCAATTTGAATTACAGCCTGAGAAATAATTAAGATTTTTTTTTTTGTTACTCAATATTTTTTGAAACTTAAAATGAATACAAAAATAATAAGGGCTTGCAGTTTCACTTGTTTAAATTGCTATTTTTGAGTGCAAAACAATATTGAAGTGACAATAGCAGTATTTTTGATGGAATGCATCATAGTAATATATTGATAAGTTTTTCTTATTTTGCATTCGCCTCTAGAATAATCACTCAATTTAAGTTAAAATTGAAAAGTCGCCAATGGACATCATCTGTTTTATTTCGTCGTTTTCGTGATTCGTATCGTTCTTTTTTTATTCGTCGTTTTTATAATTATTTTATGTTATTTTCATGGGGTTTATTTTTTGAAATTTAATTTCGAATTTAGAGAATTAATGTCCAATTTATATTAATCCGTTAATTGATTTGGAATAGATGTAACAATTTCTAAGCGAAAAAATAATATAATTAAGCCAAAAAATCAATTTACTGTTACGAAGAATCCATTATCATTGAAATAATCAGTAATCGGCAAATTATTTTTCATTGTTTATATATATATATATATGCTATGTGTGTGTATATATATATACTATGTGTGTGTATATATATATTCTAAGAAACTGTTTATTTTCTGTTTTATGAAAATGGCATTAAAAATTCTAACAGAAAAGAATGTTTTAAAATTTTTAATGCAATTTCTTCCATTTTATTGTTTAAATAATTTTTGAAAAATGTATGCAATTATTTTTCTCTTTAATTAAGATACATCCTAAAGAAAAATGTTTTGTAAAAGTGTTGTCCAGCCTAATACCATAGATACTTTTTAATTACGAACGTATTATAAAGTCAAGAGTACGTATAAAATTTGAAAGTTCTTTATTTATAAACCATTCTTTCAGCAAAGAAATAATTATTTTGTGTAATTAACGCAAATTAAGAAAATCTTGAAATATTCATGCGACAAGACACCTTTAATTAAAAATGTTTGCGGAAAGTTTTATAGAGACGAATAAAATGATACTTTAACATTTAGTTTCCTCTTTTTTTTAAAATTCCACCTTTTTATAAAAACAAAAGTAAATTTTAAAGAAAGACATTAAACTTAATTTAGGAGCATTAGCACTAAATTTAAAACATTCCCTGATATAAGAGAGACGGATCTGCTTGAGACTTTTTCGTTTGCTCTGTAATGCACTCTGTTTCACTAGAAATAAAATTGTGTGTCTGTGTGGACAATGCATGAACGGCATGATTGCACCAATTTTTTTTATTTTATTTCCACGCATGAGACTTTTATACCGTGTAATGTAGTAAATAAAATCTCTAATTGTGTAATAACTGCCTGCTACTGCCGAGCAATATTATGGAAGAGCTAAGTCACGATGGAACTAATTACCCCGTTTTTCTGCAATACGTAGACACGTAAATGCTGTGAAGTGCTCTTGCCGCAGTTCAGCGATGCACGTGTTTTATGCATAATGGTGCCCCTACATGTTCATCTCGATGTTAAATGTCAAAGAAATGGTCTGGTCGTATAAGATTCCTCGCTTCATTTCCACGTTCAACGAATTGCAATCCTTGTGGTTTCTATACTGTTACCCCGTTTATGAGATGTTTATAGACACAATGGGGGATCTCATGATAAAGATTATCGTAGCTGCGGTAAATATCAAAAGCCAACCATCTACTCTCCGGCCCACCCGAAGGCACACGGATTTAAACCATAAAAACTGAATGACCGGACCGCCTCAACAGCAACATTGGCGGGAAATGTGGTTGAGTCCTAAGGGCCGTCACCGGCCATGGTACAACCCTCCCCGAAGGAAGTACGTCCCGTTATCGATGGAAGGAGTCAGATACCCCACCTATCAGTGTACCCTCCAGGGTGGCGAGATCCAACCACCATACAGGAAGCATCTCATCCTCATTTCGAGGTGCCCCCCCCGTAGAGGGGGTAAATATCAAAAGTATACCTTGAAATTTTGAGCAGGTTCTTCAATAATTTTTATGTCGCTGGATATTATGAAATGGTTTCAAATTTCATCAATTCTAACAACTCATGCCTTAATTAATTAAATCACTATATTTTTACTTTCTCGTATACGTATTATAGAGAAAATATAATAATCATCAAAAAATTATGACCTGAGATTTTGACGAATCCCTCCCTGAATTCTAGAAACGTAGTTTTGGGAAATATACATCCTTCTGGGACAAAGAAAATTCAAAAACGCTTTGAGCTAGACGGATCAAATTTGGTATACGCTATACGGTCTTTAAGCTAAATTTAAAGATTTGTATCAAATCTGGAGTAAAATTTATTTAGAGAAAGTCTGTATGCCCGGCTACTCAAGTATAAGTTAACGAAATATCAAGTATAAGAAACGAAGGAACTAGCTAGAGAGAATTTAGTATGCAGATTTAATATTTATATTGTAGCTACCTCTCAAATTTTGAGCCTAGCCCACCTACGGATTGACTATCTTTAGATTTGCAATTTCAGAAACATATAAAAGAGATAATTCAAAAACCAATGCTTAAATATATGGAATTTGGTATGAAATTCGGAAGTGTGTTTTTGTGTTAAATTTTTATTTCAAACAGTTGAGAAAAACGTGTCTGATACATAAATTCGATTTTTGGATATTAACGCATGCCAGGATTAAACGGCAAATAAATGGCATAGGAGACTCGATAGATTCAGTAAAAAAATCTAAATTTACGCCAAAAGTTAATATTTCGTAACTATTGTACGCCATTGCAATGTGAAGCGTTATTTAGCATGACAAATGTATTAGAGAGTATGCGAGAAAGTTATCAGAAAACCACTCCAGCTGGTTGTAATTATTATTGTACTTTTGTCGTCAAAGTGCGACGTCAAGACCTGAGAAGGTTTTCAGGATTTTTCGCCTTTTCAAAGTCGTTTATTAGCAGTTTTTTTTTCATTGTTTGTTCTACTGCAAGTTTTGTTCCTTTTGATGTCTACCAAAATTCTTCCGAGTTTGTCGGTCCGCTAACAGAATAATCTATATGTAATTTTATATACAGGAAAATCGTTCCTTTTCTATTGAGAACATTTATATAATAGATTTAATTAATAAATAAAATATAATATGTCGACTTAAATCTTTCAAGCTATATTTCATTGAAATAAATTGCCTGATTACACTGTTTAAATATTTGAAAATCAAATATTCAAAATTTAAATATATTCTGGAGTCAGAAGCTATTATTTCGCATATTATTTTGCATTATGTGGAAACATTATATTAATGTGCTTAAAGTGTTGAATACACAGAAGCAAGAAAACAAATAATACTCCTATGTTTCAGGCAATGCAAACTACATTATGCGTTCATTTTCTAAAGCTCAGAACACGTCTTATTATTCATAATAAACAATAGTTAATTTGATTTATGCTAATAGCATTGGTTTCCAGACAGAGCAAGCAACTTTGAACAATGGTCATTTATCTAAATGAAGTTTTACATTATTTTCGTTTACCATTCTTGAAAAAGAATTTGCATGATCTCCCATTCCATTCTATTTACGTGTTGCTTTAACAAATGCGAGTGAATCAGTGCTTTCAAATCTTTGAACCTGCTATGCATTACGCCCGAAGATGAACTGCGTTTTATAATCCTTGAAATTCAAAGTAAAGTGTTTGTATATATAATTTAAAGTATAAGAATGCAAATGTATATTTACCTAAACCATAGATGATAAACTGCTCAGAATTGTATTATTTGAAAAAGGTATAAAATAAGTACGACATTATACAGGGTGTTCATTAATTATTGTCGGGGTTTCCGTACCTGATAACTTTCGAATAAAAAGTATTACGCAAAAACGGATTACATATTCGTAAATTACAACTCAAAAGAAGTTTATTAATGATATTAAAGTGTAAAGCTTGCACAATTTGCACTTCAGCTGAAGGCGATTATGTATTCGTCAATTACAACTCAAAGAATTTTATTAATGATATTAAAAAGATTAATAAATTTGCACATGGCTCTCTTCGTGGCTCTTAACACATCGAGACGAAATTCGATTTCCCTCCAAGTGTTCTCCAGCACTTGTGGGGTAACATTTTGGATCGCAATAACAATTCTGCACTTCAGTTCATCAAGGAAGGGCACAGGGGTCTTGTACACAATGTTCTTGGCAAACCCCCATAGAAAGAAGTTCAGTGGTGTTATATCTGGGGATCTCGGAGACCATGGGAATGGCCCACCTCTTCCACACCATCTGTCGGGAAAGTTCTATTCTAAAAAGTCACGTACAATCATGCCCCAATGTGGGGGTGCACCATCCTGTTGAAATATCACATCTGGTTAATGTTGCTGCATCTGAGGAACCGCATACATAGTACCGCTCCAGGTCCAATAACTTCAGTATGTGATAAAGCGCACCAAACATTCACCTTTGGGCTATCTCTTTCCAATTCTCGATAATCTTGCTGGTTCTTCGAGTCCCATATTCTACAGTTATGTTTATTCACTTTTTCTGACACATGAAAAGTCGATTCATCACTGAAGAACCATTTCCGAAGGTAATTTTCACCATCCATTCATTCATTGTAATTGACAAATACATAATCGCCTTCAGCTGAATCCTACAAAGTGCGAATTGTGCAAGCTTTACACTTTAATATCATTAATAAAATTCTTTGAGTTGTAATTTACGAATACGTAATCGGTTTTTCCATAATATTTTTTATTCGAAAGTTATGAGGTATGGAAACCCCGACAATAATTAATGAACACCCTGTATATCATACTAGCGCGTTTGAGTACATGCTGTTGAGTGGAATATTGATGTATTTAATTTAAATTAAATATCTAAATGAAATATGTGATATGGTTTCCATGACTGTCTGAACGTAGAAGGAGTTTGATAAAATGAGACTAGTAACAAAACATTTTTATTCTAGAAAATATACTGAAGTAGTGTAGGAAATTTTTGTATTTTTAGATATTTATCTGTATCTATATTTTCTCACCCCCACCCTTTTTAATTTATGATTCATATTGCATCTAATATGCCATCTGAAACCTCAAAGGCCATTCTTTTCCATTTCACAAGTCCATTGAATGAAAAGAGGGATATAACACACTAGCTGAGTAACAATTTTTTGCTAATGTTTTTAGTACTTAAAAATAACTCTGTTCTTCTAAATTCTATTTCATATAATTTTAAACATTTATCTGTTTAGTATAGCTGAAAAAATAAAAATTTCAGACATTTCTTTTCCATTCGCAACCATCTGAAATTTCTCAGAAGTGGCCTACGTTTGAAAAACAAGAATGTGATGTAACCTTATCACATTACAGTAGCGTTAAGAGTGTTTGATAATATCAGCTTCTCCATTGATAAATACCTACAGTTTAAATCTGTGCCCTTTTCCGATAATGTAATTCCACTTTATGATTCTTTATATAAACAGATCATATAATTAGAAAATAAATTCTCTTCTTTAAACTTTGAAAATTGTAAGAAATTATGCAACTAAATATATAAGGATGCAATGCTATTGGTTTAGATTCTACTAAAATATGTTGTTGAAATATATAATATATACAATATATAATATCTTTAATTAAATAATAATATTTTAAAATGTACCTTTATATATATAACCAAAATTAGGCTAAAGAATCGTAAGGAAATTTCATTGGTATCATCATAAAAATACTTATTTAGATGTTAAAATAAAAAAATAAAAAAAATTATGCTATTATATTTTCGGCGACGATTTCGTAATAAGTATTAATAGTAAGATTTCGTAGGCACCATTTTGCAAAACATTTAAAACTCCCACTACTATTCCACGTCATCAGCAGTTAAGTCTTTCCCATCTATCATTGCTGTGAGATTTCAGTTTCTCAGAAGTTTATAAAATTTTAGTTGAGACAAAATGTATATCTATAATAGCAATCTAATTTTAAATCCTTGTTACGCACTTATGGATTTATAAAGTACAATAAATAAATCATTTTTAAATGTGGGGAATTTTAAGTTCGTTAATCTTTCGCCATTAAGAAATAGAAAAGCATGGATCATGCACTATGAATTATATATGCATGGATCATACAATAAATACATTTGCAATGATTTTAACTATTTAAATAACTTGATTTTACAGTGGTTTGTTGCTTATTTGTGAAAATATTCATTTAATAGTGATTTCATGTTCTTATTAATTAAATCCATAAATACAAGCAAAAAAAAATTGAAGTTAACGAAATGTTTGATAAATTATTTCCAAAATTTGTACATACTGGTAGAGGAAATTACTAAGATACCTTATAAACATTAATAAATTCTTACAGTTTAAATTTTAATTCATACCTATAATTTCTGTTTTAATGAAATCTGAGGTATCTTTAAAACAATATAAATATAAATATAATACAATATAAATATAAATCCAATATTTGTTTTTGCGAAATTAAATTCATTAACACAAGCAAAGGCAAATTGTTAATTAGTTAATTAACATTTCACAAATTATTTCCAAAATATAATTAATAGTTACAAAAATTTGTAAAGGAAGGAAAATACTATGAAACATTGTAACGATTAATAAATTATTACAGTTAAAATTTTAATTCATACCGATAATTTGTCTTTTAATAAAACTGAGAAATATTCAAAAAATGCAATATAAATCTAAATCCAATATTTATTGTTGAACAATAATTAAATAAAGTAGTTCATATTATTAAAAATGTCATTAATTCTTTTTACAATCCTTATTGAAAAAAACTGAATTATATAAAAAGGAAATGAATCAATGAAAAGAATATGAATGTAATTAGTTTTCTTTTACGTACGCACCAATTTTGCCCTTTTCCTATCTGTAAAGCAAATATTTTACAGGAATAAAATTGCAACTTTTACTTACTCTGTGTTGGAATTAATTAATTTTTCATTATTTATTTATCAATTAATAGATTTCTTCCTTAAATTTTGATTCCATGCAAGGGGTGCTATTTTTTGGGAAGTTTCAGAAAATGAATTTCTAGTTTCCGTAATAATTATAATGTTAAATACAAATAATTAATTATGAATTAGATAAAGATTAAAATAAAATGTTTCTTCCTAGTGCATTAACAAAAATTATTTTAGCTTTAATGCGCAATAAAGGAAAATAAGTAAGTGAGGTTTTAAATGCGAAGCATAGTTTATTCTAATTTTCATTCCAAGTACTTTGAAACTGAGTATTCATTATTAGGCTCTTAAAACTTTCATAATATTTCGAAATTTACGTGTTTGAATCTCGATATCTTATTTAATAGCGGGGAATGTTTACTTTCTTTTAAATGTTAATTAATCTTTAGGAACATCAAATTAAATTTTTGAAATATAAAAAACAATATCCTTAATACGCTTTTCGGAAACTTTGAGGGTTTTAGGCGAAATAAACTTGTTTTAAAAGAAAGAAAGACTCAAAAAGCTTTTTCCTCAAACAGAATCTTTAATCAAAGAAGACTTCAGAAATAGTAAATGGCTACCTGCTTATATGATCTGTGTATATTTAATGAACGAAATATTTTACAAGTTGTTGCTGATAGTTTGATATTTCAACTACCTGTAAATTCTCATTTTAACTAAATGTGTTCCAGGTTTATAGTAATAAAATATTATTATATCTATACAATTAAAGATTGAATAAAAATGAGTTTTGAAATATTTTCATTTAACATTTTTGTGATATTTACAAATCTACGTTTGGCAATATGCATGAATTATTTAATAGAGGTAGAATGCTAATTTTCATGCAAATGTTAGATATTTTTAAAGAATATAAAATTAATCTTTAAGATAAAAGATAGAATATTTAATTCATTATTTTGTAAAATTTGTGGTTTTCCAGACAAAAAAAAAATTGTTTGAAAAAAATTGACCTCTTGAAACTCTCCCAGAAAATTACCTTATTAAAAAAAAGATAAATCAAATACAATTCTAGAATTACTAAATCTGTTGGTTATGTATTAATTTAAATCCTATAAAGGCAGTTAAAGCGATATCGCGTAGCTTTTTGCTTATCATTTAAAGGCGAATAAAGATGATCCCAAAATTTAGAGTCTGCAAAATTTAGAGTCAAGCAACAGATGATTAATAATAATTTTTTTTGAAAATTTTTTAATATATTTATTAAATATTTTAATACGGAACTGTATTATATTGTAGGCATACATAAAATCTGTAATAAAAGCTCATTAAAAAATAATTTTATAATCTGTATTCAGTATAATAAATGGGATATTTTTCTAATGGTGTATATTTTTTATAATTTAATGAGAAATATATCATACCAGTAAAATTGTTTTTCTGAGCAATTTTCACTAATATTTATTAAATATTTAAAATTTTCACAAACAAATAACTTTTAGCTACCAGAAAATTCACTGTAATGAGTCATTATTTAAATTAACAGAAATAATAATTATATTAAATAAGTAATGAAATTAATAGTATATATAGTACTTACTTATCCAAAAAAGTTCCATATGTTCCATAAAAAGGAAATAATTGAGAGTCAACGCGATTAATCTGCTAATATTAATGGCAATTATTATTAATATTAACTGGTAGAAGTGGTCAATGTGCTAAATGAATTTATCTCTTTGACCGGTTATTAACAATAATAATCGACATATTCGTATTTGTTGCAATTATTATCAACAATTTTGTTTCCAAAATTATGGAATTGAAATTACTTTCATTTATCGAATTTAATAAGGTATGCATTTTTCAAAACAAACAGATGCCATAAATATCTAAAAAAAAAATACATATATATTCCCTTGCAAGATTGGAAAAATAGAATTGTAACCTTTTTCACATATTACAGTCATTAATTTTAGCACATTCATCACCATGAGGAGACAAACTTGTCTAAAAGAAATATCCACTTACTATCTCGAATTGTAATATTAATTATTTTAATCATTAATATCAATATATATTTTTATGCAGTACTGAGAAAAGTTGCTAGACAAGCCATAATTGCAATCATTAATAATCATTAGAATTTTCTTATAGTACAAAGGATGGTTGCTGGACAAGCCATAACTACAATAATTAATAATCATTATCATTTTCATGTATTATAAAGGATATTTGTTAGAAAAACAATAACTGCAATCATTAGTATTTTCATGTAGTACAGTTGGTAGACAAGCCATAACTGTAATCATTATTATTTTGAAGTCGTACAGAGAGGATATATGCCAGACAAGCAATAACTGCAATCATTAGTACTTATTAGTATTTTCGTGTAGTAGAGAGGATAGTTGCTAGACAAGCCATAACCTCAATCATTAGTACTTATTAGTATTTTCATGTAGTATAGAGGATAGTTGCTAGACAAGCCATTATCTCAATCATTAGTACTTATTAGTATTTTAATGTAGTATTGAGAATAGTTGCTAGACAAGCCATAACTGCAATCATTAATAATCATCAGACTTTTCTTATAGTATAAAGGAGGGTTGCTAGACAAGTCATAACTGCAAAAATTAATAATCGTTATTATTTTCATGTATTGCAAAGGATATTTGTTAGAAAAACTATAACTGCAATGATTAGTATTTTCATGTAGTACAGAGTATAGTTGCTAGACAAGATATAACTGTAATCATTATTATTTTCAAGTTGTACAGAGGATATATGCCAGACAAGCAATAACTGCAATCATTAGTACTTATTATATTTTCTTGTAGTACAGAGGATATTTGCTAGACAATCCATAATCTCAATCATTAGTACTTATTAGTATTTTCATGTAGTATAGAGGATAGTTGCTAGACATATTCTCAATCATTAGTACTTATTAGTATTTTCATGTAGTACAGAGGATAGTTGCTAGGCAAGCCATAACTTCAATCATTAGTATTTTTATGTAGTACAGAAGGTAGTTGCTAGACAAGCCATAACTGCAATGAAAGTGTTTTAGTAAGTTGGTTTACTAGATATTCCATATCTCATTTTATAAACTTTGATGAGCATCAGCACTGTACACTCTTCAGTTTAAACACGCCCCACCATTATAAATCTAGCACGCTCCAGTTTGTCCAAAGTACCTCGAATTTTAAGAGAAAAGAATCATAAGCATACAAAATTTCACGCTGTAACTCAATCTTTAACCTTGTCTTTCAGTTTTATGAAGCTAAATCCAACATTCCCTTTCGCAGCGTAAATCCCATTACCATCAAAAATTCGCAGCCCTCTGTGGATGATTTTGCGTAAAACGTCAATTTATTTCAGCCGTAAAAATATATCTATCCAAAAATGAGTTTGCTCCTGGACCATTAATGCTGTACCTAGATTCATCTAAAGAAGACTTGTGGTCATAGAATATGGAAAATTTGTAGCCATACGGAGGCAGATTTTGCCGTGTTAGGAGGACGTGATTTGCGAAGTCGGGGAATATGCACATTTGGTAAAAGCATAAACACCGTCATTCAGAATACTGAGTTCCAGTTGATACCATTTTTGGTCCTTTATTCCGGACAGGTGACAACCTGGATTCTAAGAGTTTTTTTTAAAGTTGGTGTTCAAAAATTTATTTTATCCGAAATGATGTCCCTTGTTTTTTGTGTTCCATTCTTTTGATTGAAATATTTATCTCAATGTATGCAAAATCCAAGAAATATTCATGTAAAAGGAAAGGAAGAAATCACAAATGCAATGAATGAATGCAAGTTTCATTTCATTTTACTTCAAGAATTTTAAAAAGAAAAAAATATAAGTAATAATGACGAATATTTTAATCTGAAACAAACTGTGTATTGTTTCTTACAACCATAATTTCTCGATTGAAGAACTGAATCTTTAAAAAAAATCGGACATTGTGCAAAAGTATTATTTACTATAAATTAAAAGTTTTAATTCACTATAAATTATATAAATTGCTCTGTAATCTTATATATTATTTCAATTCAATAGAAATAAATTAATCATTAATTTATATGATTTAGTAAAATAAAATGTGGAATGCTTTACTTTACTTTTTCATATTTAAAGGAATAATTTTAATTTCATATGGCGAAAAGAAAGATTACTTTCGAACATTTTGAAATAACCAATAAAAATTTCTAAAATTGCTTAGTTTTTAAATTTTTATAAGATACCCATTTTTATTTTTTATTTAATTATGTAATGTTCTAAAATGATTAATCATGAGTTGATATTAGTTTAAAGTTATGATAAAATATGCATTTTCTATAAAGTTATATGTGATGAGATATGCAATTATATTTTGAATTGTTTTCTAAAACTCCAAGATATTGATTACTAGGATACATTAACTGGTTTTAAAGAGTTTATTACATTCTTTTTTGTATCGGTTCATCATTAGTCATGCGATAGAATTAGGATACTTTTTTACTAAAATATTTTGACATATATGAAGTTACATAAAAATTTCATTATGCTTAAAAAAAAATGAAACAAACCACAAATATTCTATATAACGAAAACTCACCTTGAAGTTTTATGAAATTATAAAGCATCAGTTTTATCCGTGTTTATGAGAAAAAAACTGTGCCTTTTTGATTAAAATTTGTAATTTAATAGCATTTTTTCCCAATAAAACAGGAAATTTTTTTTCTTAGTTTACACTATATCTGTGCTTCATAAAAAGGCATTTAATGTTCAAAAATGATTTCTTGTTTTAAACAAGAAATGGTTTCGAAGATATATAATTTGAAGCATAAAAAGTTAGCTGATTCAGTGATAGTTCCATCCTGCCTTTTATTTTCTTCTTCTTTAGATACATTTTCATATTTAGTTTTTATTAGTCTCCAAAAATATTGGTTATTTTTAGTTTTAGTTAAATCATTTAGATACATTATGATTTATAGTACAAACTGTTAGTCATTAATTCTCCAGTTTTATACCTCCGAAAGTTTTCCAAGATATTTGTGTGCTAATAAATTCAGATACTACTTTTACAAATTTGCAAGTAAATAGTTCATTGTTTTGATGGTAAAATAATCTTGTTCTTTTCTCATAAAGCACTGCGTGTAAATAAAGTTTATAAAATGTTTCCGAATTAAAGGTTAATAAAGATCCCGAATTAAAGGTTATCTTCCTTAGAATATTTAAGAAGGCGAATTTTCATAAAATAGAATAATTTCAAATGCAAAAAATGTTTTCTTTCAGCTTGACTTATTGCAAGAAATACTTGCAAGTCTGTATTGATTTTTAATGCTTTGTATTTGAATTAATTTCAATATAAGTTAAGGCGAAGCATTTTTTTATATAAAGTGGATCCTTTTAAAGGATGCCGCCCAAAACTTTAAATAGACCTTCAGCTATAATGCATATTTTATATAAAAATATTATTACCATAAAAGTTTTCCTTTTTTTATTATTATGTTCAGAGATGCATAAAAATTTGGAATCTTGGAAATAACTTCAAAAATGTTCTTTAAGAATATGAGTATATCTAAAATATATCAATAATTATAAAATGTTCGAGGTTCAATTCCAGTACGGTTATAGTGCAATCTTTATAGATCTTTCATATGTGAATAATTATGAGACCGATGAAATAAATTTATCGAAAAATTTAAGCATCCCTTCATTGTGAATTGATCAGGACTATTTTGTTCACTATTGCTGAATTTAAGTTTACCATTAGAAAGGTACAAGCAATACTTGCTGAATAGAGAATCGATATTTGCTGTCTGACCAGTCTAGACAGTCAGTCGACTAATTCACGCCAGGTATTCTATTATTTAAACTTAAATGTACGTTGCTGAAACACGCCTTGTATAAACACCTCTTATGGGATTAAATAAAAGAAATCAATAAAAAGGTGTTGTATTTGATTTCTTTTCGATTCTAATAACAGAGGTGATATATTAGTAAACTATTGCTCAATTTTTCTGATATTGGTAATTTTGAAGAAAAAAAACAATTATATATTTTTACTGAATTACTGGAATAAAATTATTTTTTACAATGAATTCTGAATATTTTGATTATTCTTATAAATCTTTGATAACAGTTATTATGAAATATTCAGTAAAACTTTCAAAGATATTTGAAAAAATATTGTCAGTATATAGCTAATTTTGATAAATATAAAAGAAAAAAATCATTTCATGTGTTTAAGTTATTTAAAACTTTCTTTCTGTAACAAAAAAAAAACCCCACCTACATCAATGTATATTCAATATAATATAAATTGATAAATGTCCTTTTATCTGTTACTAAGATGATATTTTAAAACAATTTGACCACGTTAATTAATTTACATTTTTATTTTTTATTTTGGCTTTTTTTCTTTCAGCTGCAAACGAACGACCTAACAGAGACATTTTTCTTAAAATTATAAATAATGTTTATCTAATAATTAAAATGAGCTGCTCAAAGGACACTAACACATTCAGTAAAAAAAAAATAGTTGCATTTATGTTGCCTCACAAAATAAGAAAGAATCGGCGAGTTATAAGAAAGTATTAGTTCTAATATAAATATCTCAAGACTGATTTACTAATTATGACGTCAAAGAGGTTTAAAATTACGCTAATCAAAAGCTGATTTAATTACATTTAATAAATAAATAAAATAATTAGTAAAATATCTTATTTAGGGAATATATTTGGTGAGTAAGACATTTTACTAATAGCATATAATCTCAAGAACAGGGAAACTCAGTTTTGTCATTAAGTAGTTGAAACGTACAGTTCGAACTAACACATTCAGTAAAGTTCCTTGGTACATAAGTTAAAGTTCCTTGGTGCATATGTTATTTCGCATCAGGATATGAGAGGTATGGAAAAAAACGTTCATTTCATAACAAATTAAAAGAATGGATACTTAAAAAAAATAATTTCTTCCTTAATAAGCATCTCAAAATTGATTGATTAAAGTTATGTTGGTTTGTAGCTGATTTATTTAAAAGTCACGTATATTTTTTTAAAAAAATAGTAAGTTATCAAATTTGAAAATATTTTGGCAATACGATAATTTATTAATATCAACTAACGTCAAAATTAATGAGCGCTTGTGTCATTAAACTGATGTAATTGGTGAACTTTTGACTTAATCGCACACCATGGGCGAAATTTAGGCTAAGCGCATGTTATTTATATAGAAACATGATCAAAAGAGTTTAATATTTTCTAAAAATAAAGAAAACTAGCATGTTTTATTACTTACTGAAAATTTTGATTATGATGATATAATTTCACAAACATGCCACAAGATGAAGGAGAAAAAATGCTTGAATCACTATTTGTATTCCACTTAATAATTCTCCACTCTTAAAATGCATGGCAAAAAGTTATATAGTATGTTTCTATGTTTCAAAAGTACTGATTTATCTTTTATTAGTTTCTATATCGTCTGTTTGCATATTCAGATTAGTTAATGATTTTTCTAAAAATACACATAAGTGTGTAAAAATATTATAAATCACTTCGTAATATACCTTTGATGAAATAAATAACTTTTTTAAATTAAATTAAATTTTAGAAAAATATATAAATTAAATTATTTTATAAATCAAATTATCATATAAATATATTATCATATAAATCAAATTTTACGTAAGCATGTTAAACGAGTTTCTCTTTATCCAGTCTTTTGAATTAAAATAAAAATGATCAAAATGTCAATAAAGGCAGCTTTTTAATAACGAGTAACTTTATTTTCTATTTAAATTTTTTTTGGATAAACTTGCGTTGAGATTCAGAGATACTTTTCCAACCCAAGTTGTTTAATTTTGCCCTGAAATTTAACCATCATAAATCAATTATTATTGTTTTTTATAAAAAGTTATGAACGGGTATTATTTAAATATTACAAGTTCATAATATTTCAAATTAGAATATGCTTAATTGTTCAGTATTTTTTTTCTGTTTCATCACGCGTTTAGGAGCGATTATACAATATATAAGCAGACTATTTTAGCATTTCATATTTGAAATTCTAATTTTATGACTGATCCAGGAACTAATAGAATAAATATAATCCATTTCGTAGCAAAGAACAAATGAGAAGAAGAAATTGCAACAAAAAAAGAAAGAAAGAAAATACATAAGGATTTAACTTTTTTTTCAAATCCGCATGTCCATATTCAGCAAGTCAAGTTTTCTCAAAACTGCGTATTCAGTAAAAAAAAAATTAAAAATAGAATGAATTAGTTCAGAAATGTAAGATCTGTAATTAAAAATCCATTTGATAAGTACTGAAATTTTTCTTGAATAATTAATTCAGAATAGTTCCACTTTCAATTGAAATTATTATTTTTTAGAAAGATTTAATTAGAAAACATTTTTATTTAAAATTACTTAATTTAAGGCGAACAGAATTGATCAGTAATTTGAAAAACAGCTGCTAATTTATTTGAACAAAAAAAGACTATATATGCTGTTAAAATTTTTTCCTATTTAAGGAAAAGATGAATTCAAGATTCATTTTAATTAAGAAATTAAGGAGCATTTAATAAATTATACTTTATATTTTTTATCTGTGATCCTTAAAATAACTGTAACGTTAATCACTAATTAATTTATCGCTATCAAAATACTGTTATTTCAAATGAAAATTACTTCTAAATTCTTAAAGGAATGTAAAATTAATTGCATTATTTTTTATGTGGACGTTTTAGTTAAAAAAGAAATATTCATTTGAATCCTACCGCCTTGCTTTGCAATTTTTCCCTAGGGAAACTAGGCAACTTCTTCCTAGGGCAATCTTTCGTAATCACTCATATCTCTGCTTGTAGATTTTATTAAATTAGTTTATCTTTTTAATTAAAAATAAATGTCTTTAGAATTTGCAGCAAGAATAACACTATTGTAATTGCTCATTTAAATTTAATTTACTTATTGTCAAAAATTGAATTCATTCATGTTGTGTAAAATGTTCTTTAAATATCTGAAGCAAAAAAATCAGATAATTATTTCACATTCTGAAAGTAGAGTGGAAAAAAATAGTTATTGTTAGAGTTTCGTTATCAAAATTTTAATTATATTTGTGCATTTAGTCAGCGTATTTTTTTTTTTTTTTTGAAAATTCGAAAGCAAGTTATTTTAAATAATAGCCTATTTTTCTATACAAAAAATAATGACATAAACTTTAATTTTAGGCATCTGAATTAATTTTTTTTAATAAAACATATCATTAAAATATAAAAAATGATAAAACTGCTTTTTTTTGTTTATTTAAGCAGAAATAAAAAAAAAACACATACTTCCCCATTTCCTTATTTTTTTCCAACATTGTGTATATAAATGGAAGTGTAATTAAAATTTCTCCTGAATTATATTAATTCGTAGACGATATTTCCTACGATTTAATTGTATAAAAATGCATTTTATGGAAAATTCTTTAGCAAATTATTTTTAATAATAGCTTTTTTTAAACAAATGATAATGATATAAACGTTAAAGTGAATAAATCTTAGGTAGCTGAATTATAATTTTTTTAAATTAAAATATTATTAGAATTTTAAAAAAAAATATACAAACTGTTTTTTTCTTCTTTTTTTTTTTAAACGGAAATAAAAAAAAAACATATTAAACATGCTTAAATATTTTCTTACTTTATTCAAATACTAGGTATAAAATTATTTTAGTTAAAATTTCTCTCACATTATGTTAACTTGTAATTAATATTTTCATACGATTTAATTACATTAAAATGCGTGAATTAAATTTTTGTTATTTTTTTTTTCATTGATAAATTCGTTTCTCAATAAAAATAAAGTATTTCCATTGAAGTTAGAAAAATTGAATTGTTGCGAAACATTTAAAAAAAATAACATATAATTTTTAAATTATAATTTAGAGCATAAGATATGATTTAAGACTACATAAGGATTTAAAATAAATTTCAGCGAATAATAACTTATCAATTGAAAATTCATAATCATTATTCAAATGAATTCATTTCATTTATAATAAATATTATGAGAATATTGGTATATTATCATGTGAATCGTAAAAAAATATATTTAGTTAATATTTAGTATTTTTTCAATGCTTCCATATTCATAAAACAATTTTTTTTTCAAAACGTTTAAAATTGTTTATTTAAAATTGATAAACTTTTAAAAAATGCTTTAGTTTTTTTCTTCTAGAGAGCTAAAAAATAGATAATTTTGAAATTATTACACTGAAATTATTTCGTAGTCAGTATTTTGCATTCGTGCAATTACATTTAAAATTTTATTGCATGATTTATGTGAAAATTATGAGAAAGATTTTAAACAAACGCAATCTTATTTGAATAATAATAAGGAATATGAATGAATGGTAAAATGAATATTTAAAAACAAAATTCTTGAAAATATATAAAAAAATGAAATTATGTATTCAAAAAAATTTAGAAATAATATTCTCATTCATCTTATACAAAAATAAAAGCAAATTGAAAGTAATTTGTATTTTCAGTTGGATTTAATCTAGATTTCAAATATTTGTTAAATCTATGGGGAGAACGTATATACTTAAAAAATGACACAAAATAAGGATATTAAAATTGATAAAATTAAAACGAAAAAATATCTATTATATGCCGTTGAAAATCTCTATATTGGTGATGAAAGGAGTAGTTTTGTATTTTTCTTCAAAATAGAAAACATTCCTTTGTTAAGCAATTTTTACAATAGCATTTATGGAATAACATATTATTTTACTAATATTTTACATATAATACATATATGTTTTCTACATATAATACATGTATGAACACTTCATTACTGATTTTATAAAAAACATTATACGGTTCTATGATATTCATTATATGAAGTAAAATAATTTTTTTCAAACGAAAGGTTTCTAGAAAAAAGGGCCAGAAGGCAATTAAGGGTTTCGTCTCTAGGGTTTTTATTTGGTAGATGTTTCTCAAGTTGTATTCCTTAGAAATTGAGCTGAAACAAATGTGGATATATCCTGTTTTTCTGTATTTGTATTCACTAGCCCGCATTTTGTTTTTATATTGTTGTTATACTTTTTTAAATATTAATTTCCCAAATAATCTCTTGGAAGGCTTTCTTTTACATAAAAACTGTTTGCATCACATTTATAAATATGTTTAATTTTTTTCTAAAAACCATGATTAGTAACTCAAATACTTCATAAATTTAGTTTAAAAATTTGCGAAATCTGGACCCGCGATCCGCATTTTTATTAATTATCGAATTAAAGATAAAATTCTTTTATTTTTTAAATGTTATATGCAGGCCAAAAATTTATTAGAAGCTTTTATTTTTCCATTTTGTACTTTCGCGATAATTCTACACAAATTTGCTGATATTTAAAATATGCATTAATTTTAGTCACATTTTTTCAACCATCATTGTAAAAGAAAAATTCTTAACTTTAATTGATTCTCAATTATTTACAGATAATGCTGCAATAGGTAACATAAACTGAGATTATATTGCATCTAAATTGAAGCAGACATTAACATTCATAATTGATTTACTTAAAGTGATTAATTTTTGAATATGAAAATTTTTCCAATTACGTAACTGATCCTATTACGTAACTGATGCCTCAGATCTCCTGTATTATTTTCACATTGAAAATAAAACATAAAAATGTACACTTTTAAAATTAAATTTTGTATTTTTTTGTAAATAAATATATTTAGCCAAATAAGACGGGTGGATATGAACACAATTAGAAACGTTATTTTTAGCTATCAGTTCTATTTACAGCTTTAAAAGGTTATTAAGAAATTTAAAAGCAGATAAGCATGACTTGAAACTTTCACAATCGTTTAAGTAAAAATTTACTACTATCAATAGCGTACATTGCGTACTAATTCGATTTTATTATTTCTATACAGCGAAGGAGCTCTATGATAAAATCTGTGATGTTCTTCATCTATTATGATTCAAAGGCAATTATGTCATTTTAGATTTTAAAAAATCAGAACAAAATAATAATGATATAAATTAATACATTTAAAATTATGTGTTTTTTTTTAATAACACGATGCATTTCTGAATCCAGAATGAGTATATCTTACCTAAAGTGTATATATATATATATATATATATATATATATATATATATATATATATATATATATATATATATATATATATATATATATATATATAATTACATTTTAACTTTAATTTCAATTTAATTAATTCAAGAGAAATTGCTGAATTATAAAATTGCTGAATCGGCTAAACGCCAACACCTTCACACGCTCGGCGTGAAGGGGTAAAAAATGTCCAGTAAGCACTTTCTTTCTTAAAAGATCCCTGTGTTTCCCTTACATGTTATTGACATGCGTCAGAAATTCCTATCAGAATCTTATTAATATATTAGCACTATGAAGAAACATTTTCCCTATCAAAATCTCAGGTTATATAAGACGAGGGATAATTTATTTCTCCCTTCTTCCCCACTTCTCCTTTGTCCGCGCTGTAACGGACGCGCAATGTCCGCGTCTTTGCTTGTAAATAATTATGCTTTTTCGGTGGATTAAAAAGAATTTAAGAAGATAAAAAGTATCTTCACTGTCTTCAAAATTGCATCCTGCTTCACATAAAATAATGCTTATATATATATATATAATATATAATATTCATTTTCAACATTAAAAAAGTTGACATTTTACAAAGAGTTTGTAAAATAGCAATATCGAATTATTTATTTAGTTATGATGAAGAAAATTTATTATAAAATCTATGATGTTTATCTATCATCAATCAAAATCAGTTTTTCTATCATTGACTGAAAAATCAGAATAACATGTCAATAATAATAAAACTACATTTATCAAGCTGGAATGTTTTATAATAAACATTAGAATGACGAAATTATACAAACAAATAACACACATATCTTCATTTTTAGATTCTATATTATTTAGGGTCAAGAAATCTATCATTCTGTCTGAGAAATGAACATGGTTTGAAATTATGATTTATTGAGGCTTGAATTAAAATCCATGTGAACAATTTGGTATTGACTATAAAACTTTTTTTTCATTTCTTTTCTTCAAAAGGTTCTTTTCCAATAAAATTACAGTATAATGTAGAAGTTAAAATCAAAGTTTATGCGCAAATAACATTTGTATTATATATTATCTTTCAATATATAAATAATTTAAATTACATTCTGCCAAAATGACTAGAATTAATATAATAACTAGAATTAAAATAATATCCCTCCTAACTTTTGAACAGCATACATAATTTTACTTCTAAAATATTCACTTCACTATTAGAAAAATTAAATTTCCACTGTATTTATTCTTATTGTAATATTGTATTTATGCTTACTATTTAGTTTTGAAAAATAAGCATTTTTTACAATAACCTTAGAGTATAAAATAGAAGTTAAAATCTAACATTTGTGTAAATAACATTTGAGTCATATAATATCTTTCAATATTTAAAAAGACATTAAAGTTCGTTATGCGATAATATATACTAATTGGAATTAAAATAACATTCCTCCTAACTTTTAAACAGCATACATAATTTTACTTCTAAAATATTCACTTCACTATTAGAAAAATTAAATTTCCACTGTATTTATTCTTATTGTAATATTGTATTTATGCTTACTATTTAGTTTTGAAAAATAAGCATTTTTTACAATAACCTTAGAGTATAAAATAGAAGTTAAAATCTAACATTTGTGTAAATAACATTTGAGTCATATAATATCTTTCAATATTTAAAAAGACATTAAAGTTCGTTATGCGATAATATATACTAATTGGAATTAAAATAACATTCCTCCTAACTTTTAAACAGCATACATAATTTTACTTCTAAAATATTCACTTCACTATTAGAAAAATTAAATTTCCACTGTATTTATTCTTATTGTAATATTGTATTTATGCTTACTATTTAGTTTTGAAAAATAAGCATTTTTTACAATAACCTTAGAGTATAAAATAGAAGTTAAAATCTAACATTTGTGTAAATAACATTTGAGTCATATAATATCTTTCAATATTTAAAAAGACATTAAAGTTCGTTATGCGATAATATATACTAATTGGAATTAAAATAATAATCCTGCTAACTTTTAAACAGCATACATAATTTTATTTCTAAAATATTAATTTCACTATTAGAAAAAATAATTTTTGATTTTAATTATTTATCTCTTTTTCAATTATAATTTTGGAAACTGCTAAATGGTTAAACCTTTCTTTGTAAAATTACAGCCTGAACTATATAGGAAATAATGATATATAACTTATATAATGAAATTTAAGTATTGTTTTAAGCAGCAGAAAAATATTTTTTTCATTATTATTTAAAAATAGATTGGTTAAACACACAACAGCTTTTAGAATAAGAAAAACCAGTAATATAAAGCGTATTATTAAATATTTACATTTTTCGATCAGTGTAACGATTTCACTTAAAGACGAAAACATGCTGGCATAATTTCGATACACAAAACCATCATTAATTCTTAATAAATTTCACTCCTGAAACATTGTCAAACTTTTCCTATTTTGCTCCCGGAAAATTCATGCATGTAGCTACTATTATGCTTTTTCCAATCTCTCCCCCTTCCAAAATGAAATGTTAGAAGTAAACGGAAAACGCGACATGAAAATACTAGATCCAACAGAAAAGCTAGAGCGAGCGAAAGTATAAGCTCAGTTTTCCCTGTTATTGAATGTCACATTGGCGACGAAAGTCGATGTTAGTATGCAAATTATTTCTGCACGAGACATTTTTGGTTGTGGAGTTATTGTTTTATCTAAGAAAAAGAGAAAGAGTTCGATTTTTCCGAGGCGTGTATTTATTGTTTCATTTTTCTTTGAGGTTTGTTCCTTTTCCATGTTTCTAAATCCAGTGACTTCAGCGTCGTTTGTGACAGCGCTCTTGATCGGAAAAGTATTATGCCTTCATGTAAGAATAAAAAGGAAAAATAAAGAAAGGAAAAGAAGGAGTTCTTACCTTTTGTTCCACAGAAAAAGGCTGCAAAAACTGCCAATTTACATACCTATCCGTGATTACATTTCTCTCGGTTCTATTCTTTCATTCTTTATTATTATTTTTTCGCTTTCTTTGCATTCTGTTAGCTTCATCAGAAAGGAATTTAGAATTGAAAATTGATTTTTTGTATGATTACGGAAGAATTCTTGGAATAAATTCGAAATCTTCGTTGAACTTTCTTTTCTCTAAGTAGAATGCCTGTTTTGAATTCGGTATTAATCAATTTTTCTGATTCATATTTGGAAATTAAATATGAAAAAATAAGGATAGAAATTTTGCGAAATGGCCCTTTGGATGATTTTATTATTCTTCAGATTTCAGGGACACAAAGATATTTCTAATCGTTGATTTGAATTTCACTAGATTTAGTGTGGTTAAGCGATATCACGATACAAAATATGACTATATATTCAGAGTATATCTTCTTTTGATCTACAATCTTGCCATTTAGTTTCTATATGGTGGTAGAAATTGTCTACTTGAATATTTTCAATAAATGATTCTTTTGTTTTTCTCTGACAAAAAACGAAAATACGAAGAAATTTTTCTTGAATATTTTCTTAAATTATCTTCAAATCAATACTTTCAGAAAGTTTCGTTCGGAAGAAAAAAAATATAATTTATTAATTCAACATTTTTGGACATCAGGTGAATTCTCTGATCTTAGAATGTTAATTGATCTACCAAGTTGAGACCAGTTTACCTCTAAACAGTTATATTGAATTTGCAAAATCTCTGGCAGCTAATTTGTTTACAGCAAGGAACTGTTTGGAACCTTTTTTTTCTCCAAAAAATGATGGTTTAAAGAGCAAACAAAAGTTTTGAATCCATAAGCTACTTCTTATGATTCAAGTTTCATGTCTACATAATCGCCATGATGGCCTAGTCCTGATGGTTCGAATTCGGGATCGAAGAGTTCCAGGTTTGAAACCCGATTCTACTAACTTCCTGTGCGCATGCAGGCACGCTCCATGCAAAACATGATGTTATGGATCAGTTAACATTCCGTTGCTGTTTTGAGGAAGTGTGGTGAAGGAATGCTTGCTCAGGTATCATCCTCACCATCTGACTAAGATTTAAATTTACAAAGCCAATCCTAAAATGGACTTCATGCCGCTTCCAACCTGTACATTAATATAATCAAAACGAATTCGGCCATATCATACATTAATACCTTAGTCCACTGTTAAGTAATAATATTTAAAAGTTTTGTATTAAAGAGAATACGAAATATCAAAAGACTGAATATGTATTTGTCATTGCATTTAACCTGCAAAGTGATACTTTTTTTTCCTTCAGAACATCTCATATGTCTTTGAAAATGGAAATAACTGCTTATTTTTTCAATCCATAATGTTGAGCATGGTTTCATATGCTTTATTTAATTAAGATTTATTTCATTGAAGCTGAAGTTGTCAAATTTAGATTTGGATTTATGAGAGTTTTGATCAATGAAATACAGTTATTTTTTAAGCCTAGCATGATTAGACATTTCAAATTCATTTTTAAACTAGCACATTAATTTCAGATGATTTCATGTATGTTAGTTGTTTACAATTGCAAATTCTTTGAAAATAATATAAGCAGCCACACATATATATAGATTTATAGATCAATGAAATACCAAATTCAGCATACCTAAAATATAATAGTTTTTCTACATTTCTATCTATGAAATTTTAATAAGTCATGCATGTTTAAAGTATAGTTTCATTAAGATAAATTTTGATTTATAAGATTTTCTTACCTTTTTACTTTAATTTACATGCATAATATCTACTTCCAGTTTGGATAATCAAATTAATTATTCATAACAATCATATTTTAGAGAAAAAAATGAAACACATTGTTTTACCAACAACTGATTCTGACATCATATAGAAACCAGTGATAATATGATTTAATCATTAGTCATATATTCAGCCTTTGTTTTAAATTCCCCCTCCAAGGCTTATAAAATATGATATTTAAAATTTAATTCCTTTAGAAATCTCGAGATTCTAAATAAAACAATCTCAGTAAAATAATTCATAATTTTATATATTCCCTATGTGCTCTAAAATATACGAAAGCAGATATTAATTTAAAAAAAAGTGCTAAATTCAATTATAAAGTGTGAAAATTTTCCATTAAATTGCTAAAAAAAATTAATATTCAAATGAAATAAGAAGTGAAATTAAATTTAAAGCTAGTTTGAATAGAAGATAATAAAATCTAATGAATTTATAATGATAAGAAGACAAAAAACAGTGAAAGATTATTGATGTAAAGAATTAAATATTTTTTTAAAAAATTATTTCCCTTTAATAATTTTAAAAAGTTTTAAACTGCTTTAAGACCCAAGTTTAAAAAAAATAAATAATAACTAATTTTAGTAATAATATTGCTCATGGAAAAAGCATTTCTTATATAATAAGAAAATGAGAAAGGATTTTCTATGAGATTTATTTTAAATAGATAAAAAAAAAATCTTTGAAGCAAATTGTATTAATGATGTAATTACTACTACTTTAATCTAATTTAAATTAATTTTTATTAGTTATAACTCTGGGAGTTAATTTAACTTTTTTTTCTTTTGAAAATATTTTTCTAATTGTTTCTAGAAATGAATGCCGAATGCTTTTCCTAAAATTTGTGATTGAATTAATTAAATAAATTCCTTTAAAATATTTGGAAATATGTATTTGTAGCTAGAAGAATAAAAACACCATTAGAACAAAATGAAAATAATTAACTTTATAAATATTTAATGTTTAAATTTTTTAATTATTTTGATGTTTCAAGAATGGATGTTTTATAATAAAATTAAAGAGCGAGGTATTATTTCAAAATGATGACGAATTGTATGATTTATATTTATCTCGCACAAAGTGCAATTAAGTCTTAAATAATTTACTAAATAAATATATTCAAATTTTAACCTTAATTACGGAGCCTGAATTTTTAAATCACAGTAGATACAGAAAATCCAATACTTTAATAATTATTTGAAAACGTTATTCTAAATCGATTAGGAATGTAATTTTTTTTAATATAATTTCATATCATCATATAGGTTTGAAATAGATTTATTTCAATTTGAAAATACTTCTTTAAAAAATAATGTTGATTAAATATGCAAGATGCTCATAAAAAATACCACCGATATATAAACTCTAGGCAACCTGTTCTCTCAATTAACCGAAAGAAAATTATTATTTGAAGGTATGCATTAGAAATTATGATAATTTAAATCAATAAAGCTGTAAATATTATGCTTACAGTGAAAAGAGTTCAAAATTTTCGAAATGCAATACCTACTTTTTGATTTATTAGCTAATGTAAAATCATAAATGTCACTGAAAAGAGACACTTGCCCCGAAAATTGGAGGCTTAACCCATTTTTCTAAGCTTATCACTTTAAAGGACCAATACTACATAGAGAGTAAATACATTCTTTGCATAAGCGGGACAGACAGCAAAAGCACCAATTACAGAACGCGATGTTCCAACTATAGTTTGTGAAAAACCTTCTGTTTGTTGTGACTTATGGCACTTTACAATGCCGCTGACAATTATCTATCAGCGATTTAAGCCGAATGAGCGTCTCTGGTTTTACAGTAACGCCAACATGGGTCAAGAGGAAAACCTTCTATAAATAGTATGCAGTTGAAGAGGAAATGTTTGCATACTGTTTATAGTAGGAAAACATACTATAAACAGTATGCAAAGATTTCCTCTTCAATCACGTGAACGAATTTGTAAATAGGATGACACTTAAAAGAAACAAATTAATTAATAAAGCTGTTTTATCTGAACATAAAAAATTCTACAGAAGTAATGTGAGTTTATTGGTGAAGTAATAAGCTCAGACAAGGCCTAGCTAGCTCCGTAGAAATTCCAAATAATTTGTAAAAAGGATTCTACCGCTCTCGGTCTGTAATTCGAAGTGGTAGCTTCTACAAGCATGGAAACATGCTCCATCACAAATGTTTTGTATTCAACTATGTTTCAGAATTACGCAATTCCTCATATTCAGTAGCAAAATATCATTTCCCGGCTCATTTCTCTGGTTCCAAATCAGATTCTTCACAATTGCATTGACATCAACTTTTCTTTTTGAAAATAAATAACATAACATCATAATAAATATCTTCAATAAATATCGTCTAACATTAATAATTTGAGCATCATCATTAATATAATTGTATTGTTTATCATTTTAATTTAAATTTCCAAAATTTTATTCATTCTTAATAAGTAGAAACCGTATTTCCTTTCGGCTAATTTCCTTTTCTAACTTACTTTATTATAATCTAGAATCAATATCATTACTAACATTGTTTCTTGCAAATGAATCCTTTCATTGCTGTTGGTGACAATTACCTATTTTTAATAACAGATTGATCATTAAACGTTTTCTATTAGTTAGTTTCGTTTTTTTTTATTTCAAGTAATAATGTTGAAAAAAATATTCAAATAAATTTCAAATAATATAATAAGTTTTTATCTTTCTATTTCAGGTAATAAAGTAATGTTGAAAAAATATTGTAATAAATTTCAAGTAATATTATAATGTTGAAAACTGGTGATTATTAATCACCAGCTTTCAGCATTACACCACTAAGCTAATGTGCATCATCGCAAGTACTTGCATTTTAAAAATTATAAAGTAAATAAATCCGAAATCTTAATTTCCAGTCTTTCAATTTACTTAACGTTAGCAAAGAGTCTGAACAAATCAATGTTAAGACTCTTCATTTACATGGATTTTAGTTTCTTCCTTTTTATAATGTTATCTGGAATAGACATCATTAATGGCCTTTCATTCTGGTAAATAAATCCTTTCAATGCTACTGACGTCTTAATCACCAGTTTTTAATGTTACTCCACCGAAATAATGTGAATCTCTCCAACAAATTTCTGTGCTTCACTGTCAACACTAGCGTTTCAGTATTAAAACCAAAACCTGAATTTTCCGTATTTCAATTTATTTTATGTTAACAAATCAATATTAAGACACTTCTTTTACTTGAATTTCAATTTCTACCTTTTTGTAATGCTATCTGGAATCGATATCATTAATAACATTTCTTTCTGGTTAATAAATCCTTTCAATGCTACTGACGATTTAATCACCCATTTCCACGGTTACTCCACCAAGACAGTATGAATCACTCCAATAATTATCGCTATAACTTTCTTCATTTCAACATCACAATTAACCCATCTGTATTGTTTATCGCCATAACTTAAATTTCCAACATTTCAATTCATTTACTCTTAACAAGTCGATGTTAAGACACTTCCTTTTGGTGAGTTCGAAACTTAAATGGCATCATTACCGTTTTTAAAGTGTAATCCATCAGAGACCGTATATCATTCATAATTACAGGGTTTGTCTCGGCTGTTCAAAAATATGACAAGTGCCCGGCATAGTGCCAGTTCGGGTCTAGCGATAAAGTCTATTTACATTTTTAGTCATTAAGAGGGGAAAAAAATTATAGAGCGAGCTGGGTATAAGGAGTTAGGACATGTCACCCATAAATTACAATTAAATGAAGCGTGTATAATTACATTAGGTAGAAAAATGGGTGGGCTTTTTTTTATTAACGGATAAATTTTCGCCGAGGCCTGTGTAAAGCTATTACTCACGCAGCAAAGTGGAACATTAAAAATTGTGTTAGCGTTTTCCTGTAAATAATCTGGTTATTCTTGTAAGTCATGCAAGGATTTAGTGGATAAACAGCAAAAATGTGGTTAATCCTTGCAATTTTGGAATATTAGTGGTTTTAAAGGGACTGTTAAGAAGTATAGTGAAGAAAATTGTTGTTGAATCATAACATTAAATAATTAATTCTAAGTTCCGAAAAAAATGGAAGCAAGTAAAATTAAAAATCTTGTTTAAAACATTAGTTTTAATTTTTGAAGTTTGTAAATTTAATATACCAGTCTTTGGCCAGATATCAATTATTTAAATGTGGGTTAATGACATATTTTTTACAATATTAATTTAATAACTCATTCAAAATAAACAATGGTTTTCAAAAATTTGGCAATTATGAAGGAATATAATGGCGGAATTTTTTCCAGCTTTTCTTTCCACGTATTAAAAAGAAAATAAATTTTGAGGACTGTTATGAATTATTTAATGATGTGGTTAAGTTTACAATTACCAAAGAATAATTTGAAAATGTTAATGAAATTAAAGCTAGGTATAATCAAACAAACCACAAATTAAATAGTAATTTTTGTTAAAAGTTTCATTTTTATTTTTTGATATCCTATTGTTAAAAATGATAAGTAGAATAAATCGATTATTAAACCTCTTACATTTTTTTTTATTTCGTTTGATTTATGTTTGTTGCAAAAGTAGACTTTTAGGAATTAGGAATTTCTAAATGATAATGAAAATATATAATATATATATATATAAAGACCTACACAGTCTGGAAATAGAGAAAAAACTAAATTACAAAATATCATTCATTAAACACTATAACATCAAATTCAGTTGGGAAAATGCATTTATAATTCTATGGGAAGCGGAAATTTAAGCTCCCTTTAAAAAATTACAAACTGCTTCATTTTTGTTTTATTTATATTATTCAATAATGTAACTTAAATAACTGAAAAATAAATAAATATAGTATAACTAAATTAGATTAAAAGCCTTTGAGGGCACGAACTCGAAATTATACATATAGTCTCTTTGGTAATTTGTTTTATTGACATAAAGAAAATATTCATGTTGTCGGTATGAAATTAAAAATCACCAAGCGAAAAGGAAAAAAAAATATATACTTTTTTTGCTCTTGATGTATATAAATTCCATTTCAATACCAGAAAAAAGTCTGCATGTTAATATATATGAGCTGTATGTTATATAGCTATAATATATTGATGTGCTTGAATTATTTTCTGAAATAGAGACGACATTTTAAATAAATAAGAACACAGTAATTCGCTTCCGTTTTCGCTCCCGTATACTTAATAACAATTCCACTTAATAATTTTTATAATAAATATTATACTTTCTTAAATTAAATAATTTTTGTAGCTGTAACGTCGTAAATTTTCGTAAAAAAATATGAAATATCTAATAATACTTGGTTATTATGACACCCATAATTTTCAATTCTAAATATTTTTTTTTCAAATAAATTTGAAGTCTTTATTATCAAAGGAACAAGACATACATTGGATATCTCATAGTAAAAGAAATAGCTTTGTATAATTTTTTATCCGAATCGGTGAATAGGAGAATGCTAAACAAAGCGATAGCTTTTATCTGTATTTCTTACTAGATTTATATGTTCTTTCTTCTAGTTAAATATGCGAAAGGACGAAAAAAAATCGACACTGATCACAGCTTTTGTTTTATTTATCCGAAAAAAATAATATCCATATTTATGCGGATATGCTAAAGATACGTCCCATTTCTTTTGGCGCTTTGAATAATGACTCATAATCTCGAGTACAAAATAAAAATGTCGCCAAAACAATCGCCGTAGTAGTGCCAGCTAAGACAATGCAACGATATATTTCTTTCAACTTCTGCAGTTTCTGGGCTACTGGGAACGGACATTTATCTTGTTGTGAATGTTTATCATCTTTGTAAGAGAATTTTCCATCATCAGCGTATACGCAAGCCATTTGCCTCTTTATGCATTTAAGTGCATATCATATGCAGCGATATTGTGCTTACAGTGACAATTATGGATACTAAATCATTCTCGTTTTCCTCTTTTCTTTTTTAAGAAATTCTACTTTAAGAATGGTTCGAAGATAATGAGCGCGCTTTTTTTGTTTTCTTTCAGAATAAAATAAAACTAATTTTGTGATATATCTAAACAATTTTGCGTATTACAATGTAATCTATTTCATATCAATCTTTTTGACTTGTTTATATTGTCTTGTTTACGTTCTTTCTACGTACTGGTATCAGTAAATACTTTGAATCAGCATAAAATTCATATTATTTTAGTCTTTTCTGGAAAAAAATGTATCTTATTTCTTCTGAATATATTTATGAATGCATTAAAGACTACTGATATCTAAAAGTTTGTTTTAAGAAAGCTTATTATTCAAACGGAGTTAGATTCTTTTACCTTTATTATTTATAATATTAAAAACATAAGAATAACAAAAAAAAAACAATTATAGTCTAAAAAATATCTTTATCTTTACTTCCCATATACTTAAATATCTTTGGAACGTTTGTTCTCTTTATCCAATAAAGCGTAAAAAAATTGATAAAATTTTGAAAATAAAAACCTTATATATCTTAACACCTTCATCTTGCTAATTTCTTGTTATTATTGACTCGATTTCAATAATATAGTAAAATAGAAATAATATAGAAATTGGAATTTACTGAAAGGAATTATGATTTCGACATATTAAGTATAAATGGTTAAGTTGAAATGTTGAAAATTTAAATTATGGCAATAAAGAAATACAAATAAGTAAATCATGATGTTCAAATTACGAATATTACGGCAATAACATTTGGAGATATTGATATTGTTTTAGCGGAGAAATATATATATATATATTATTGTATGGTTCTTCAATTTATGCAGTAATTTTTTAAAAATAAATTTATAATCTTGAATTAGCACTTTTATTCGAAAACACTCGATAGATTTTCTAATTTGCAAAAAATGTGTGTGTGTGTATATATATATATATATATATATATATATATATATATATATATTTGCTTGAATCAACAAATTGGCTTGCAATAAGCTGCAGCATATATATTGCAGTAGAACTCAAATTAGAACAGACCCGATGGGGATTATTAAATATATGGACAAATGAAAAGTTTTTAATGAAAAGAGTTATTTCTTTCAATAGAAAGAGAATTCGCTTGTAAAATATTAGCATTAGATTAAGTACTACAAAAATAATGTTGATATATTTATTTATACATGCATATTATTCTAAAATATCTGTTCTTGAAAATATAAGTTCAAACAAGGTTTTTTTTTTTTTTTTTTTTTAATTTGGGGAGATTAAATTAATTTTTTTTTCTCAAAATTATCTGGTAATTAGTAATTCGTTTTAATGAGTTCGAATATTTGGTAATCTCTTTAACAAGTTTAATAATTACACTTTGCTATAGTAATTCTTTACATCCAGTTACAAACTTTATCAAACGATTAAATTTAAAACTTTACTGCTAAGCAATTTTTAATAATTATATAGCAGCGGTTCTTAACCTATGGGTCGCGACCCAAAATTGGGTCGCGATATTTCTTGGGTCGCGCTGAGTCGAACCAAAAAAGTTAGTAATACACCAAATTTCAGACATTTTAGAAATGACGACTTGAATAAATATCAACAATCGAAAATGAATGTGATTAACAAGATCATAAATTATCAGCTGATTAAAAAGCGAGAACAAAAAATTACGCGTGATGATAATAACGGTGAGAACTAAATGTAGCAACGCTGGCGAGGGCGTACAAGAGAAGCGCGCCAAATATTTGACCTTGGAGACCGGTTCTACAAAGTGGAATTCATTATGTCAATCTTCTGGTTTTATTCGTTCGCTTTATTTACAAAATATTTAACAGGTAAGCACTTCTAACTTGAGAATAATTTTAAATACATGCTCATAAAACCGAACAAACTTAAAAGACATTTTGATGCAAAACATAAAAATTTTTCCTTTGCGGGAAAAGATCGTACTTTTTTCGAAAGAAAAAAAGCCAATTTAAAAAGACAGCGTTTGGATGCACCAAGTAGTAGTGGTTTTATAAATTCTGCCAAACAAGCTACACTTGCTTCTTTTCATGTGGCTTGGCATATTGCAAGACAAAAGAAACCCCATAATATTGCTGCAAACCTTATAAAACCTGCTGCCATTGACATGGCACGTATCATGTGATGAAAGTTCAAAGAAATTACAAAAGATACCATTATCAAATGATACAATTCGTTTACGAATTAATGATATGCCATTTGATATTAAGAATCAACTTATTTCTGCTATAAAAATTGCTGGTTTATTTAGTATTCAACTGGATGAAACGACAGATATAAGTAAAGATGCTCAACTCATGGTTTACGTGCGGTATCCAGGTTTAACAGATATACAGGAGGACATTTTATTTTGCAAACCAATGTCAACAACAACTAGAGGTGAAGATATTTTTCTTATGGTCGATTCGTTTTTTAAAGAAGAAGGATTAAATTGGAATCAGTGTTTCAGTATTTGCACCGACGGTGCAGCTGCCATGACAGCATCTAAAAAGGGATTTTCGACAAAAGCAAAACAAATGAATCCATAAATTATATCGATTCATTGTTTGTTACATAGACAAAATCTTGCTTCAAAAAAATTATCACCCGAATTATGTATCGTTTTGGATGAAATTGTTGCGGTAGTCAATTTTATCAAATCAAGAGCTCTTAACTGTAGAATTTTCCGCGAACTGCGTTTCGAATTTGGTGCAGAATACGAACATTTATTATATTATTCTGAAGTTAGATGGCTGTCCCCGGGCAAAGTTGTTCAAAGAGTATTATCATTACGGACAGAAGTCGAATTATTTTTGAGAGAAAAGAAACACCCATTAGCATCTAAATTCTCCGAGTTGAAGTGGATTACTCAAGTTGCTCATTTGTCAGATATTTTATTTGAAATAAATAATCTAAATACGTCTATGCAGGGACGTAATCATACTATTATTGAATTAACTGAAAAAATGACATGTTTTAAAAATAAACTCAAATTATGGAGAAATAAGGTTGAAGTAAAGAAACTTGCTTCTTTCCCGACTCTTAATTTACTTGTTGAAGACAATAATATTGATATCACAGATTTTGAAATACAGAAAATTATTATTAATCATTTAGAAAAACTAATAGCAGACTTTGATCGATATTTCCCTGCAAACGATGTTTTCAAATATAATTGGGTTCGAATGCCATTGAATTTTGATGTAAGTGATTTGCATGAGGAATTTGTTAATATTAATCAATTTCAAGAACAATGAATAGAAATACAAAGTGACCAAGCACTTCGATACAATTTCTACAAAAACATTGAATCTTTATGTGCTTTCTGGTTAAAATTAAAAACCGAAAAGCAAATAATTGTTAAAGAAGCCCTAAAAGTATTATTGCCCTTTTCAACAACATATATGTGTGAGGCTGGTTTTTCGGCTCTGTGTGTAATCAAAAACAATTACCGGAACAAGTTAAATCCTGAAATAGATATAAGGTGCTCCTTGACAAGCATTTAACCGAGGTTTGAAGATCTTTCAAAATGTATTCAAGCACAAGGTTCTCATTAAAACTGTATGATTTGCATTTAAAATTTAAAAGACTTAACATATGTATTGATATTTCTTTTTTTTTTAGGAATAAGTTAAAATGTCAATTATTTTCAAAAAGTTATAAATATATTTTAATTTGGTCAATAAAAATTATTAAAAACACTTGATTATTAATTAAATTTTCCTTAGGATCGAAAAGTACTTTTGTTTATCTTTATTATTAAAAAATAAATAAAAAATTTGTAAGTTAAAAAAAATCATCATCGTAGGATTGAAGATTTTTTAAATATACGATCTAAAATAAAGCAATGAAAAAATTTTGACTTTTTCTCAAATATTTCTCAAATTTGGGTCGCGGCTTAAAAAGGTTAAGAACCACTGTTATATAGTATTTATTCTGGAAAACATATTACTCATTCAACTAAACTTTCAAAGAGATCATCAATGTTATTCGTTTAGGTGTAAGGTCTTTCATAATTCCAGATATTGATAGCTTTAATATTTGACACAAGATGCATCTATTATAAAAAAAAAAGTTGCTTAGTTTCACAACTTGTATTATTTAAAAGTTCTTCCGGAACAAAAACAGTTGTATACATAAGCATGATAACAAATAAAATCATCTTTATTTTCAACTAGTTTATGTGTATTAAAATCTAATAAATTACTTAGCGAAATGGCAGTTAATTTCCATTCGCTTAGTTGAATGAGTATTATGAATTTTATTGTTTGAATTGAATTGAAGTATGAATTTAATTATTTTCAAATTTGTGATAGATAAATTTTGAGACATGTTTTTTGTGAAAGTAGTCATATCATTTTTTTCGCAAATTGTTATTTGCCCCACTTTTTACATTGTCATCTTATTTTTATATTATGACACTAAAATCAGAATAATATACAAACTTCTTATTAAGTGCTAAGTAAAAGTGAAAAAAATGACTAATAATGGTTTTATTTGTTACAATTCTTCCCAATATTGATTTAAGTAATAAATCCTTAATCAAAAAGAATTTTTCAAATGAAAATAAAGTGCCATGGCAGAAATGGTGGAAAGCATATTAAAAGAAAAAAAATGTCAAGTAATTATAATTGATACATAGTAAAACGAGTCTCAATCTTAAAAATATCAGAATTTAGGATTCATTTAATCGGCATTTGTACATTCTTTGCTGCATTTCCAAAAATATTTATAGAAAAACTAAATTTTAAAAATTGGTTTTTCCATTCTAAAAATCTGAAAAGATGATAAAATATTGCAGCATTAGAATGATAAAAATAAAAATTTTATTCCATTGTGCAGCTTATCTTCCTTCCCTCTTATATATCTTCTGTTTGCACCCTGTTTTATACTTTAATTTTTCGATATTCCGTTGCAAGTGCTTAGAATCAAGGAGTTTTTAAATGTATTATTACTATTTTCATTTCCTTTCATAATATGTCTATCGCATTTTGAAAAGAAAATTAAATATAATCGAATGTTCATGAATATAATAATATAAAAAAGTTAAAATTCAAGGGTTTTTTTTACATTTGCAATTCTATGTAATATTTGCAACGCTGCTATATTTTTTTTATTGTAAACATTTCCAAATCATATAACATAAAGCAAAACATAACAAAATAATATTGGAAATTATATATATCATGGCATGTTTCTAAAATTCAGAGGAAATCAAAATTTTTTCTGTGTTTATGGGCATATAATAAGAAATATGACACAAGGAGCTTTAATTACCATATACTAAAATCAATTAAATAAGTAGAATTCTTAAAGTTAAGTATTAATTAATATTTTAAAGTTATGTTTTATATATGGGGCATTATTTATAAAGCCAACATATCAATCAGTACACAACACACTATCTTGATAGGAACTTAAGTTAAGCCATCTGCATCTTTTATATGAATGGCTTAGATTGAATCCTTAAATTATTCAAATATATTGCGAATAGTAAATTCTAATTTAAAATTACTAGAAATTAGATAAGATAAATTTGATGTGGATTACTTTTTTCAGAAACTATCTCAAAGTTTCTTGAGTTATAATTAATGTCAGTTCTAGCAGTTTCTGCTTTTTCTTTTCGGGTTTTAATGTCTTTCTACCAAATTAAAACACACATATCCTCTCACTTTTCATTTTAATTGTTTTTGAATTGTTAATTCTAATATGTTCTCATTTTAAACTGCTATATTCTCAAATATTTATATTGCTTTTCATCTTTTTTACAGGTAAGAACTTTTGCTTCTTAATAAATTTTATGAAGGCACAAATGTAGAGTGCTGCGGAATTCTTACGTAAGTTATCTGTTTGAAATTAATTATTCAAATCTATTTCAAAGTTCTTGGAATTTGAACTGTTAGAAACTTCTTTAATAAAATAATTCATTTCTTGCACTTCCTTTTTTTTTTATACAGTTCTGTTTAGATGGTTGAGTTGTAATATCCTACTGAATTTTGAGAAAACATTTCTTATTATGGGTATTAATGATGTTTGTTTTCCCCTCTATTGTAGATATATGAGTTGTATATAAAAAATAATAGGTATCAATGACTAAAGAAAACTGATTAATTGTATATATATATATAATGCAAAATTTCGAGTGTTTCTATTTTAAGTAGGAACCCTCTTCACTTTTTTTATTTTAATAATGGCAAGAATTTAAGAAAAGCCGCTACTTTTCAAGTAAAGCCTTTAACGGGAAAATTGCAGAATAATATTGGCTTTTTTCAATCGAAAAATAAAACAGCTGTCATAATTATAAAATTTCAGTTAATTCTTTTCCTTTAGCACTCGTGTTGCCATGCGCATATTGTAAATTGATTTAATAATTTTTTTATTTTTCTGTTGGCAACAACAAGGATTTTAGCTTTTATTTATTTTCATAACATTTTAAAAGACAAAACTGAAAATGTGAAAATAGTATTCGGCATTTAGAAATTAAACATAGACAACAATTCCGACCCTCTTTAACACAGACGGAAAATTCTGTATGGATGGACGGAATGCTTGACAAAAGGTGGTGACTGTGGTTGAGTCATAATGACCATCACCGTCTACCTCAAAAATGGAGTTACGTGTCGACATCAGCAGGAGGTAGTCAGCTCATATCGTTTTTATACCTAGGAGTGCACCGAGAACCAACCACCATGCAGTGAGCTTCTCATCCTGAAATCTGTGGAGTTACACTGAAGAGTTAAATAACATTTCTTTGTCAATAGTATATTATTAGCTCATCCATAGAACACATCACCTTAAACAGGCATTAGAAGTTATAGATGATTCCTTATAACAACTCTCCATGTGAACATAAATACTTTATCTAATTTCAAATCACAACAATTGCAGTTTGTTAGTATTCTCCTGGCTAAGTCAAATAGCTTTTTAATAAGCAAAGATTAAAAAAGAATAAGGGGAAAAACCCATTATATTCAATCACCTTTTTCTTCTTAAACTATCCATTCCACTTTAAAGATGATCTAAACTGGACAAACTAATGAGATTGACAATACTTAACTTTTGATAATATAATTTTTCTATATGTTATGATCTGGGAAAAAATGATTTTAGAGCCGACATAATAACATTCTCAATATTATTCTTCAGAAAATGCAATTCATTATGTTGAAAACAAATATATTAGAGCAAATTTAGCTATTGTTTGGAGAATATTACCTCGTTTTTTGTCGCTACTATATTAAACTCTATATTTATATTAATATTCCTGAAATCAAATTCTTATGAAGGATGGGTCCTTATTTTATTACTTGGCGATTGATTAATGGCATGAATATTTATCTGAAAACATAGCTGCATCGCATTACCTTAGTTCTGGCAGACAATCTTTCGACGAATTTCTTCACTATGTTTTTGGAATAAAACTGTCTTGTTTGACTTCAGCTACCTTAATGCAAGATTCTTGTAAGCTACTTTAAGACAGTTAAAGTATTTTCAATATTGTAATAAAGGGATTACCGAATGTTGGAACTTTGGGATCAGATTTTTAGGAAATGTACTTATAGCGACCCAATTGATCCAGAGCAATCTAGTTTTGAAAAAGATTATATAGATCAAAAATGTATTTTGGTGGAGAAAAAATATTTATTAAATATTATTTTCGAAAAAAATATTTCAGATATGAGACTAAATGAAAATTTTAAAAATTGTGCCTAATTGAGCAATTTACAAAGTTATGATACAAATTGTGAAAATATGCTTGCGCATTCAAAATCTTGCAGCTAGCTACTAAAAATTATTTACGACACAGACTTTGAGAACTTCTAATGAAGTTTATTTTGCAAAGTTTTAAGTGTGGAACGTTTAATATATACTGTTTATAAATATCCAAAATAAACTATATAAATAATTTTATATTATTTCTTATGTATCTTGTATGTATCTTCAAGAAATATTGTACATTTCTTGTACATTATTTTTTGTGAATTATAAAATCACTCATTTATCAATTATATTGCATGACATTTTGTATGTTTGATGCTATTATTAATTTGTTACATGCAGGAGGTTTTGAAGTAGCTATGAAATAGTGTTTTATCTATCTCCTTCTGCTTTTATTTTTACTTAAAATCAAGTATTTAAATTTTGGATATCGAATAAGTTAAAATAAAAATTATTTGCAATCAAAATAATTATTTAATAATAAAATACATAGTGAATAAAACTTTAACCTTATAACTGGTCACTTCCTTAAAAATTTTAAATAGTTCATTGCAATAAAAAGCAGTATTTTATTCATTAAAACATTTTAATTTTCCTCCTTATGTGTATCTTGATAATGTGCAAATAAATAATGATGATATTCAAATATGATGATATTCAAAATAAGAAAGGACATTAACAAATTCACCAAAGGTTTTGCAAATTTTCCAATATTTATAAATAAACAATATTTGTTAAATTTAATAAAGTCTAAACTAATAGATGTATTATGTTTAATCTGATAAATTTTAGTAACGTTACTAAACAAATGCAGTTTGAAAAGTCGGTTAAAATTTTAAATGCATTTTGATGCATAGAATTAACAGAGAGAAGAATATATAAAATATTCTTATTATTTTTATCACATCAATAAATTATTAATTGCATTAGTTTGTTTAATTTTATTTTCAGAGTTAATTTTTTACTGATTTGAGAAATTTATAGTGCTTAAAATGTAAAACAGATCAAAATTCCCTAATCGAATAACGTTTGAGGGAAAATTTTAAAAGATTTGATATTTAGATAAGAAATAGAATCAATAATAATTAAAGTTAATAATAATCTATACCAAAAAAAACAATGATAATAATATGTGCTAATTTAAATCTAAAGATAATCTTTCAATTCTGCTTAATTGACTAATTAATTGGCACCTCAAGGCTCAAAGACAAAATCCAATCAAATATATAGTAATATACGTGACATTATACGAATTTTTTTGAAAAGTAGTATCCCCATTTTATTTCTTTAATAACTTTAAATTTCCTTGGTTTTATTATAAGGCCAATACCAACTGAAATTTTTTAGTAATAAACTACCTACATTTAAAAAAACAATTTATATGTTCACAATTAAAACTTTTTGACAAAAAAAAGCATTATTGAGATATATATCAGTTCAAATATTGATTCATTATTTACATATTAAATTAAATTAAACATATTAGGATATTTAATTAAGAGCAAAATTTTCTATTTCAACGAAGATATCGAAACTTATTTGTATGAAAAAATTGATATAATGTGTTAATTTTCCAACAACTGTTTTAAATATTACTCTACCTCGTGCATTAATGTGCAAAGATATCAACACAGGCTTGTTTGAAAAACTTGTTAACAAATTATCGCGTTATATTACGTTTTTCGTACAAATAAGTTTTGATGCCTTTGAACATTAATGCACTAGGCTGAATAATATTTAAAATAGTTGTTAGAAAATCATTAAATTATATCAACAGTTTTAAATATTACACTCCCGATGCATTAATGTGCAAAGGTATAAAAACTTATTTCTATGAAAAACTTGATGTAATTGATCATTTTTAACAGCTATTTTAAATATCATTGACATTTTTAACAACAATTTTAAATATTGCATTGCCAAGTGTATTAATGTGCAAACATATCAAATCTTGTTTTATGAAAATACTGGTTAGAAGATTAGTACATCATATCAAGTTTTTCATTCAAATAAATTTTGATATCTTTGCACATTAATGCAACAGGCTGTGCAATATTTAAAATAGTTGTTAGAAAATTATCACATTTTGTCAACGATTTTAAAAATTACTATCCCAGTGCATTAATGTGCAAAGGTTAAAAACTTACTTCTATGAAAAAATGAAATTTGAAGCTTATTTCTGTGTAAACTTGATTTATTGGGACAATTTTTAACAACGTTTTTAAATATCGCATTGCCTAGCGCATTAATGTGCAAAGATATCAAAATTTATTTATATGAAAAAGTTAGAAAAGTATCACATTATATCAACTATTTAATATTACACTGCCTAATGCATTAATTTGCAAAGTTATGAAAAACTTGATATAATGTGGTAATTTTCTAACAACTATTTAAATATTGCATTGCTTTGTGCGTTAACCGTTCCCTTATTTTCTCCGAATGCCAACTCAAGATACAGCGAGTATACATTTTTACCGACGTAAACCCAATAAAGCAACTTCAAAGACATATTTTTTCCAAAATCGATACTGCTTTCCTCCGAAATCAAGACAGTTATTTCCGGCGTCTATCTCGAAATCCAAATAAGTGGCTTGTCTTCTAGTAAACCAAGGATTCCTTTCTGCTCAGCGGTTTCTTTTACAGACCTGTGCGAAATCGATTCTTTTATATCTTCAAATATGTCAGCCAAAACATATTTGTTCTTAATGCCCCATTCGCGAATAAAGATGTCCTCTCATTTGAACTAGTATGTGGTATTTCAGGAAGAAAAGGGAAAAAAATATACGCCAAATCCACTGCCAAAAAAAATTCTTTGCACCAAGAAATTCGAACCCTATTCTAGGCTATTAACGAATCCAGTCAACAAAACAAGGTTGCTTTGTGGAAGAAAGTAGTGATAGCCAGAAGGCATGAGAAGAGTTCGGGTATTCTGTAGCTATCATTGTACCACAGATAAAAAAAAGCAAGGCTTTAATGTTGAACCAATGCTCAAAGAATGCTTTTAATTATGGTGTCTATGCACATTAAAAAGCGCGTATGAGCAAAATTATTGAAGCTACGTGATTCAATGCGATTTCAAAAGGAAAAGAAAAGTGTATTGCAAGTTTGTTTCTATCGTAATCACATCATTCCTTTTCAGTAATAGGACTAATACATAAAGTAAAAAATAGAATATGTTCATGCTCATGTTGTTGTTATGATTTAATAAAATAGAACAAGTATTACGAAGAAATGATAGTTATAGAAGGAAAAATTATTGTTGGCCTGGACACGTTGGATACATTTTAATTTAGTTTTAATAATGTTTCATTTTATAACAACCAAAGTAATTTTAAACAGACCTTTATAATTTCAAACTGAGTTGCATACCAGTTGGATTAAACTGACATAGAACTCCTTTATAATTTTTAGGTCCGAGTGCATGGCAGATCTACCATTATATTGGGAATGGAATCCTAAAACTTAAAAAAAACAAAGATTTAAACATGCGATGATTGTGGTACTGAAAGTAGAGTGAAATGAAAATTTGTAAGATGATTTCCGTATGCTTTTCAATATATCTTAGAAATCGAAGCAGCTTGAAATGACTTTATTCTGCCAAAGTTTGCTTTGGAAAAAGAAAGAATAATGTCTTAATTTTGATTAAATTATTGGTATAAAGTAAGACTTTATATTTTAATAAGTGCAACAATATTAATAGATAAAGGTTTATCATGGATGGTGAACTCATGAATTTTGTTCGTTAATAGTACCCTGAATACTGAATGTCCATATGAAATTACGTTCAATTATATATAATTTAATTTTTTTTACTTAGAAATTTATAATTAAATAATAATCAGTAATAGAAATAATAATTACAATAGAAGTTAAGATTTTAATTTCTTTTTAAATTTTTAATTTCTAATTTATGTTTTTAAGAGACCGATTACATTGTGGAATCTCTAAATAAATATTGAAAGAAGACATTCTGTTCAAACTCAAAAAAAAAAAAAATATAGACCATCATTTTTAAAACATTAGTATTAAATAAAATAAATTTAAATTGTAATTAAACATGTTCAACTATTATGTTTATAAAAGATTCTGCCATCAATATAAAAGTTGATAGTATTTAGTTTAGAGTATGTCGAATATTGTATCGGCACTCTTGGTATATTCAGGATATACTAGCAAATATTTACTATAAAAATAATACATTGTTATAACTAACATAATCAATACAGTTTTTATTTCCTGGGCAAAAAAAAATTCTTAATATTAAATTTCACTCCTCAATTTTTTAGATGCTTTTTTTTTATTGAGTCTTTACGTGCGGAACATGTTTTTTTTAAATATATAAAAGTAAATAAAACGCACATATTTTCAATTACACTGTGATGTAAAAAAATAAATTTCAAAGGAATTTATTATTTTTGATATTAAATTTTTAACAAATAAAATTCTGCTCACAATATTCATAAAAAAATTAAGTATTTTGATGCATTAAAATTTTTATTTATAATTTAAACAAATGATAGAGCAATTCAATTTTTCTATTTACCTATTAAACAAATATTTTTACTTTTTCATAATTGATTAGTTTTGAATATATATCTCTGTTAACAAAAATGAAGAATATGTACTTATATATCTATAATGATTTTCAGTAAGCAAGATTTTTTTTACCTCTTTTACCTTATTTTATTTAGATATTTTTACCTTAAACAGTACATATATACTTAGAAGATTAGGAATATACACATTGGAGCGACTTATTTCATTTTGAAGTTTTAATTAATTAAAATTAAGCAATATTTCGACATTTTCCATAATTTTCGAAATTTTTTTCTCATTAATATAATTTTGCACTAAGCCTACATTCATAAAGAAGCAGTCCAATCATACCTATTGAATAGCCAACAAATATTTTCCTGATTTTTTTTGCTTTTTAAAATATTTATTTGTTTGATTTTTCAATTCAATGTAGATAGAAAACTTTGTAGGTTCATTGAAATTCAAAATGTGTTTATTTCTTCATCAAATATTTAATCACGTGTTTCATCAAAAATTTAATCATAAAAAAGACAGTGAAGTTAGAATATTGCTAGAGACGTTATGAACTTAGAAAATAGATTGTGCTCATGGCATTGCTTTTAATGGATCTATAGTCCATTAATTAGTACAAATTAATGGTCAATTAATTAGATTGCATTTGAGACTTCCATGTTTACAATAATCAGAACAAACATAACACTATTGAAGTTACACTACTTTATCAGAATCATTGATGCTTAAAATAATATTTTGATGAAACAATGAACAAATCATGCATAAAAGGTTGGAGTGGGATTATATTTTTATCATGGTTTGATGTTTAATAATAATTTATTGAAAAGAAAAAAACATGATCATATGAACCATAAGACATTTAACTAAAATTATACTTTATCCGTATTAAAGCTGGTTGCCAAACGATTTTAGAATAAATTGAACAGAACAATTTCCTATATGACTTGAACCAGTCTTCATGGAAAGCTTTTGCAACGACAGAAATTTTCCAAATTATCCTCTCCTTTCCCGCCACTTCAATATCTTATCAATTATCCTTATAGCATTATATTTTTATCATATTTTTGTGTTTAACAATAATTTGTTGAAGAAATAATGAACGAATTAAGCTCAAGACATTTAACTAAAATTATACTTTATCCGTATTAAAGCTGGTTGCCAAACGATTTTACAATAAATTGAACAGAACAATTTCCTAACTGACTTGAACCAGTCTTCATGGAAAGCTTTTGCAACGACAGAAATTTTCCAAATTATCCTCTCCTTTCCCGTTAGTTCAATATCTTATCAATGATCCTTATAGTATTATATTTTTATAATAGTTTAGTGTTTAACAATAATTTGTTGAAGAAATAATGAAAGAATTAAGCGCAAGACATTTAACTGAAATTATACTTTATCCATATTCCAGCTGGTTGCCAAACGATTTTAGAATAAATTGAACAGAACAATTTCCTAACTGACTTGAACCAGTCTTCATGGAAAGCTTCTGCAACGACAGAAATTTTCCAAATTATTCTTCCCTTTCCCGCCAGTCCAATGTCTTATCAATGATCCTTATAGTATTTTACCACTTGCCAAAAGCACTCCCTTCAATTACGGATGCGAGAACTTTTTAGAAGCGAATTAGATTGCCGGGATCACAACCAACGTCCCTGCTCTGCGTCAAGATACTATTGCTTTCCTTGTTCCATCAGCCTTGATTACAACGGTGTCATTCCCAGAAGCCAGCAGAACCGAAACAGTTTCCTCGGGAAATGGAGGAAGAAGCTCAAGAATTATGAACTGGAAGTGAGAAAGTTTCGTTTTCTTCTGGCTCCCATAAAAATGTCGTGCAGGTATTTGTTGGGATGATAAAACTCGGATGCGTAGGAGATTCTGTATCGGAATCTTTCGAATTAGTTAGTTGAGATTTTCTTTTTTTATTCTTTTTTATCTTCTTAATTTTCTGTTGAGAATCTTCGCGGGTGAACTATCCACCGGAAGTAAACTGTTCCTGGTAATTTTCAAAGGAAGTGAAGCTCGTTCCTTATTCCCATTTCTTTTTCCGGGTATTTATTATCTACTTTTTTTCCGTCTAGGTTAAAGCTATTCGACTTCGTTGTTGTTGGTACAGTTTTTTTTCCCCGGAATATGTGCAATTAGGCAACTCTTTTGTTATGCTTTTCCGATCTTTTTTTTTTTTTTTTTTTTTTTTTTTCAAAAATAGAATGAAAAATGTTAATGATGCTTGGTTATGTATGACATTAATTTTTCCTGCCCAAGATCAGACAAAGAGATTAAATTCTTCTTACTACACAGCTCGGTTGTGTAATATAAATAGGAAATGCTTATAATCTTGAGCTAATCTGTTAAATTGGAAGGAATAATGTTGTTTCAAACATTTAACTGAACTTTAGAGATTATTTTTCTTCGTTAAAGAGAGTTCTTGTGACAGTAAAGCGAAGTATTAATAAAAAAATATTTTTTTAATTGAAAAAATACAAAAGTTTAAAGTAGGATTACAAAAACCATAATAAGCTAAAAATAAACTTATGCTATCTTTTCATTATTAAAATGAAATGAGCTTTGAGGGAAAAAATGAATTGAGGGATATTAAAACTTTATCAAAAGAATTTTTCCGTTGATGAATATTTCAATAAATAAATTAATATTACTCTTCAGGCTGTTATAATAAGATAGTTAAAATAAATTTGCGTGTTGAAAAATCAGAATAATATTAATCTGAAAACTCGATACTTAAATATTATTTTCTTTATTTCATTTCTTGTATTCATCTTTAAAACTGTGATGAAATATTTCAGTTATCTCAAAAATTTTGAAAAAAAAAATGAAGAATTCAAAATTTCAACTACAGTCATTTTATTTCTGTTCCTATAATCTGTCAGGATGATGACTATATTTAAGGATGTTTTTACAAATTTGTTAAGATGTTATTACCAGCTTCATTTATGATAACAGTATGTTCTGTCTGAGGTTGAATACATTGTTTCTGTTTACATTAGGAAGGTTAATAAAGAAAAATGCACCTGAAAAGTAAAAAAAATGCAAATTATTAAGTAAAAGATTTATGTTCGTTGAAATTCTTCTGGCAGTTATATTAAAATAGTTGAAATATTGTTTCGTGTTGATTGTCCTTTAATTCTTTTACCACAAATTTATTTTAACAATTTAATTCATAAATTATTAAATATTTATTAAAATCAGAATACTATTAATCTCAAAAGTTCTAAAGGCAAACCCGATACTTAAATATTATTTTCTTCGAAATTTATTAAATATATTGCAAAATTCTTCAAAATGTATCTTAAAAATTTGATTCCACACCATTTTGTTCATATATGCTCTTGGGTTTCTTTTCAAATAAGAATATTTAACAAGATATACTTTTTGTAATATATTTATTGTTATATAAGCAAATTGCAAAGTGTGCCGTTTCGTTTGCTGCTTTTGATTTTAAAAAATTCTGAGAAATTATTATTAATTTCTACAAATATTATAAGTTTGAAACACAATTAAAATATTAATGTTTTTTTAATGAACGAAGGTTCTTTGTCATTTTATTTATTTAATTAATTAATATTCTTCTTCTTAAGAATATCAGAAGGGGAAAAAAAGAAGAATACAATGTTTGTGGATTGCATAATATGTAATCATACTTTTTATTTCTTTAGGAGATTTGAATGTATATTTATAAAAACTCACCAATGTATCTGCTTACAATGAAAGAATACAATATAATCTATTGAAATGGTCAATTTTAGAATAATGTAATGCAGTCTTTATATTTATGAAGCATGTTTTGCAACTTTGATAATTCTTGATCTCAATACTGAATACAATTTTATACAATTAACTGAATTAAAAATGTTAAATAAATTGAATGTCATAAAAATTCTCTGTTTAGAAGTATTTTTGTAATGTTTCATGTGACGGCAGCTCATATTTTTCACCATTACTTAATGTATATGCATATGTGGACCGTGACTTAAAGAATTATACCAAATAAAAAAACACAATAATATAAATTAATATAAATTTATACGTAAAAGCAAAATAAAAAAATAATTTTGATTTTGAAAGCATAATTTTCTTTCCAATACTGATATCACATGATTAACTGCAGATTATTGAAATGATATAATAAAAGATAAAAAAGAGACATGTTAAAAGTAAGGGGCAAAAAAATTATTTTGCTGCAAATGATGTCATTTGATTTTTAATTAAATAAAATTAATTCTTTAAACCTTAATATTCATTTTATTCCTTTTAAAATTTTTAAGAAGTGAATTCTACATCCCACTGTAGATTTTCAAAGAACATGTTTGGACTCGTACGCATAATAATCAATTAAAAACAAAGAAAAATTGATTTTCATATTCTACCAGAAATTCACATAGAAATATTTGAGTTATTATCTCAACAAATTTTAAAAAAAGATGACGAATTCAAAATTTCGAATTCAATTGTTTTAATTTTTGTTCCTAAAAACTGTCAAAGATGGTGACTATATTTTTTTTAAATTTTTTTTAATTTTGGTAAATTACATTGTGTAATTTTTTTTTTATCCGATGTTGTATATATTTTTTCTGTGTACATTAGAAATGATAAAAAACAAAAATACATATGAAAAGTCCCTCAAATTAATGCAAAACATTAAAAAAATTATAATTATTGAATTTTAAATTCAAGTTTCAAAGTATATTGATTTATTTATAGGACTACATCTGTAACAAATTTCATGACTGTAAATCCGATCGATCCATCTAAACATCACAAGCAATCCTTTATAAGTATAGATTAATACAATCATATTTGACATAATTATGAAAATTATATTACGAATTAAAAAAAAATTACAAATTATTATACTTCAAAAGATTCTTTTTTAATTATTAACACAATATCCCATGATAATACTTTCACTCGTCTATAAATTATATTTAAAAAAAACAGCTTCCTTCAACTTTTTTTCTAATATTATCAAATCAATTTAAATTACATTATAAGTTTTCCTTAAAATTCTGAACATGTTATATGTTGTTAGAATTCTAAATGTAAGGAACTTAATTCAATTTAAAAAAAAAAAAATCTACAAAATCTTATACATTTTTTTTTTCGAAAATGCCATAAGTAAAGAAACACTTTCTAAAAATTTTGAAATTAATTTCAACAAAAACACTTGCCTTTTCTAAACAAAACATTTATTATTTAAATCATTTCCTCAGAATGTTTTAATGTATTCCAAACAAATGCAAAATTTTTGTTACCCACAAAATTTAGAACACAATATTTTAAACGAGAATGTATTTCCCTCAACCAGCATCTAAAGGAGCATAACACAATGAAGTGAGGTAAAAGAAATTAAAATATTCTCTCATAAATATTTCATTTATAACAAGGTGCAAAAGGAATGCTATTCTATTTTTCTTACTGAATAGCGTTGTTCATGTATTGAAATGCTGAATTTAAATTATGACTGTCTGATTAAATAAAGCATTTCAAAATGTAAATTAATTTCTAGTATGAAATATTTTCTAAGATTTTATTCCGACCGAAGGAAATATGTAAATTTTCAAGAAAATATTTAAATTTAAAAAGAGCAAGTAAAAACATATTTCCTAGTTCGTTATCAAACCTAGCTATTTATTTATGCTAAAAATGGATCAACAACTTTGAATGAAACATGGTATTATTATAAAGAATAATTTGTAACACAAATTAAATAAATTTTTAAATGGGATTGATTTTATTAGTCTCTCGTCACATCTTTATGTCAGTAGAATTAAAATGATTTGAGAAAATTTCATTTTATTACTCCACAAGAAACATTTAGTGCACATTTCATTTATCGAGTGTCTTGAATCTACAGGGTGTTTATAAAGTCCCGGACCCATTTTGATGTTTAATAACTCGTAAAATAATAAAGATATAAACAAACTTATGACATTTATTGATGGAATAACTCATATATTTTCCTTTTCAGGTTTGAATATTTTTACTTTTGTAAATATCGTCTGCGCGTGTGGTTAATTTCAGATAATTTCATTTTCCAGTCTAAATATCTGTACTTTTCTAAATATCGTTTGCTTATTAATTGCATTTTTCTCTCTTTTGTTTTTGGCAACTATTGCAATGTTATGTTTACTTTTGATGTGTTTGTTCTATGTAGTACTTTTGTATGTGATATTTTATTCTAGCGGATATTAAGGAGAATGCATACACCACAAGAGAAAGCGCAGATTTTATGGTGGCTCATAAAAATGAAATCGATAGTGCAAGCACAGAGAAATTTCAGAAGAATTTACCAAAAAGATCCTCCATCCAAAAACAGCATCTTGCGGTGGAAAAAGAATTTTCTAGAAATTGGAAGTATCGAAGATAAGAAACGTTCCGGACGTCCTTGCACAAGTGATTTTGATGTTGAGCGTGTCAGAGAGACATTTTTATACAATCCTAGAATATCTGTGAGATCAGCGGCAACAGAATTGAATATCTCAATTTCGACGGTGTACAAGGTTATTAAGAAAAAATTAAGACTGCATGCATACAAGGTTCAAATTGTTCAAGTTTTGGAACCGAACGATAGGCCTAGGAGGATGGCCTTTGCAACAGATATGCTAAGGAGGATAGAAGATGCTGCTGATTTTCTGAAGATCATAATGTTCTCCGATGAAGCATCCTTTCATGTTTCTGGCATTGTTAATCGCCATAATGTGCGCAAATGGCTCTGTGGATGCCGACATGCTTGTCGCTACCTGGCCTGAAATTGACTATCGACTTGATATTCTCCGTGCGACGAAGTGGGCACACGTGGAAGTTCATTGACAAGGGTCATGAAACTTTTTGAGTCTATTTAACCATTTATGTTATTAATTTAAATCTATCTTTATTTTTTTACGAGTTATTAAACATCAAAATGGGTCCGGGACTTTATAAACACCCTGTATAGTATATTTTGGCATATGTATGGTAACCGCGAAAATTGCCAAGTCACATTTAAAACGTGATAAATATACTTGTAGAAACGCTTTCGAACAATTTTGATATGCTGTTTAACAAAATTAAGAAGGAAAATATTAAAAAAAAAATAAAATAAAAAAAAAGCTTTTGAAAGTCAGATTTATGTGTAAGCAGAATTCGTGTCTCAACTCATCGTGATTCTATGAACATCTAAAATGAAAGCAGGTGTTCCTGCAAAATGTGAATCAGGAACGCCAGCTGGTTTTAGGTTTCAGTTGTAGCTCGAAACGTTGAACATAACTTTGTTTGGAATGTTTCTCTAAATAAACATAATTATGATTTCAAACAAGTATTCTAGCTCTACAGCACGCCATTAAATTGTGACAAGTAAATAATCCCGATGAATTTGGCATCTTTTCCAGTAAGAATTATTGAATAATTTATTGAAAACACCTGTAACAAAACCTCTAATCATACCATTGCAAGGCATAAAATTAACCTAAGTAAATAAATTTAAAAAAAAAACAAATTAAAAATTGTAAGCATTTAACCTAGAAAAAAAAAGAAATATATATATATAGAATTGAAAAATTTAAAATTGTTAAAGACTTACTTTTAAAATCTTTAAATTATATATTAGGAGGTTGTAAACGCTAAATCTTCTCTGCCAGTTACATGCAACACATGGGACTTTCGGATTCTACATAAAAAGATTTTCAATCAAAAACCCATACTCATATGCTACGCTGAAATTAGAACTTTGTCTCATTGTATCCATAACTATGCTGATACTACCAAATGCAATCTAATGGCATCTTGTATAACTATTTGGTTTAGCACAAGATACTGACTGCCAGCGATAATGCAAATGAAAAGATAAACCTTATAATAAAATACTGAAAAAAAAAACTTTTTTTAAACTGTAAATAGATAACTTTTAAATTCTAGACACAGGAAAATGTTCATATTCATTCCAATATGTTTGTTTATATTTATTCCATGTGTTTGTTTTTTATTTTGTTCAAATCCAGTATTACATTTTTACTTGTGCATTCAAGTTTTTAGAAATTCGGTTTGATCACTACCAAGCTTCATTACACTTCTTACTTTAGATTTTTATGTTTGTGAAAACGGAAAATTTTCATTTATTTCCTTATGGACCAGGTATAGCTTTTTTCAGCTAATGTTTATTAAATAGTTTTTTTTTTATTTATAAAATATTATCTGCTAAAAGATTAATTTTAGTTTTTATACCATTCTCATTGAGCTCCTGATAGAAAATTTTTAAAAAAATACTTTTAATATTTTTGAACATTTGTAACAAGGAATAGTAAAGCTTTAAAAGAAGCGAAAAATAATATTTTTTTTTTCAAAATATGTCTCTTTATCACATTGAAATTATACATTTTAAAAATTGAATTTCTCATCCAATATTTATTTTGCATACTTTATGTTTTTTCTCTATTCATATGTTTTCTTAATGCTGATGTTTAATATATATTTAGAAGATTATCTCACCAAAGAACAGGTGTTCATGTTGCAGCAGAGATAAATATAAAAATTCTTATGATGAACTATTTCTCATCATAAATAATTTTTGCATTCACCAAACATTTTCACATCAAATTGCATTGGCCAAAACATAGAATCATAATTATTTTCCCGATTTATATTTCTATTGCCAAGTGATCTACTTGTGAAAGTAAATATTTTCAGTTTGTACTTATGATATGTTATTACTATGGATTGTTCTCTGATATTTATTCTTCTTAAAGTACTAGAGCTAAGATCAGGAATCTCAATTTAATTTCATGGTAAAATGAAGGCTCGAAATGTCGACAGCATCCTCGTTGCTGACACTTCAATACAATTCACTTGGTAAATGTTGTTACAGCTATCCAATGCATTTGTATAAGTATATTCAACTTCCGCTTCGAAGAATTGGCAATGCAGTATATGCAAGCAGTCTATGCAACATTAATGACTCTCGTGTTGCGAGTCCACTGTTCGAGTCTCATTTTTTTTCTTATGCTTTTATATTTAGTACTTTTGGTTTTTAATTTTATCTATGCAGATTTCTTTCCTGAATAAACGTGATTTTACAACAACAACAAAAAAACACACACACTTTTATAGGTAGTAGAACCTTTTTCTATCTTCTCCCATACTAACAATGTATTATAGCACCATTTCGGATCCTATTTCCCAATAGTAAAACTGAGTGTAAGTTCAAAAATATAAGTAGTGAATACTGTACCATAGTATGAATAATATGTTAAACTGAGTGCATTCTTGATATTTTCATTTAAATGACTAATTCATAAGATTATTCATATTCTACATTAGATAGCATTGAAAAATATTCATATGTAATAAATATCTAAACATTTCTGCCGAAAAAAAACACCAAGAGTTTACAAAAAAAAAAAAAAAAAAAAAAAATGTCGAAGAAGTTTTTTTTTTCCAGATATTGAAACCACATTAGCACTTTAACAAACAATTATCAAAATTCATATCATTCATATTTTAGATATAAATTTGAATAATGTCGCAGTTTCTTAGTTAAATAATTTATATATTTTTCTTTAGATTTAAAATAAAAAAAAAATGATCAATATGTTTTATTTAAATGATAGCGAAATAGTAGTGCATAAAAATGTTTTTCTAGCATTTCTTTTTCTATACTCTTACATGCATGAATATTTCTTAATTTTACATACACAAATTCAGGCAATTTTTGTTTAAAATAATATTTTGTTATATGATTAAAATAAAATTTTATGTTGATATCAGAAGTCCTCTAAAAATTCTTTAATGCAAAAAAATAATTTTTCATATCAAATTTTTTTTTAAGTATAAAATTAGATTTGACAAATCTAATTTTATGCTTTTATCCTAATCTTCAAAAAACTGGTTGTAAACTTGTTTAAAAGCTCGTTTTAAAAAGAAAATCTTTTTTGACCTTTACAGTAAGAATGGGATTCCACATGCATAGCAGAGTATTTATTTGAATAAATACATAAGTAAAAATAAGCTCCTTTTATTTATTTGTAACCTAAGTAAATTGGTAACTATAATAGATAATATTTAAAAGGATGATATATTAGCTAGGCATAGCGCTAAGAAATGGGAACTTTCATTCCAATATATTTTTTGTACTAGTTTTCTTAGTTATACAGTTAGTAAATAGCTTATAACTATAATGCACATAACTGATATAAAGACAAACTTATTGTTCTGGGGGCAGTTTCATTCGTTTTATGTAGGATGAATTGCGGTATTATTAAATTTGGTTATTCTGCTGTAAAAGATATAACTTTTTTTGTGATAAAACTTCATACATGTCTACTTTACGAAAAAAAAGTAATTGAAATTTGTTTTAGTAAAGCAAAAGGTTACAAATATTCTTTTTCAGTTTCAGGTAATTTAATTTATGTGTTATAAATGCATTTTATTTTCAATTCTACGCTTTTAGTTTCTAATATCGCGTGTGTTTAAAGCTGTAAGCGTGTAAGCTGTAAGCTGTAAGCGTGTATGTAAGTTAATCGTTTGCGCATTTGACTTATCGACAGATCAAAAAAAAAAGGAATGGCTGTAATTTTTATTTTTTTGAAATTTTGATGGATTTTCAATTTTATATAAAGTCAATATTTTCAAAAATCGTAATTCCTATTACATTAACCAAAGCTATTGTTTAAGTAAAATTTAAATTATTGAATGAACCCAGCAGACATATTTAAATTTTCTAATTAATATTAATTTTACAAAAAAGGGAAAATTAAAAGAGATGACATTAAGATTATAGATTAAACACTAGTTCAGTCTTAATTTCTAGTGCCTTTTAACAATTTTCTACATTCTATTCAAAGCTCAGATTGACTTCTTCCAAGTAGCATAGAAGGTAGAGTTGTTTGATTACCTATGGTAGGGTCAGTCAGAATGTGTTGCTACTCAATGCATAAGACACATTAACTTCGGTAGACGTACTGGTTGCAAATATTGGTCTGTCCATTTGTTGACAATGCTATAATTGTCCCTCCCCTTTTTCCTAAATTTATTCTAAGGATATCGACTTAAGTTTTTTTTAAAATTGTTTTTAATGCATTAACATTTACTTTATTCTTATTTGATATCCGGATACAAATCCTCTCGCTTTATCTTTTACATAATTTTACTTTCTAGGTACGTGCTGTAATTGAAATAAAGAGGGTTAATTTTTTTCCTTGTTTAGATTCGAGAACACGGTATGGTATGCATAGCTAATAACGGTGAAACCAAATGAATATGTTGAAATTAACAGAGTGCCATCAATTTAGCGATGAAGATATACAGTATTGTCAAATCTTAGCGATTTCCTCCATTTCTAAAACACAAGTTCAAAACATAATCCTGCAATTATTTCATATTCATTAAGGTAAACAGGCAGTGGTGAACTTACGTTTAAAATTTAATGAGACAAGTTCAATATTTACGATATTTATAGCTCATATGTGAGTGGAAACTACCGATTTATTTCATTAGTTTTTCTTCCTCGATTTATATTTCATCATCTTGCTTAAAATAACATGGAATTTTTTAATCTGCTTTTGTATCTTAAAGACACTCTGTGTATCCATTTTCATCTTAATTTTTCTAAACCCTTGAAAAAATTGTTTGCATTTTTCAGGAGTATCTCTTAGGTAGATGTTGAGACATTAAAAAATGAGACATCGAATAGAATGACAAATATAAACTGAAAGCGGGAAATATCAAAATAAATTATTTAATTTTAAAAGTAATTTAGTTAATAATATTTTTAATATTTAAAAATAAAACATGGTATTCAATTATATACTAATAATAATAAAAGATCAAATATATGTTATTGGAAATTTAAATTTTTCTATTATAAAATTCAAACTTTTATTTTTAACTATAACTTTATTTTTTAACTTTTATTTTTTTAAATTGAATTTATTTGATCTTTTTAATTATTTATTTTTTTAATTACTGCTTTTCTTAAAGAAATAAAATTATTATTTTAAAAAAATTGAATTTATTGCATTAAACAAAAAAGAATTATTAATTAAAATTTTTACTCAGCAGTAGATTGTTATGTCATTTAAGAACTTTAATAAACGAATAATCAATTTAATATTTTCATTTCTGTTTTATGTATTTCTTATTTATTTGAGTCATTTCTGATAAAATAAATAATATGAATGTTATTTTAAAGGAATTTAATTCCTATTAAGGTTATTAAGGTCCAGTTTCTTACATTCCTACAAAGTATTGAATTATTTCTAGTTAAGAGGGTTTAGACCAAAAAAAAAAAATATTTTGAATTATTTTTCTTTAAAACGTCGTATAAGTTTATAACGAGTCAAATAGGCACATGAACAAAAATAATATTCTTAGTCATTTTAAATTTTCTTTTCAAAAAATAAACATAATATCTTATATTTAATTACATATTTATTTCGTTTTCGTACCTAATTTTAATTAAAATACTGTTTAAAAATAAATTATTAATTTAAATCAGTACATCTAATCATTTATTTAAGACTTCATTTATTTAAATACAGGGTATATTCAATTCTTCTTCAATTTCTAATGAAATATTTAAAAAAAACTATACATTTTTAATAAACTTATTGGCAAAAATGAATTTTTTTTTCTATCGCATAAATATTTAGTAGTTTGAAATGAAAGTGAGTTACGAAACAATGCAGGAAATATTAAATCATTATTTATGAAAAAAGATAAATCAAATTTTAATATGCAATACAGCAGAATAATTAATGCAAAAAGATATAAACGAAGCAAGAGATTATATTTTATAATGGAATAAATAGCGGGTTATATTTCAACATAAATAAATTAAAAATAAAACTGCAAATATTTCTTAAAAAATTTAATTTTTAAAATAAACTAATGAAAAGAGAAAGCTTTCATTATTTGATATAAAAGAAATATTTTCTGGAAGAAATATATTCTCTTAAGAATATATCATAGAGCCAATTTTTATTTAAACTTAATTTCACAAGATAATATTAATAATTCAGAAGAAATAAATACAGTAAAACATTTAATCCAAATTATTATTGTGATTATTTATTTATTTAATATCTAAATGCATGAGAACTTCCATCATTTCCGCCAAACGAAAAAAAAATTATGTATAAAAATGTGAATATGTTTGGAACAGTGGTGCAAGCGGCTAAAATATCAACAATTCTAAATGAATTTAAAAGTGATTTTTGTTTTTGCCATATAATATATTGATTAATTTTTCGAATCGGAAGAAGAGATACTTTATATTTTTAAACGCATTATATTTCTGCTTTTATTTGGTAGATTTACAAATTTTATACGCATTTATTTAAATAATTTCTTTATTGTGTAAATCTTGTATTACTACAAATCATTTTATTCCAAATCAATTCAGTTATTATATTTTAAGTATTGTCTTTTCAATAGTATCAATTTTTGTTATTCATTATGAAACAAATTCTTCTCCAAAAGTAAATGCATTTTTCTGTGACAATTTCTTAATCCTCTCTTTTTTTTCTCTTTGTCTTAACTCCTAACTCTCTCTTCCTTAACTTTCTTTACTCTCCCGCAATCCGTCAATCATTATACATTTGGAGAATATAAAAATTGAGATCAAACACTCATTTATTTACAATACAATCACTTTCTAATCTTCTAACCTTTTTTTTATTTCTGTTGTTGAAAAACTCTGTCATAACCAAAAACCGTTTCGTTGATGGATATATTAACTTTTCGCTAAATAATTATAACAGTAAAATAATTTCTTCTGAAAGGATGGATTACCTTATAGTCAATACCTTATGAAACATTTCTATGCAAAGGAATCATGGCAGCTATACAGATACCGATGAAATAGTTTTCATGGACGAAAGCAAATTTTTTACAACAAAATGTATGTTTTCTCTAAGGCAAAGACACGTTTTTCTTGAGAATATACGAGGGCTTAGCGATTATAGTCTACAATATGTAACTGATGATAATTTCGGAAATTGACTCCAATAAATTCCAATGTTGCACACAAATGAAGGCCGTGGTGGCCTTGTGGCGAGGTCTCGGCTTCGAAACCGGAGTGTTTCAGGTTCAAGACCCGATTCCTCTAAAGAACTGTCGTTTAAGCGAGTTTGGTACAAGTCGGGACCAAACATCTTTCCACTGGGGTTGGTGCAGAAGGGTGGAAAGTGGATGCGAGATAAGGTATCGTCTTCATAACTGCGGTTCAAAATTACCAGCTCCGTCCCAAAAATAGTCATAGTATTAGTTCCTATCGAGCCCTCATAGCCCATCTGGCCCTAAAAGCCTTATCGGGACCGTTAACATGACTGAACTGAATTGAATACAAATGGGAGGCAGATTAAATTCAATATATAATCAAATTTAGGGATGTAACGACAAATTATATCATAAATATTAGAATATATTTTTCTCTACCTTTTGTGACACTTTAAGATGCGGTGATGAATATTATTTTTTGTTTCATTTCTGTTGTAATGACTTTGAGAATTGCAGTAAATATTAACTTTGGTTGGAAGTTTACTGGAGAAGGACAATCTTTTTATAATCTTCCAGAATGCGTAAAAGTGAAAAGAATTTTTGAATACTTGAAAAAGTTCGCTTTAAAAATACTAATGAATAGTTCTAAAAGTCGTACTTCAGAACTTAAAGGTAATAAAATATCTAAATTTTTCATAAGCTTTTATAGTGAGAGTTTGATTTTCATAGTAATTGTAAAAATCAAGAATGTAAGTACACTCTTAACCTGCACTGCTTATAAAAATAATTAATAATGAAAAAGCCTTTTTTAAAATTATAATGATTTTTGTAGAGTAAATTTTATGGACAGATTAAATTGTAATCATCTCATTAAATATCTAAATAAACTGAAAATATTAAAAACATTTGTGTCTTAAAAACATTTTGTTCAATCGTAATACATGTTTCATAGAAAATATAAAAATATTTATCATTTAAAAAGGTATATAATAATAAAATATAACAAATAATATCTAATAGATAATGAAATTGAATTAACAAACCAAACAAACAGCACTTAAATGCTAAATATGTGGAGATACTTAGGACTATCTATAATATTTTGTTAGAATTTTGTTGTTCTTAAGAATTTATGTTTCGCTTCAAAGCAGAGTGATATTTGAGAGCAAGTTTTTTTTTTTTAAATAATTCTATGATATTTATAATATTTTTTTCTACTTTTGTCTACGGACAAACTGTATCTAATAATATGTAGATTCTTGGATTATCTACAAATAAGATATCCAATTTAAATATGCTCCAATTCTTAAACCCATTATAAATAGACATCTAGTTCGAAAAGTATTTCAAACTACATAGAAAATCGTATTTTATGGTCTTATAGTTGAGAAATAAACTGTTAAAAATTAAAAAATCTGCACATTTAAGTAGTCCCCGATCCTAGTAATGATATGACGGGATTATATAATATATTTTAAGCAAAATAATGTTACTCTTATATGATTAAAGCTCAAGAATTTAGTAAGATTAGAATATCATTTTTTAGTTGATTTTTGGTTATTCCAATGGCATGTTCGTGATAAATATACCAATCAATTAAACAGATACTGCTTGATTTAGAATAATGAAATTTAATGCTGCTTAACTCTGCCAATTTTAGTTCATTCTTATCATAGTAAATATGTTTCCCCGCATCATTTTAAAACTTTTTTTTCCTATTATAAATGCATTTCTAACTCCCATGGTTAGATATTAGCCATTTAGAAACATTAAAGTTTACACTTTTTTTTTCTCGATTTCCTATAGGTTGTTTTATTTCACAAGTTCAATATGACTTATCATGGATAAGCAAATGTTTCTTACAAAAATGTTACGTTTAATTTTTTAAGCTTTCATAAAATATATGTTGATAAGGAATTCCAGAAAGAAATTTTAATACATAAACAAAATACATTTTATATTGAATTATCATCATTTATTTTATTTTCTATTCATAGAATCTACGGATGTAAATTGGCGTCTTCTTCAACATTTCTTTAAGATAAGTAAAAAGGGATGGTCTACCCCGGGGCGTATTACAGGGAGTAATGAAATTTGATAGAAGTAGAATAAGAATTCAAATTTGAGTATTATTAGAGTTTCAACTTTGAATTAAATTTGTAACAGAGAGAAAGTGCATTTTACTCCTTAAGCAAGAAAAAGAAAAAAAAAACATTTTCATCTAAATTCAACATGTATAAAAATATTTCAAATTTCTAAACGCTTTAACAGATTCTATATATTAATTGATTAAAACTCAAAGTCCTGAGGGTGCATTTCCTAAATGCAAATTCTTTAGATCCTTTCTATGTGAAATGAATGTTCTTCTAAATAATTGAATGCCAAATGATTTTCTTTTTCGAAAAAGGCATTTTCAATTTGTTTTGAAAATTGAATAAAATATTAATTCAAGATTATTCTGAATTTTCTTAATATACAGATCTACAATCTAAACTCTCACAGGAAAGATTATTAATAAAATGTCATGAGTATATCTTTTGCTTTTAATTCATTAACCATATAATTTGAAAGATTGCTTTTGATGAAAGGCTAAATATGTCTCTAAGATAACTGATTCTGAGGAAACGGGCATTGATACAGACAATCGCCAACATTATTGTCTCCCTAAAATAACTGTCCGATATCTCTTGATGATAAATTGCGCCAAATGATAATTTTGGCGTTATGCCTAGAGTAGAATGATCTACAGTTATTTTTCTTATGTCCATTCTACTCCAATTCGCCATAAATATTTCTGAGAGATAACTATCACAAAGCCATAAAACTCCAAAAACAAGCATGGTAGAATTGAGTGCTATTGATATGTCTAGCATTACTTGGGATGATATGGCGATAGCAGTTGACATAAAAGCGAAATCAGCACACTGGAGCCGCAAATTTGATTGTTTTCGTGTCTTCCTCAACGATATATTACCCGGGTGATGGAAGATTTAGCTTCGGGATCTTAAAAATATTAAAAACAAAAAGAAGAATCAAGTTTTTTTTCCGAATCTGAAACATATTTTTGCTGTACTGTGAAGCCATTAAATGCCGTTTAATAGACATTTTATTGAATTGCTAACTCTTACCAAAATAATCTTTATTCTTGCTGTGATTCAGAAAAAAAATGTTTAAAAAGATCATTATAAAAGGATGAATTTTTAGAATAAATTTGTTATGTTTTTAAATGTTTTATGTCGCATTTTTCATATTTGAAAAGATGGAATTTTGTAATGTATTGTTTACTCTTTTTATCAAATAATGTAGTTCTAAAATTCAATCTAGTTAATGATGCCATTAATTAATATCTGAATAATTTTATCGCTCTAGAATTTTAATTAATATCTTGCCCTTATTTAACTGAAAATTGTTTTCAGGTATTTGGAGCAATTTGGAATTTAATTCAATAAATATTGATTTTATATTCCATAATGTTTATAATTATTGATAACGAAATGCGTAAAAGATTAAAAAGCAGAAATCAGTAGAAAAATTTAACAGTTTTTTACTCTTTGAGCATGGATAATGTCGTATAGAATGCGACAATGGGTATTTATTGTTAAGCTAAATAAATACCAATGAAGATTGAATTCTCACAAAACTTCTAATTAGTATTTTCCTTATTGAAGTTGAAACAATTCAGTCTGATTGCATATGCAAATGTATGAAATGCTGGTACGTTCAGTATACCAACTTGGTTATCATAAGGTTCAGTAAGTTGATCCTTCTTATTATTGCACATTCGAGCATTGCACAGCTATTTCGGAAGTATAATCCTTTTAGAGGATCGGTTTTAGCAAAGGTATAGTAGTACAGGTCCATAGGAAGTAGAAACTCCACCACATTCATCAATCTTTGGATGATGTTACGTAGATTGGCATAAGTTCTGACAAATTTTTCAATGAGACAGAAACTTATACTCTCATTTAATTATCTCACACAAAATGGTGTGTTTAGATTTCTTACTTAATTATTAATTAACCTAATTAATAAATTAATCAAATTAAATTTATCCAATAAGCTAAATGATGAGTTTTCCTTAAGGCAATTTCAGTCCTTCAAATGTTTTAATATATCATGACTAAAAAAATGGTCTTTTAAAGGAATAAAATAATTTTGGAACTAACACCAATTTCAGAAAAATATTCTACAAGTTAATATGTTTAATAATTTCTCATATGATCAAAGAAGTTTGTTTGAAATAAAAAAATAAGAAATATTTTATCAGCTTTATTTAAATAATAATTGTGTTTTGTTATTCACTTCTGGTGTTTTAAAATGTTTTTTCCCGATATGTTGTCATACAGTTTTATTATTTTATGAAATTATGTTATTGATATCTATATAAAGCAAAAGTCTCGGAGACTTGAAACTCTCAAAGACATTTGTTTACTTGATGTCTTATGTAATATTAATTCAAAATAGAGCATGCTGTATTTATATATTGTAAATATACATTTACATATGTCAAATCTCATAAACTACGTGTTAAACTCGCGATCTTTTATATGTAAAATTTAGTTGACAAATAAGGTTAATACTTAAAAAGGAAAGTCAGAAAGATGTTTTGGCACTTTAACAAACGGAAATTCAGTCATTGCCATACCCAGTTTATAAAGAATATGTCATGTCAATAATATATCTTCATAATATGAGGTGTTTTAGAATGCCATTCATGAATTGCAGAAAAGGAATTAGTTTTTATATTTAGTGTTCAAATGTTTTAATAGGGTATACATGAAAAGTTCAACAGTTCAGAAAGAAGTAATAAAGCATTATTTTCCAAGATTACGGATATATGGTAGCAAGACACATGCTGCATTACTTTCATATGTCACTATTATTTTATATACTAGCCTACACAAAAAGAACACTTGCACTAAAAAGCTGCCCAATAGAAGCTAGTAACTATTAAACAAATACAACAAAACGCAGTATTTGGGAAAATCGGAAGAAATCAACTACTGGCTTGAGTTGCATTCTTCTACTATTTAAGTCAATTGACTTAGTCTCTCAATCTCTCAAATTTTTACAACTCAATAACAGAGCATTGGATGTTCTAGAAGAAACGTTGGAACTCGAATCCTAATGAAAATATCAACAAGATTCTTGAATATTCGAAATGTTTTTTTTTTGTCGTGAAATATCCCTACAAAGCCAATCATTATTGACTCGGCATCCTTTCAACAGACATTACTATATATATAAAACTGTCTATCTTACTAGGAGATTTACTATTCAGAGGAGTAATAGTAGAAATTCTTAACCCTATGAAAGGAAGTATTCTATAAAGTACTGCATTGTTTTATATTATCCTGAATTATGGTAAGATCATGTATTTTATGGATACTATTAAACATTTTTTTTTCTTTGCAAATAAGGAAATATTTTTAGAAAAAGAAATTTATTCGTAATAAATAATTTTCTCGTAATTCATATATTTTATCATTCTTTCATAATGTAAGTCAGCCTCTACAGAAAACTCACTCAATTCTAATAATAAGGATAGAGTGTGTATGTGTATATTGTTAGATCCGTTTCACACAATGTTAATATGCAGAGAATTATTATTTTGGCTATTAGTTAGTAGTTGTTGCTTCTATTAGAATTTTAGAAAAATATTGAATAAACTCCAAAACTAATATATTATAACTTTCTTGCTAACAAAATAATATTCCTAACACATTAAAAATAATTAATCATTCTAAACATTATAATAAATTTAATCAATAACTTTTAACTCTAAGAAATTTTGGTCTTGGTATTTTCAAAAATATATAAAGAAAACTTATGAATTATTTTGTATGAAAAAAATGTCCGTCTGGGAACTTCAAAGTCTAATTGTTTAAATATTTTCCTTAAAAATGGATTGCTCAAGAAATTCAAGAAATCAAGTCCTTCAGAGTCTAAGAAATAAAAAAAAAAATCTCTTACTCTCAAACGTAGTGGCATACATACCAAAGAGCACTGAGGCGTTAAATATCATTCGTATGAGCTTTCTTTTCATGTCTTCTCTATTTACCACATTTCAGTTACAACACCTTTTTAGAGAAATAGATCCCCACCATTCTGAATTGCACTTTCTTCCTCCTAAACAAAATATAATCGTGCCGAGTGTGAATGTAAGTGCCTTCAACTGAAGCCTGTTTCTGGGGAGATAATGCAAGAGACAAGGTTGCTGGGCGAAAGAGATAGAGTTCAGGGTATACATAGAAAAAGGAAGGGGAGTATTCGTTTGAGAGAATAAAAAGGTAGGTAGCCTTCTCTATATTTTACCTGGGATCGATTCTCGCAGAAAGGTATTGCAGGCGGTGCGTGTACCGCTTTAACTTTCTAAAGTATTCTAAGAGTTAGGAGTTTATTTTGCGAATTCTACGTGCTGTGGAAAGATTCCCTTGAGTGGTGGATGGAAAAGTTTAGAAGGAAATGTTTTCAGGAAAAGTAAAATTCAGATAGCTATACTAGTGCTAAGGGATCCTTAAAGTAGGTTTGTAGCATACCTTTATGGCCATTGATGCATATCTGAAGTCGTATGTCTTATATGTTGGCGAGATTATGTTTTTACGAGTTATTCAGAGATGGAAAATATCAGGATTTTACTTATTTCGATTTCGAAGATGCGCATTGGATGAGTAATTTCCCATTCGATCCTTAACTTATATGTATAAGTTTCTATCTTTATTTGTAATAAATAAAAACGTATGTTACATTTATTATTTTTATTTTTGTTCTCTATTCGTAAAACTGCTTGACCTTGAATTATCGGATTTAAAAGAAACATAATTTGGAGGGTGGAAATGCATTACTTAAATTTCCGAAGCCAGTGTGGCGCATTCCCACAATTATTTCTGAATAAATTACTGCATTTAAATAATTTTATGCTGTTTTAAAAATAAAATGAATAGTTTTAATAATGCTTTTTTGTACAATTTTTTTATAATTTTAATATTTTTTTTTTTTTTAAAATATGTACATTATTTATTACAGTGCTTTCCATAGATGTAAAGAAATTCAAATCATTTCGATTTCGAAGATGTCCATTGGAGGAATAATTATTTTCATTTGATCCTTAAATTTTACTTAGAAATTTCTAACTTTATTTATAATAAGTGAGAATATATCTTACATAGGTATGTTTTGGCTCTATCCTGATAAAACTACTTACCTTGAACTACCGAATTTAGTACAAATACAATTTCAAGAGTAGAACGTAGATACTTTGGTATAGAACTCAATGATACACACACGAAGTAGAGCTAAATGAATTTATTAACTGAACACAGAACTGATAATACAGTGAATGATAGATCCTCTTCTTTTATACTAGAAGAGAAAGTTCCAGAATACCTTTCTGGAGACAGTAAGAAAAGTCCAGAACACTTGCCTGGTAAACTAAAGAAATGTCCAGAATCTTCTGGAACATGAAATAAGGAAAACATAAAATCAAGTAATGAAATATTTATACAGAATGTGAATGACATTGTTACCAGCGAGATTCGGACTCATAATCTCATGATTATGAGGTCAGTGCTATGACCATTCGGCCATGGAATGTCGACTGGTTATTTCCAATGCGGCAATATGTCTAAGAAGGATTATGTTTTGTTATTTACATTTCAAAAAGAGTGTGACACTATCCCACAATAATTTCTGAATAAATTACTGCATTCAAATAATTTTTCTACAGTTTTAAAAATAAAATGAATATTTTTAATGATGCTAATTTTTTGTACAGTTTTTTTTATAATTTTAATAAATTTTAAAGAAATATTTATGCACAATATTTATTACAATATTTTCCATAAATGTAAAGAAATTTAAATCCTTTTCTTTATTTAACGCTCAAATCATCACTCGTTCTTAAAACACTAGGAATAAAGAATGCTTATATTTAGGTTGATTTTTTGATAATATCACAGTCAGTTTTATCTATCTAACTTCATTCCATTTAATTTTCTGAGAAAAAAAAAACTATAAACCCACCATTTTAAGAAATTAATTAAGCTTGAAAATAAACACTGTATACCTTCTGGTTTTTCAGGCAGAATTTTAAATTTTTTTTATCATCATATTTTGTTGAAGCTAACATGGTATAAATCACATTGATGTGCAGCATCAATTTAATTTCATGATCAACGATGTACGATGAATAAGAAAGTGAAATTCCAACACCGAGTAAGACAATGTGCAATTAAATGCTAAATAATGCCGGCAGTTATAATTTTCATGCAGTTTTGAAATTTAAATCAATTGCCTTAAAAATATGCATTCAAGTAAATAGTTGAATATATGTAAACTAAAAAAAGTACCATCTAATATAAAGTAACTCAATATCAAATTAAGAAAATATTTTGTTGAAAGAAATAAATAAATTTCACACTATACACATAGAAAGAACTGATTGAAAGCGAATATAAAAAAAAAAAAATATTTCAGACAAACTAGCTGCTTGTTGAAGGAGGGTTAGTTCCTATTAACTGGAAATTAATAATTCGGGAAAAAAGTTTTCTAAAATAACACACACATTATCATTGAAATAATGGTTTTCACTATGATAAAATACTTAACATTAAATCTTTAAACTAATGATATCTAAAGTTCAAATTAGAAATTTTCAACAAAAATAATTTAAATCTGCAAATGAAAGTTCTTATCACTTTATTTTTTCTTATTTCGACTGAATGATTTTGTGTTTCATAAGTTTACATTAAATAGAAAATTTAGAATAGGAATTCTTGTATTATTGTTAATTCATACATGAAATATCATATTTTGAGAATTTTTGACGCTTATCTTAGAATTCACATCGCCTAAATGTTCTAACTATATTTTGAAAGCTTTTCAAACAGGAAAAAGATTAAACTACGTTTCCGTCTACTAAGATATTGCATTTTAGGTAAAGAATTATTTTTGCTCTTACAAAAGAATTAGAATGTTGTTGTGTAATAATTAATTATTTGTTATTAATTCCTTAAAACTTTGATTATTAAAAATAAAAAAAAAATGTGAAATTAAAAAAGAAGAAATTGTTGAGATTTGCTTAAAGACATAGCATTAAATAATTAATGTTGAAACCAAAGTTATGATATACACGATTCAAGTGACATATTTTTAAACATATTTATTACCGATAGTAAATTATTAAATGATAAAATCTAAGTAAGTCTTGAAGAATATTAAAAGGATGAAGACAGTAGTTTTTCAAATGGAAATACTGAGGGTTTATGATACGCTGATAACAAAAAATATTATAAAATTACATATAAATATTCCATAAATTTGATTATAATTCTCTGAAAAAGTTATTTGTCGTATTTACAAAAAAAAGACAGCTGTAACAAATATTTTAGTTTACTAGCCATTTTGCTTTGTGTTTAATGAGTTTATGTAAACATCATTTTTAATGAATCCTATAATTTTGTCATACTGAGTTTATTAGAATATTATTTCTGTTGCTAATTTATATTCGTACATTATAATTTTTTAACTTTTTCTGAAATATATTGAATGGTTTTTCTGTTACTAAGCATTTTGATGTATTTTTTTTACTTCCATTCTTGATATATGGAATGTAATTCAAAAAAGAAGATTAATTATTATTTAGGTTACACACAAAGTAAGTTTCGCTGGCAAATCCTGTGATGAAAATCTAATATGAGTAGCATAATAACATATTTCATAACATTTTCATTCTAGAATCCCTTGCTAGAGATTTAAAATTGCAACAATGTAATAGAATCATAGAGGTTCAATTCTTGACAGCTGCTAGGGTAATGAGAAAATATTTTCCAGCTAAATTTTTTTTAACATTATGATCATCCACTACAAAACATGTATATCTCTATTTTCTTTATCAATAATTCTTACTTATGTCTTGGCTTGAACAGCGTGCAAGCCCTATCTTACTATAATGTGCCGCTCTCACTTACATTGCAAAAAGATCTTATTTTATGAACAACCCACATATGCCACAACAAATATGATTAATCTATTGAACACTTCCATAAGTGAGAAGGGTTTTCCCTTTATATGGCAACCCCCGGGGGGCACCTCGAAATGAGGATGAGATGCTTCCAGTATGGTGGATGGATCTGGACATCCTGGAGATACACAAATAGGTGGGGGATCTGACTCCTCCCATCGATGACAGGACGTATTTCCTTAGGGGAGGGTTGTACCGTGGCCGGTGATGGCCCTTAGGACTCAACCACAGTTCCCGCCAGTGTTGCTGTTGCGGCGGTCCGGCCATTCAATTTTATGGTTTAAATTCGTGGCGGGTCGGAGAGTAAAATGGCTGACTTCCCTTTATATGGCGAGGATCACTTCATAACTGAGGATGAGAAACTTTCGACATGGTGGTTGGGCCACCCTTGAGAGTACACAAAATGGTGGAAATCTGGTTCCTTGAATTGATGACGAGAAGTACATCCTTAGAGGACAGTTGTACCGTGGCCGGTGATAGCCCTTAAGATTCAACTACAGTTCCCGCCAGTGTTGCTGTTGCGGCGGTCCGGCCATTCAATTTTATGGTTTAAATTCGTGGCGGGTCGGAGAGTCAAATGGCTGACTTCCCTTTATATGGCGAGGATCACTTCATAACTGAGGATGAGAAACTTTCGACATGGTGGTTGGGCCACCCTTGAGAGTACACAAAATGGTGGAAATCTGGTTCCTTGAATTGATGACGAGAAGTACATCCTTAGAGGACAGTTGTACCGTGGCCGGTGATAGCCCTTAAGATTCAACTACAGTTCCTGCCAATGTTGCTGTTGCAGCGATCTGGTTATTCAGAATTTTCAGTGTGATTCGTGCGGGTCGGAGTAGCCAGTTTGCAGTTGTCTTTATATTGCATATTGAAAGAAATGAATAATTGTAAAGGGACGAGACTCTTTATAACTTCATTATAAGGTAGATGAAAATAAGAGACGAGTTTCAACAACGTTTCATTTCATTATTTTCCAAGTTTCACATTTCACAAGACAAAAGAAACACAAACACGAAAAATAATCGACACCCACTTAGAATAAAATATAATAATGATTCCCAAAAGTAATCATAGGGAATATACCTTGATGTTAATAAGGTAACGCCATCTGTTGTTTCAAAAGAGAAAGTAGACGAGTTATGAAACCGCTACAAAATTTCATAAAGAAACCATACTTGAAATGCTCATTAGTAAAAATTATATTAATCCCATTTATAAAAATATATTTTATTCGTTATTACTTGAATTCATAAAAATGACAGTTTGAATTTTGACAAACAAGAATAATCTCAAAAAATAATTGAGACTATTTCCCGCCATTATTTTCTTCCATTGCTTATTCTGAAAAGATAATGGATTATAATTAAATTTTATTTTCCAAATAAATATACTTTATCATCATTAAAATAGTTAATGTTGAAAATATCAAAAGTCTTTATGAGTCTCCAAACGATTCCTGGAATAAAGAATCAGAAGAAATGTCTTCAGAATTCTTGAATAAAAAGAATACAAATTATGCTTAATAGTGTGAGTCGAAAAGCTTTAATGACTTCCCTTTTTATATCAGAGAAAAATCTCGAGAGATACACGAAAAAGGAATCAGTCAAATATTTATTCCAATTACCAAATAAAAAGCTATCAGCATTTTCGAAATAAATTAATTCCTCCATTATGTACGATATTGGAAAGGTAGGATTGCAATTAAATTCTATTGCTGAACTGAATTGCTGAGTTATCTTCAACCATTTAAAAGTAAACATATCCAAATTAACTTTTTTAAAGAAAAAAAAAATGAACTTCGCATAAATTTATCATTATTATTATTTTTCCAGATCATTTATTTCTTTAGAATTGAACCATTGCCTTTTAATTTAAAAGTTTGTTTCCTCAAAAAAAATGAATGCATTAGAGTATTTTAAAAAAATATATCCTAAACATTTTTTTTTTTTTTTTTGGAATAAAAAAGATATGCCCGTGGTAAGATAGTGAATTTGTATTTTTTTTTTCAAAGACTTCTCATTATGCAAATAAAGTAATGTAAATGGCTTTATAATGGTGTTGACAAATGGTTCTGTACTCAATTTCTCCAGCTATTGTCAAAATAAAAGTGAAGGGGGCTAATGTTTTTTTGTATGCTATTTTTGAAAAGTCCTTCTGACAATGATTGTCAGTCTTTGAAAGAGGCAAAGGCGCTGTTCTATGTCCTAAGAAGCAATTGTATTCAATAGATAATAGAATGTTTCTTTCATTGGCGATCTGGTTTGAAAAAGGGAACAGTACACAGAAATACGAAGCAGTTAAATATTTTCTGAAAAGATATTTTCAACGGAATATTTAATAAAATTATTTTGAGGAGTTTATTTTTGAAAATAATTCAAAAGCAGCCATCATAGTTACCAGTGATCAATAATTGAAATGAAATGGGATTGTTTTAATTTTTAACATCTTAAATTTGTTATTTCTTTCAAAATGATTATTTTTTTTATTTCATTTAAAAACTAAAATGGCGAACTAGTTGGCTTCATATGCTTGAATCATTGGCGTTTGTTTATTTAAGTTGGTGCTTTTAAAAATATTTCTTTAAATTCATTGTTGTGAAATTTAGATTTCAATGATTACAAATTTAAGATTGTTCTTAAAATTTACCAAACGAATTATTCATATAAGACAAATGTCATGCTTTTTTTTTAGTTTATCGAAAACTATTTCAAAAAACATCATACATTTTGTTTTTCTTTTTTAGCTATCAAAAGTGCCTTATTTACTTCCTTTTTATGATTAATTTTATCATATTTTTTTTCTGTTTGCATTATATTTGCTCAAGTCTTATTGAAATCTATTTTTATTGTTTTTACAATGCTCTGTAATTTGTCTTGAAGGTCTTCATTTACCAAGTGGTATGAAACCAGAAAGGAAGTTAAATTCTTCATAGTTTTCCAAAATGTTAAATTGAAACCTTCAATGTAAAAATTTTTTGTCATTGCAGCTGCCAAAATTATTTTCGGTGGATTAGATTATCATCGCTGTTGATGTTTGAATTAAATCCATTTGTATTTCTTAAAGTTAACGCTTTCTGAAATTAATTTTTGTTAAGTTATTTTGTTAAACCTTTGTCTGCTTTCAGACCTCCCTTGTCCCATGCAGATAAACATATACGATAACTGGAAAATTACGATTTCACAAAGGATTTATGATTTTCTTCACCTTATTCCTAAACAAATTGGAGAAAACATGGTTCAAAAATAAGAAATTGCAATTTTCCCAGAAAAATATTCTTGATTTCTCAACAGTCAAGCATTTCTTTAATGCATGATTGGACAACTGGTTAAAAGATCTATGGAAAGTGTGTCACATGAAACAGAAAAAGGGGAAAATCATTTTAATATTTAGGGAATTAAGATCTTGAACAATTTAAATTTGGAGATAAAGAAAAATTCAACGGCAATACATAGGTTTAAGCAATTTTCAGGTTGAGAATGACACTCAAGACGGGATTCAATCGGAAATAGTATAGTCCTCCAATCGACTATGAAAAAAGAAGATATGACAGCCCTTAAATTCTACAGAAGTGCATTATAATTTAGGCTTTTTATGAAATAATTACATGTAGTTTTAATCTGAACAATGAGGTATAAGAAGACGGTTTCAATTAGCGATGAGAATATTAGAGGGAAAGCAGCACTGAGATGACGAAGATTGGGGATGTTTGCTCGTTTCAAGGCAGAGTTGTTTAGGAATTATTCTTCAGCAATGAGGAAATTAAAACTAATATTTTTTTTTTCTTTCTCGGTTTCAGCTTTCTTATATTTCTTGACTTCTTCAAATGGTTTTTGAAATTCTATTAGGAAGACGCTGTATATTTTTGAGGACTGTCTTCTTTGAAGATTTCTTGGATGCTTATGATGGGATTCGTTTCTGTCAGAATATTTCCTGTCGTCTTTTTCTTCAGATTTAGTTCGGAACTTCAAGTATTCTTTCATTTTTATTTTTAATTTTTTTAATGGAGTCGACAGTTAGGCAGAAGTTTTTCTGGATTGGGTTTGAGTGGTTTCTTGATCTTGGGAAGGCAGGGCGACGTTTTCAAGATGCGAAACGTCCTGCTTGATTATAGTTTATTCAGATAGAATTGATGATTACACGCAAGTATTGTCTTTCTTTGACTGTATGATCGTTATTACATATTGTTACGAATCTGTGAGGCGGCTTCCCAGCATAGTCAGTTCTATAGGAGGTTCCATATCTTGGCCACAAACATGGCAACCATTTGGCGACTTGGCGACGAATTTGGAGACTTTGGCGCCAAAATGGATTATACCCGAAACATCAAGAATTTTCCCGATCCGTCCAGTAGGAACCGAGTTACGCCTCGAACGTTCCTGATTGGTTGAGAGGCTTCTAGCCCCGCCACCTTGAGACCTATAAAAGGAGCTGCAGCTGCCGGGGAGTCGACGGTGAAGTGAGTAGTCGTGGACCAGTGGAGTCGAAGAGTAGTTGGAACTCCGGAAATTTCGTAACAATATAATGTATCAAGGATAATATGATAAATTTATAAACTGATACTCGATGATCGAATTTTTAGAGGACATAACAGTTTTAGTAAAGAAAGTAGAGAAAAAAAGCAGAGTGTTTAATCATACTGAATCTAAATTTCGATGGCATTAAATTTTCAACTACTAGAGTTTGTTGACAGAAAATTAAATTTAAAACCATGGAGATCAGAAAATTTTGCATGGTTATAGAGTAAAGGCGTTACCTGGAATCGGATCAATTCCATGTGTGTAATATTCATTGTAATAAATTAACATGATATTTCTTTTCAGATATCGTTTTATTAATAGCATATTTACTTATTTGTGAATAGAACATATGTTTGTAAAAAATGCGGATTTTTCTTCGCAGAATGAATGATTTGATATAGCAAAATCAATTCGCATTTGCATCAAAATCTCAGTGTCAAGAAGTAAAGATTTTGTCTATCCACATTACCATAGCCAACATGTGATATCAGGAAATTTGCTTCGGGCTATTGCAATATTTTTATAATTATAATCAATGACTATTTTTGTAATTGCATGCATACGAATAAATACCAGGATGTTTCGATTATCAAAATAAAATATAGTAGTTATATTAGGTTTTGTCAAAGGTTGCTTTTTTCACAATAATAAGTAATAAGTAAATAAAATATGGTAGTTATACTAGATTTTGTCAAGGGTTGATTTTTCAAAATAATAAGTAATATGTAAATAAAATATAATAGTTATTCTAGGTTTTGTCAAAGGCTGCTTTATTTTAAAAATATTAAGTAATGCCGAGAAGATATAAGAGAAAAAAAAATGTGCTTTTGCAATCGAATGTGTTTTTACTTATATGTGTTCAGAAGCTAATACATCGTAATAATGTTTTACAATAGCATGCAATTAAAGTGTAATAATTTAAATGAATCCGAATGAACTTATGTACATTTTGGCAATAAATGCAAATCTTTGTATCAACAGAAAGAAATTGGATCTATTTACAAATTTCCTTTTCTTATTATTAGAAATATTTGATTTTTTTTTCTAATTTCTGCAACATTTTAAAAGACGACATCTAGCATACCACTCACAATAACCGCCAATATGAATTTTTACTTTATCAATAAATCTCTAAAAATGCTAGGTAAATATTCCATATTTTATCCTATTCTTATGAAAATTTCCAACAGAAAGCATTTTATTTTTATCCATTCCTAAAAAAATGCAGACTTTGAAATATCTACTACAGATTATCTAAAACTGTTCTAATTTTGGAAATTTACTTTAGAGTAAAAGAAGAAAGATTTCTGTTTGATGGAAGCCAATAAATCATCTTTTGACGGAAGCTTACAACCACGGTGGCTAATCTTTGTATTTGCCGCATGTGGGAAGAAAAATATTTTTTTGTGTGGTTTTGTTGTATTTTGTGGTAGAAATGCAAAGAGTCAAGTACGTACGTCCTCTTTGCAAACAAGGCTGTCAGATGGTAAACTACCAAAAACTACGAGACATTAGGGGAAAAAAAGGATTTTGGAATACCGCCAGGAATGCCAGAAAAAAAAGAATAAAAAAATTCGGATGACAAAAAGATTCGAAATATTTCCATGCGCGCATTTTTTCCCATTCCAGTGCTTGAGTAGCAGCCAAATAAGAATTTTTGTGCCTTGACTTTTATTAATTTTGGTCAATGAACCGTTGGATATGGTACTATTTTTTGAATTCGCTTTTCTTTCACTACTTTGAAAATATTTCGCATCTTTCTTTCTCTCTTTTTCTTTCTTAATAAATTCCATTCTATGACAACTTATTTAGAATTTGAGAAATAAAAAGAGTTGTTTAGTCTCAAGTTTAGAACGAGGGGTTTGTTGTAAAATAAAGTACAAAATATTCATAATAATAATAATTTGTTACATAATCAAAGAAGTTTAAAATTGAAAATTCTGTGAAAACTAAAATGTGAAACAGGTTTGTTAAAAAAATCATCTCATCAGATCATTTATTTCTATGAAAATCTGTGATAAAAATTAATGAAAACTAAAATGTGCAACAGATTTATTTAAAAAAATCATCTCATCAAATCATTTATTTTTATGAATTTTTTCTAAAAAATATATAATTCAATGTTGATAAGCATTTTTAGACAGAGAAATTTAGAATGGAAAATGTTTGTCAGTACAAATATTGTCTTACGATTATTAATGTTTTTAGTTATGATAAATTTAGTAATGTTATAGGTTTTTTAATGCGAATTCTATCATAAGTAGTATTTAATTATGTGCCAGAATAAATACAAAAGTTAATTAATTGTAATAAAGTTTTTAATGCTTTAATATTTAGTATTGAAATATTATTGCTTGCTTTAAAATTTATATCATTTTCTTAATAATATTTGAAATGGATCATCTGAATTTATGTTTTAAAAATGATTAATGAAATGTGCAATTAATCCTGGCTTTAAATAACCCAATAAATCAAGACTTAAATATAAGAATCAAATACCCCCCCCCAAAAAAAAACATAAAGAAATAAAACCCAATATATTTCTAAAAACATTAGCAAAATTTCTCTTTGAAGCTCAGTTATATTTCTCCACTTATGTTGAAGAAATATTAGACTGTATTTGAAGGAGTGAGTATTAACAAAAACAGAATATTTTTTCTCACATTTCAGTTCAATCGCATTCAGTTTTGAAGAAAGTTATTCATATGTGGAAAATTCAAAATAAATTACTAAAAAATATATTTTTAATCACAATGGGATTTCTTTTATTTATTAAACACAGTTTTCTTCAGATAATTTGTTAAATTTAATTGATAAAGATGGCCTTTTTATGATTATAAATAGTAACAAAAGAAAAGAGATAGTTTCGAAATAAGGGTTCTTGAGCAAAATCGCTCACTAATTTATTTAAATGAATTCTTACATTTTAAAAAGTATATTCTTTTTATTTATTTAAACCATTAAATCCCAAATAAGTTTGAAGCACAAACTTCGTTGAAACATTTTGTAAATCATCTTAAAAATAACCAGAGAAAAGAAAACGAGGAGTACTTTTTTTCCTGAAACTGTATTTTTAGAAAACAATAAAAAATTATAGGAAATCCTTTTAAAACATTTTTATGGCTATACAATAAAACAAATTCAAAATATAATAAAAAAAGAAAAAGTTAAAGATTATTTTCTATTTCCTTGCATTATATAAAGAATAAATAAAAGAAATATGCTAATGAAAAATTCGTAAGATGACACTTTGACTTCAAAGCTTCAAAGTCACTACAGATGAAAATTTTAATTTCTAGATTGCACTTGAGACTTTAAAATCACTGCTTTCTATTTCCAAAATAAATAAATAAGAAATTTAGAATTGCATTAGATAATTCAAATACTCAAAAACTGCTTGAAATTCCCCTGAGATTAACAACAAGTGGAGTAAACCCTTAAACATTGGAAGGAACACCAAAACTATTGAGACCAATTTGAAGAGAATTATAAAAAAATATATGTAAGGTTAAAAAATTGAATTCTTTGAAGCATTAACGATAAATCTTTGATATTTGAGGCATCAATAAGCTGATTAAAAAAAATCTAAATTTTGGTTTTGTGTTATATTAAAAGAAAATAGCCTTTGAATTATAATTCAAAAACTAATTTAAGTAACAAAAGCAAAACAATTTTTTACATTTAGTTCCTCACGTTCCTTTTCCATTCGTGCCTCCACTTAACAGCAACAAGCATGAACAAACAGAAGAAAACAACATCCACCTTCAAGAAGTTCGAAATGAATTTCGCCACTAGAGAGAAAACATTCAATTTCCAGATTGCACGTGCGGCAATAAAATCAACGCTCCCTACTTTCAGCCAAAAAAGAAACGAAAGAATAAAGAAGAAAGAATTGCATTAAATAATTCAATGCGCGAAAGACTATTTCACCTGGCTTTGCTTCACTAACTCCCTGTAAATGATCCTACAGTCAAGATGTTCTTCAATACAACACCTCCGTGATGTTTTCTGGAATTCTACAACAAGTGGAATGAACCTCAATCCAATGGAATGGACCCCAGAGCGATTGAGAACAGTCTAGAAAATCATATGCAAAGATAAAAGGAGGAAACAGACGATCAGACATTTGTTCAGAATACTTATAAAGCGAAGATTTGGAGGAAACATAAATAATGGATAAGGTTTTAGACCATTTGCTAAGACTGATGAAACATATATCGTAGCAGGATCGTACAATGGTCATACCATAAAGCTTTTGTGTTTCTGGAATTTGGGAAGTGGTATCTTGCAGAGCTGGGAATGTAAATATATTTACTGAACCATTCTAAATGCGTTTGCGAGAGATGAAAGGGTGAAATATATGAAACGCTGGGAGAAAATGGTATTAAAAGATTCTGCATCCATTTTGAATAGAAGTCGAATGTAAAGTACTTTATGACAATGATGATATTTGGTGATGGAAGCTGAATTGTCATTTGTAATACATTTTGTGGGTTATGTATTTTATTTATACGGGGAATTCTTTGGACTAATGAGTATTTTTCTAAGCAATGTTTCTTCAAACTAGATTAAAATAAGATGCGCTACGAATATATTTACATTAATTTATGAATAAGGAAATATGAATTTATATTTGTGAATGGTAGAATATTATTTTTTATTTATAATTTTCAAAACTGTTGCTTCCTTTTCTGAAGTATTTTATTAAAATCATTAATAATCATCATAATTTACCTCATATACCAATGATATATACCAACAATTGTTTATTCGAACTCGTATTGAAATGGAATGTGCTGCGAATAATAAATTTATGATGAAAGAAATATGAAAATGGTAGAATATTATTTTTTTATTTAAAATTTTCAAAACTGATGCTCCCTTTTATGAAGTATTTTATTAAAATCACTAATTTTCATCATAATTTACCTCATACACTGCGTAAAAAAAGTAGAAGGACGCTTGATTTTGTAACAATAACCGAAAAATATTTTATTTTTACTAAAATTTTTTTTTTAGAAACATTTAACAAATGTTTCAAAAATACAATTTTAACATCAGAATTCTGATGTTCAAACATAAAATATTAATGGCAACAAAAATAGTTTCTCTTTTTTTAAACTTTGTAAAAAAAGTAGAAGGACAGCATTATAATGAATGAAAAAATAGTGACTTTAATAAGGAATGGTCTTCCCATTGGAATTTATAACTTCAAATATTCTGTTTGGAAGTGAATTGTATAGAGTTTGAATTTCAGTTTGGCAAAAATTGTCCCACGAGTCATTCAATGCTTCTCGAAGCTGAGTTTGCGAATCAAATTGCCTTCTATCAGCATAAACTCGATGAACTAGCATTGCCCAGATGTTTTCCACTATATTAAGGTCAGGACTTTTGGCTGGCCATAGTAAAACATCCACATTATTTGTTAGGAACAAATTTTTGACTCCAGTCGCGGTGTGAATGGAAGCTCCGTCTTGCTGAAACTTCCACTCTTCACCCCCCATGTCAGAGGCATAAGGAAGAAGCTCGGAATTCAGCACTTGAATGTAGTCTGTATGTTTTTGCCTACCATTTAAGAAAATCAGACTTGTCCTTCCTCTGTATCCAACAGCCAACCAAACCATTAAACTCCCTCCTCCCATTTGTCGTGCTGAATAGTATTCGCCTTCAGTCCCCACTCAATGCCAGTAGTGCTGATATCCGTCTGGACCGTCTAAGTTAAATTTCTTTTCATCGGAAAATATCACAGAAGTCCATTCTGTAGTCCAGGACATGTGCTCCTTAGCCCAGGCTAAACGGTTATCAATGTGAGCTTGTTTCCACTTAGGATGACGTTTCCGTTTTTTGAAAATGCATTTTTAGATCCTTTAATATAGTTGTAAACTGTTTGTTTCGTCACATGATTAAGTCCTGCTTGATTTCTTGCCTTTGAAACAATTCCTTTGTTCTTCTTCAGCACACGAGCAAGTTTTCTTTCATCACGTAGTGTTAACTTCTTCGGTCTACCAGTCTTCCTTTTATTTCCATTTTTATAAGGATTTCTGATAAAGTTTGAAACTGTATTGGGGCTCACCTGCAACAATCGAGCAATCTCTCTGACACCTTTACCATCATTTTGATATGCGGAAATTTGCCCTTTTTGCAAATCGTTCAAAGGTATTCTTTTAGGCATTTCTGAGAACGGAGAAACAACGTAACTTTTAAACAAATTAGATTTTTTTGACTGAAAAGGATAAACAAAGTACAAAATCACTATTTAAATAAAGAACAACTCACTAAATTAAATATATTAACAAGTGTCCTTTTACTTTTTTTACGCATCGGAAATTATATATACTAATTTTCTTAATAATATTAGTGGTAGATGTTTAATTTTTGCCTAAAATGAAAACAAGAGTCATTAAACTAAATCTGCATAAATATCTGGTAGTTTGGAGAAATTAAGAGATATTAATTGGCAAAAAGACACTGTCCTTCTACTTTTTTTACGCAGTGTATGCCAATGATATATTCCAAGCAATTGTTTATTCGAACTCGTATTAAAATGAAATGTGCTGCGAATATATTTACTTTAATTTATGATGAAAGAAATATGAAAATGTAGAATATTATTAATGATTAAAGTATATATTTTATTATATATAAGTAAGATATATATTTTATTATCTTAAAATCATTAATTTTCATCATAATTTAACTCATATACCAGTGGTATGTAGCAAGCAATTTTTTATTCAAATTCATATTAGAATGAAATTTGCTGCTTATATATTTGCATTAATTTATGAAGAAAGAAGTACGGATTTATATTTGTGAATGGCACATTATTATTTTTTATTTAAAATTACAAAAATGCTGGTTCATTTTATTGAGATATTTAATTATCTTAAAATAATTAATATTCATCATATCTCATATGCCAATGATATATAGCGGAAAATTATCAAATCTCGATTCTCGGTGCAATTGAAATAATTAATAATTAATAAATTTTAAAACACATCTAGTCTTTTGCTTTTTGTATTTATATAAGTTTTTCCAGAACTTTTATTTTATTTTAAAAGCAAATCGCGAGTTATATTTCGAATTATGAATATAATAAAAATACATTCACATTTTACAATGCGAATTATTATTTTTTAAAGCATTGTTACAAGTATGTTTGAGGAGTATATGAAGATAAAAACTATACATAAGAAGTAAAATCGTTACAGGATGATAAAATTTAAATACATTTCATAATTTATTTATCAGCTCTATAAAAACTGCAAGAGTTGAAAACAATTGAATCTAGAAACGAAACGAAAAAAACTCCAATTAACTAGCAGAAATTAAACGCGGAATTTTGTTAACAAATTTCAATTATTAATAATTTCTCTAAAAATTATCATGATGCAAAACATTATTTCTTTTAATATTTAACTACTGATTTCTTCTAACCTGTAAAGCGCACTTTAAAGCATCTATAGTTTTTTTTTTCGTCTAAAATTTATACGATCTCTCTATTTGCCTTAAAGAACATAAGATAAGTTTAATATGCTATCCTACATATATCTAACAACCTAAACTTAGTTTCAAACAATAATATAAAAATAGACGAAGAAAGTGTTTGATATTAAAAGAAATTCTAGGAATGAATGGTTTAACAGAAGATATATAAATTAAATATTAATGCCATTCAAATGTTTGAGAGCAGGAAACTTTCGAAACTCGTTTACATCTTTATATGAAAGTGACAAGTGGACGAGGTAAATCGCCAATCCATTTTCAAATTCCGCTATCAGCAGTCAGTTCTGCCTCATTTCACAAGTCTGACATATGATGCAATTTCCCTTTACCACCTTTTTTGTTCTACTGACGTAAGTCCTTCTTCAAGTGTTTCGAAAATTAGGTGGGGAAAGAATGACTCCGACATGGTGGAAATTTATCGGGGGACATGTTGAATTATATAAATTCATCATTAATTTACTTAATTTGGGATTTATCCATATTGTCAATAATTTTCTGGATTGATTTGATTATAAACTACATTTGAAATTAATATTCGTACTAAATATAACTGTTACGTCTTTTGATTTTTAAAAAGCTTTTGTTATATTATCACGTAGAAAATTATATTGTTTAAGGTAATCAGATTTCGAGTCAAAACGTCAAACAAGTGCTTGCGTTTCAAAAGAATAAAAAAATAAAGAACGCATTTTTGTTTATGCTTGTCTTAAAACTTCTATGAGTTTCTGAAAATTCTATACAGTATTACCAAAAAAAAAAAATGTTTTGATATATTTTTCTGAAAAGCATAAAAAAAACCAAATTAGAGCAATAGAAAATCTTGGCTCACTTAGGTTTAATAAACGTTGCCAAAATTGAATTTTTTGTTAACTCTTATGTTCATTTTGTATAGTATACCATACATACAACTTTATAAAAATATACTACCACAATAAAATAATTTTTAACTTAGTTTTATTAAACTATTTTTTAAATTTATTTTTGAAGTTTTTTATAGCGTAAAGAAGCTATCTATATATATATATATATTTTTTTTTTGCTTTTCTTCAAAAAAGCAATCTTGCCACGATAAGAGTTAAATAAGTAATCAGTATTGTTGCTTGCTTATTACATAAACTAAAATGAATAAAAAAAAATAAGCATTTACTTTAAAGATGTAAAATGCCTCTTCTTCTACAGTACAAACTTATGACTTTTCTTCTTATTTTGTTCTTTCTTAGTTCAAGTTGTTCATAGTAGATCGGAAATAATTTGTACAAAATAACCCCCACCTTTCCTTAGTGTCAGAGAAAATAAAAACTGGCTCTCCAAGCAGCGGCAACAAATAAAACTGGGTGACGTTGTCTTTGAATAATATATACCCCAAGTACGAAAATTACATGAGCTGACAACTCACATAGAGATAAACCAGTCATCGGTCGTGGGCACAGAGAACCAGACTAACATTATTATACGCATTAAAGCAACATCAGCAATGGAGCAATTCCGGCCCTGTTTTAGTTTCCGTAGTATCCAATAGTACTGAGGAAATAATTATGGTCACTACACCAGCCACGATACAATTATTCCCCTAAACGGTATGCCCCATCATCAGAGTGGAGGTACTTCGAGCCCACTTCATTATGATATCCACAGAGGAGGCAAAAATCACCTCCATACAGATTATTTCTCATCCTTATAGTTCTGAAGTGACTCATGCTGAAAGCGATAAATGAGTCCTTAATAAGTTAAACATTGATTCTTTAATCGATTAAACTAAACAAATGTTCAATCTCTGACTCAGAGGGGTGTAGCTGTAAACGAATATTTTGTTTACGAATGAAACTGTTTTGTTCTATTTTTCTCTCTTTATCCTCACTATGGATTTCTTGATTCTTAATTTACATAGGCCTCTACGTGTGCCAATGATAAGGTCCTGATGATAGAGATTGAAATTTGATAATCATTTTTTGATACATGAAGATTAAATAGAAAGTCATCAACTCACAGTGCTTTGATGAACATAAGAATAAAAGAAATTCAAATGAATTTGAAAGAAAGTATGCAATATCTTGTATTTTGTAAACTAGAATTTTTGGTAATATGAAAAAAATGCAAGTACACATACTCATAATTGAATATGTTCCTTACATTCTAAAGTTTTCAGATATTTTTCTTTTATTTTACGTAGTTATAATTTCATATAACAATATTTTTTTAAAAAAATAACTCACAAAACTAATTTGGTTGAATAAAATTTTGCTTTTTTTAATTTTAAATGTGTATGCCGATTAGAAATGTTAATAGATTTCAAAGAATCATAAATTATCAAAATTTTATATTTACCTAAAAAAAAAATATATGATTTGAAAACAGAAATTCAAATGACTCTTATTCAGCGAAGTTTATAATAACTGCCTATGAAAATGCCTTTATCAATATAAATACGAATCTAAAATGCTATGGAATTACATTGACTAAATGTGATTATTTTATTTATATGAAAGTTAAGAACGTCATTTATCTTAAAGATAACTTTAGACATTTGAAATCGCTATTCATTCATTGATAATGAATATGAATGAATATTGTTCCAAATTTTGATAAATTAGTGCATTTAAACGGTTGTTAAAAATATTCTTATCAAAGAGGTTTATAAATTTTTTGATTGGACCAAGACAAACATATTGAATAGAAGTAATTAAAGATGCATACAGCATTTCCTATTAATTTGCGATGCAATTAAATTTCGTCGATTGGAACGTTGGAATGTCAACCTTAATTATGTCTGTGTGAAATAACTTTCAGACACAGACATAATTAAGGAAATATTATTTATCTTCCTTATTCTATATCAGTTTGTATCTCCTAAAATCTGCATATGGAATTAAATTCAAATTCTAAAGACAATACTTTTATGTAGGTGCAATCTCATACAAATTACCTAAGCAAAAATCAATCTTAAATTTTTCTCTTTCAGAGTGTCATATATTAGAATAAAACTTTCTTCAAAATTATTCGGCAAAATAATATTTCCTATTGACATGTATATTCTGAGGAAAATTTTGATATATTCAAAAACATTATTGTAAATCCAATAACTTTAAAAATGTTATTCGTATTGGCCATAAAGTTTTTGATAAGATCAATTTCAGTAGATAACTTCTCAGAAATCTAGATGTGCAAAAAATAGTCCAACACTATAAAATTTCTGTTATATAGAATTATATAGAATCTGTTACCAGAATTCAATAAATTAAAAATAAAAAAAGCTATAAATTACTACTTGATATTATTTTTAAAAAGTTTACATGAAGCATATTGTTTCGAATCTGTAATAATGTTTTCTTAGTATTATATATTTGCTCAACAAAGAAAATTAGATATTCTTTATGAATTCTGAATGAATGCCAGATCAATCGTCTTCGAACTTGAAGATAAAATATCGCACCATTTAGGGTCTTGGCGATTTTCAGGAGGTAAATGAATGTTCTAGTAAATGCAAGAATATGACGATATCTCCTTAAGAGACAAGATACGGTAATACTTCTAGAAAATTTTGTACACTGTCTGACTTTGTTTGGTGATACTAATACTATAAACGGAGATGCCATGAATTCTCTATTTAGAGTATTGATAGCGGAGTGAACTCTCTCTATTTACATGTGGAGCGCTTTTACATCGTTGCTGTTGTTTAAAAACGACTTTCCATTTGCGCTTGTATTTTTAAATTCTAAAAGTCTTTGAGTGCATTTCAACTATGTTTTGCTCTTTGTTTGCCTTTTACAAAATGGACTTATTTCCATAACGATACATTTTATATCACACATTTATTTCCTTGTTCTTCCTTTCTTTTCAAGCTATTGTTTTTTTACTACCACCTGAACAACATTTGCCATGCAAAACACTTTCCACAAGTATAAAGCTTGTCTGATTGGCCTCGATTAGTTTATATGTGTGAGGTTTAAATGTCTATGACTCTCCTTAATTTTTTAGAAACTATAAGAAAATAGAAAGCGTGTATTAAAAGAGTTTTCGCATTAAGCATGTTTTATAACTTTTAATTATAGTTTGAATATGTTCTTGTAATTGGCCTGGTCACTCTGTGACAGTCATTATTATTACCATAATAAATTGCTGAATACTATGCTAGACATAATAAGGGAACTCAATCTTTAATATACTTTTCTGAGATTTTTCAAATTAATATTCTTATTTTAGTTATATTTTTAAAAACAGGAAAACAAATTAAAAATGTATTGGGAAACGAAGACAAAATAAAAATGTATGTGTTCACTATACTACTTAATTATATGTTGATAAATTAATATTCGATTATTATCTGTTTATCTGCAGGTATTTTAATAGCAGAGTTATTTTAGTTGAAATATTTCTTTTATAGTGTTCTAGTTTTATTTCTTTTATTATTTTCAAATATTAAAAATAAAATCCCACTTTAAATTTCCTTTTGAAATTATCTCATGTATTTTTCACATGTCCTTCGCTACTCACAAATATTGCAAATAATATATGTATTTCGCTCCAGTAAGTGAAGATTGTACGTTATTGAATAAAGAATTCAGCTCAACGTAGTAGTCTGCACAAATATGGAATGCTTTTAATAAAATCTAGATCATCAACCCAGGGAAGTTTCACTGAAAATTTTAACTGTCATAATTTTTTTTTGTTCTAAAATAAGGAATTGTTTTAAATAATTAGACATTTATCTATATCTATACTTATAATAAAGCTCAATGTGTGTGTGTGTGTGTGTGTGTGTGTGTGTGTTGGCGCTCTACAGGCCAGGTCATTTGACATACAGCTACCAAATTTGGTACATGTATACCTTGGAGGTCGGGAATGTGCACCTGGGGTCCCTTTTTTTGAAATTTTAATTAGAACTTTAATTATTAATTAAAAACTAACTTTCCCGCCAAAAAAATCTTCCATTTTCCCCACCGCCAACTTTTTCGCCAAAATAATCTTCCATTTTCCCCAACGCCAAATGATTTAGGTTTTAGTTCTTTTTTTCTCCCAACAGTAATGAGGCTAGGGTTAAGATTTTTCGGCGGATTATTTCAAACGATTCTGTTTATTTTCTTAATGTTTTATGCATTTAAAATTAAACATTGTTAATTAATCCATGTTTCAGATTCATGCTGAAGTACTTTTGAATTAAAATAACACAGAATAAAGGAAATTAAAAATGTATAATCTGCATAGCGTTACCCCAACTGGCGTAGAAAAATTCACGCATTTGCGTTACCGTAAAAGGCGAAGAAAATTCACGCATGCGCACTGTGTTCTGATTGTTGGCATGGCAACCATTATCAACGGACGATTTAAATTACTTTTAGGTTAGTTGTATGCTTTTGTAAGTAAATTGTATTTATGTTAGTTATATATTTTTTGTATATGCTTATAGTTTTAAGTACATCGTTTTTTAAGTAGTTTTTTTTAACCTGTTTTCAATGATTTAAATTATTTTTAGGTTAGTTGCATGCTTTTGTAATTAAATTGTATTTATGTTAGTTATATATTTTTTGATATATGCTTATAGTTTTAAGTACATCGTTTTTTAAGTAGTTTTTTTAAAACCTGTTTTCGACCAATTATTTTAAACGATTCATTTTATTTTCTTAGTGTTTGATGCATTTAAAATGAAACATTGTTAATGAATCGATCCGTTCATGATGAATCTGAGAAAATTTTGTTGACAAATTCTTGAGATATTATATAAATTAAGAAAGATATTCTTTAGTGCCCATAAAGTTTAAACGCTCAGTGACTCTATTATCAGTAATCATATTATTAAAAAAATGCTTTGTTTCAGTAAAAAATATTATTATATTAATTGCAGATTAATCCTTTACACTTTAATTTAAAGCATAAATTCTACGAGAGGTAACAGAAAATTAGAGAGATACATATCACGTTATGACTGAAGGCCTTTATAATATTATGAGTGAATTATATGACTATCAAAATTTGAAGTTTTAAAATATTTTGCTAAAGAATCTATTAAAGTTGGAATTGCATAAAATATTTAATTATTAAAATTTTAACGAACATTAAGATTGGCGAACCGGCTGGTCGCCAAAGGCGGCTAGTTTTAAATAAATATGAATTGTTTAAAATTTATTGAGTATGATGAGTTATTAATTCGCATGTCCTTTTTAGGCACTTGATTGAGAAATATCATGTCATCATATCACTCATTGCACTTGATTGAGAAATATTATATCATTCATGCGATTTTCACAAACATATCTTAAATTTTTAAGTTTATTTTTATAAATTTCTTCTGTTCTTTAACAAAGAGTTTGTGTCAAGTAATTTCATTCTTTAAACATATTTTTTTTTATTTACTTATTGGAAGTGAGTCGCTATGACAGCCGGTGTTAAACTAAACATTTTTGTCCACTTCATATTCGTTTTTTTTTTTTTTTTTTTTTTTTTTTTTTTTTTACTTCAGAGATTTGAAAATATAAAAAAATATATTAATTTTGAAACTCATACATAATATCGTTCAAATTATGTAAAATATTTTTTTTAATTACATAAAATATAAAATAATGTAATGTTATAGAAAGAAAAAGTAGTATGATTAAATGTTAATTATATACATTTCGTTCTGCTAAATGTTGAATTTAAAAAAATGTATATGATTAATTCACAACCAAATATAAAATTACAATCCATAAATTATATTGTTAAGTATTTGAAATATGCTTACTTAATATGCTTATTATTTTATTTTCACAATGTCGCTATAGCATCAACAGATTTCTTTGAAATCTTTATAAATGAAAAATATACACAAAATTGGACATCGTGATCACGTGTTCTTGAAATCAGGACAAAACCTGTTGTCCTTAGTCCAACTGATTTTAGATAATGATTCATATATTCAATACATTTTTTTATTCATTACATTCTACTTATTTTTTGTAATAATCACAATTATTTTCTACTTTGAGCTATTCAAAGAAAAATTATAGAATGAACATTAAAATTGCTGAAAGTACCCTTAATTGATTTAAGATATTGCCAGTGCCAAAAAGAAAATTAATACACAATCATATTTATTTTATACAATGCATTTATGTATTGTATTTAATACATATTCATATAAATTAAAACATTTTTATTTATTGCATCAAGTCCATTTTTTACTAAATAATTACAGTTGTTTTCTTTTTTAAGTTATTCAGAATAATGACAAAATAAACATAAAAATAATCTTGCTGAAAGTATCGTGAAACGGTTTAAGATATCGCCAGAGTTTAAAAGGATGTTAATGGATAATTATATTAATTTTTTTTCTGCAAATATTGTATTTTGCAAGCTTTTCAAAGAATTCCAAGAGATAACTTTTTCCCGTAACAAAATCTAGAATAAGCTTGTCAACAACTTTCTTCCTTGAAGGCATGCACAACTTGGCACATATAGCCAAGTGAAATCGCCACTGGCTGCTTCCAATTGTTAATATCTGTGTATGTTTTGTGGCATTACAAGATTCCATTAAAACCATACTAAACTATTTTACTTCGACTAATTTCATTGTCTCCTCTGGTAGAAAAGTAATTAATTCTCACCACCGAAGGCTCTAGCACTTTAATTATGCTTTGGCTTGTTCCCAAAATAAACAACCAAAGTAAGAGCATGGATTAGTATTCATTAATTTCCACACTTTTCCCACCCAAAATCTGGAATATATATTTTAAAAAGTGGTCTAGGTTTACAAGTCTTTAAGAAGAGCTAATGCTGCGTTAATTAACATTTTAATTGTCAGTTATCGTCGTGAAATTTTAAATAGCTATTACGGAAGCCTGAAGGATTTTTTTTCTACTTAGGAGAATTAATGATTACAGTTAATTAATTTTCGGCAACCAATTAAGCAATCTTTAGGATGATGATGAGAGCGTGCTCTTTAGATTAGTTTGTCAAGATTACCGCGAAGGAATAATTCCGGATTTTTACTTATTTGTTTATTTAAATATTATTTCGAGAAAATTAATTTGTTATTTTTTGGTGATGATGAATTAAAAATTGATTGAATAGTTTGAAAATTGAAAAATGTTTGGATCTGTCAGCATTAACACTTTCGCTTATTAATGAATAATTTACAAATCTTATAAGCTGTACACAGATACGTAGCGTTTTTCAAAATTTTTATCTGAACTGAGCAGATTCAGTGAACATCAATAAGTTCTTTTATTAAAGAATGGTAAACAAATCAGATGAGATGTATATGCAGATGTAACTCCATTTAATTTATTATTAATTTCAGCGTTTATAAATTATGGATAAAAGATGACATGAAGAAATGGAAAATAGTAATAATTTGATTTTAAAATTTATTTCATTCATGGAAAATCATCAAATCCTGAATGTAAGAAAATGAGAAATTTATATTTGTTATAAATTTATTTTTATTAACCAAGTAATTGTAATCTGATGTAATACACAATTTACAAGTTTAAAATAGATAAAAGAAGGCCTTTTAGCGAAGATAATACTTATTTGCCCTCATTTTAGTGAAAAATTTATAAACGTATAATGTTTCCTAAGGTAGGTGACTACGTTGAAAAGTCAATATTTTGTGATATTACGATTTTTTTTAATTTAATATTCTTTATGTTTGAAATGTTTTTTTTTTTTTAAAACGGATAGAATTTTGTTTCTAAATCTATTTTTTGAGAAATTATATTATTTTTTTATTTACATTTACATACGTTTTAATGCTATTTTGCATCTTTAGATGCCATTTCCTCAAATTCCAATCTTTGATAGAATTGTCTTATGAAAAACCTTATAAATTAAAATCCAATGCATATTTTATGTTCAGATTTGGCATATAATTCTTCAATATGTTCTGTAGTTCCTGAATTAGAGAATAAGTAATCTATTCATTTATAGAAATATATAATTATCTAACTAGTAATCTATTCATGGATAGAAATATAGCTTAATTTAAGTTCAGGGTTAAATACTATTTGTGTTAGATTATATCTGTCTTAAGTTATCTGCAAAATTTTAAGCACATTCTTTGATAAACTTCTAAAATAGAAAATTTTTCCTTTATAGTTATTTTTCACCTAAAAGCATCCTTTATTGCATTTTTTTAAAATTTACCTTTTAACTGATATATTTAAGATTTAAAGATGTTTTTTCAATCTTTTTTATGCACATATTCAAAAATTTAATTATTTTCGAACTTTTTTCAAAGAATTCATCCCGGATGTTCCATACGTCAGAAGTTCCCTGATCCCCTTCCGTGAATAGTTAGCTCTTTGGGAAGGTTAACAATGTATAATTACAGATAAATTACTCATATATAATTTATTCCATTTAATAAAATATTTTTAAGAATCAGATTTTGATAGATATAAAATGGCATTTTTTAAATAAGCTTACATATTTTCTGTTTATTGAATACATGGGCATTCCAAGGGAAGTCAATTCCCTTGAAGTATTAGCGACACACGTATAGAATTATTGTAATGTACTTGAAATAATGCATGTTATAATTCCACGTAGTATTTTGAAATACTCTAATTTCTAATGTACTATCTTTCTATTCTGTTTTCTAATGTAATGTATGCGGCTGTAATCTCGCATTACTATTTCGCATACAAATTGTTCGCATAATAAACATAAACTTTCTTTCTTAGCTTGCAGCAAAAAAGAAAATCATGCAATAAAATATTTAAGGAAGAAATGAAAATTATTTGATTTTCATGGAGAAAAATTATAACTATTATTGAAAATTTGCCAAAAAGAAATAATTTTTGAAAACAATTAATGCATATTATAATTGTAGGTAGTATTTTTCAACCGGCAATGCAGATAGAAAAAAAAAACAAGATTTTCTTCAATGATTCCTGAAATATCAAAAATTTACATATATATTACACATTACACGGCTCTATTATATATGTTATAAGTTAGCGAGACTTTCAACATTGACAAAATTTGAATTTATACATTATGCAACACTTGTAAAATCCCTTTAAATCAATAGCTATAACGGAAACTAATGCTTCGAAAAAATCTCCTGACACACTTTATACATTGACTTTGATCTAGAAAATAAAATAAAAATTTCGACAAATTGCTTAATTAACTTTCCATTAAACCAGAAAAAAATGATTTCGATACTGAAAAAAAATCAGATAAAAGAGCAAAAAAATATTCATTAAAATTTATGGGTTAAAAACTCCCAAAGAACTAAGATTAAAGAGAAACTTAATTTGTGAATTAATTTTTCTTTTTTTGCTATTTGTCAAAAAATAATAAAAAAATTGTGCCGTTTTTCAAATTTATGGTCAACGTACGGCTAATTATTTTTAGACTGAAAGAAAGAAAGAAAGAAAAAAAAAACCCTCTAAAATGTTCATTTGAATATTTACAGAAAAACGTAATTTGTTTAAATACGTTTGTTTAAAAGTATCTGAATTCAATTAAGCATTTTATGTCTTTAATTAAATGACTAATATTTAGTTTTTTAGAATTTAATTTTATATTAATCATACTTTTATTCTTGAAGTACTGAGTCTTTATATAAGTAAAAAGCATTTTTATCTTTTGAACTTTAAGTGTAAATGATGATCAGTAACACTAAAGAGGTTAGAAAACTAAACTTTTTTTTTTATAAAATTATTTGTAAAATAATTTTATCTTAAATATAAAAGAGCTCTTAAATCATGTATGTGAAATTCAAGATAACAATTTTTTTTTCTATTTAAAAAAAATGCACTACACTTTTTCCATTGCAACATATTGATTGCACGTTAGAATGTTTTCAATGATGATGAACTAAACGGAATTCTAAAGAATCTCTAGTATCTTCTTATCGTACATGGATTTTGTCAGAGAAAGAGTTTTATATCACTTGAAGATTAAGATTTGTTTTTCATTTTAACCTCCATTGTGTCTATCTTGTGTTTCTTCACTGTTATCCATTGTTATCTATTCTTGTGTTTCTTCACTAGCAATTAATATAGCTATGGGTAATATGTCAAGAAAGGATAGTATAACTGACAACAGAGTGATTTTTGAAACTGACAGTTTAATTTCTTATGAGGATGGAAAAACTGATGATTTTATTTTGCAGAATTTCTGTTAGTTGAAGTTAAAATTTGCGATGCACTTTAACGTCCATTGATTTTATCTATTCTTGTATTTTTCACTCGCAACTATTATAACTTTTGTTTATAGATAATATATCATGAGATGATAGTATACATGACAGCAGAGTGATTTTTAAGACTGATAATTTTTTTGCTAAGATGGAAAAGCTGATGATTTTATGGTACAGTATTTCTGTCAGTACATTCTCAGAGAAAGGATTCAATCGTTACATTTATCAAAACTGACACTATCGATTTAGTAATTTAGAGTAACAGAATATATTCTAGATCATATTCAGAAGAAGAATTCTGGCACATATATTTACATCATTACATACACAAATAGAGAAATGCTTTTGTTGGTGCTTTCGGACCAATAGATCGGCAGAGTTTCTGTAACAGGATTTCTACAAACACTTGACCAACGGAAAAATTACATTGTTTATTTATCGGATACATTTATCTGCTCTATTTGTACTGGCTTAATGTCTTCGAATTAAACAAAATCTGCCAGCACATATACTGAGAAAATTGCGGTGGTACATATATCAAGTACATTTATTTGCACTTCTTATACCAGTGAACTAACTGGCTTAGGATCATTGACTTAAGAGAAGACATTTATTACTATATTTATCTTTGCCTACTCTAAATAAGTAGTTAAAAGCATATAATTGCTTTATTTTATTGAACTTAATATTTAATTTTCTATTAAATTAAATGATGCCTATTTTCAAGGAAAAATATTATTACAAATTATTTTGTGGTACTGTTGCAAGTTGCAGATATCAAATTTGTAATACAAGGGGGAGAATTAATAAGTACTGATCTGTTTAAAAAAAAAACTCATTAAAAAAATATGAATAAAACCAGTGTCTGTAAGTTGTTGGCAATAAAAGTAAGATAAGTTTGGGACAAGTAATGTTATTTTGTAGAAAAGAAAAACGGATAAATGGTGTAAAATACATTAGAGTAGTTAACAGAGCCTCAGAAAAAAAAATCCACATTTGAAAAAGAATTTTAAGAAATTACTTTCAATAAAATGAGATTAATTTATTTATATCATAATTTCAAATACGTAATACTCAGAATCTATCAAAAAATTACTGAGGATTATTATTTTAAACACCAGGTATCTGATTCCGCAAAATAAAATAGTGGATGTAGTCATCGATTTAGAGCTTTTGAAGAAGAAATAATATTTTATGAAATATTATGAATATTTTGATTATTTTCAGTGATTATTCTAGTTTAGAATTAAAGTCAACATTTCAGAGAATTTTCTAACAAGTGTTTTTTTTTTTCTCAAATTTTTTGAAATATCTTTTCTTAAATATTTTTTTTTTCAAATTTCTTGAAACCATTATCTATTATTACATTTTACTATGAAGTCCCTAATGATTTACAAATTAAATTTTTGAAATAAACATTTTATTCAGAATCACTTTTTTTTTCAATTATTTTTGCATATACTTTATTTATTTTGCTTTTTGAACTGCCAATAGAGCATTAAACAATTTACTATGTGACTATAACCAAAAAAAATTATTACTATTTTCGGAATTATTTATTAAGTAAATTCTTTTATATTGTACTTAAAGTACAAATTTTGACATTTAAAATTTGACAAATGTTGTTTCAACTGTATGTAAGTAATTGAAGTTTCTCTTTGTATTCTATATTGTATTGTATTATTATCTTTATATTTTATTCATTCTATTCTATACGCGCATTCTTCCTTGTGAATTTTCTTGAACAAGTATTATTTGATTTATATTTGACATATTTGAATTTGAAAATGTATATAAGCAAGCACAGTATCCATAAATTATGGCCAGAGATTTGTGCGAATCAAAATTGTTCAAAATACTCTGCGGATTGCTGGACATATAGTTACAAAAGTTTGAATATCAGAAATCTTTTGAAAATAAGTATTTACTAAACTAGTGGCTTTAAAACTTTTAATTAGATTACTTAAAATTATCACAATTATAATAAATTTAATCTCTTAATAAATTTAAAATCAATTATTACATAACAACCACTTAAAAATCACTTGAAGATCATCACTATTAATAAATATTGTTCAATCATAACGCTACTGCATAATAACTCTATAGCATTGAGAGCATAAAACATCTTAGAGATACCATTCAATATTTTGTATTAATTTGGGATTTATATAATCTCATAGTTCGCTGACTAATTGAGCTACTTGTTGTATAATTTAGTTTAAATTATGCTGTACACATATGCACTGTCTATTAACAATTTATCAGTTGGAAATCACGTAGGAAATTTGACAACATGGTCAACAATATCCATTGAACTGTAAGACAAGTTAATTTTCAATTGACAAATGTACATTTATAAGCTGTACATTGAAATGTTGGACGTATACGGTTAGAGACTTTTATTATACCGGAAACCATCCAATGGAAAAAATAAAAAAAGGAAGGGAATGGATTCCTAGTCAACAAGAAACTTTGTTACCTCTAGGAAAAAAGCTTTTCAACAGTTTTTGGCGTTTTTTTCTCTCTTATAATGACAGGCATGTTGTTGGTTGTCGTCCAAATATTGTGTAGTAGTTCGATATATCATATATTTTTGTCCTTCTTGTCATGAAGAATACGTGATGACAATAGCGAAAAGAGGACAATACCTACAAGACATAATTTTATTGCTTTATACGTGTCCTGTGTAAAAACTCTTAAATTTTATCCACGTCGTTTCGGATCAATGTTAAAAGCCTTCAGGCATTGAAGCGAGGTTGTTGTTTTGATAACGCTGCTTTTATATTTCTTCCTAGCCTGTAAAAATGATTAGTATTACTTCATTTCATGTTGCTCTTGAATAAGAAAAAGCACCACCATTTGTTTGCGTTTCAAAACTTTAAATTTAAAAAGTAATTAAAATGGAATACGATATAAGCCCAATTAATAATTTCTAGTATGAATTCTATATTTTCTGTGTCATTTTCATAAAATGTACTTTCTCTTATTTCGGCTAAGATTTATACATTCCATATACAATTAGTACAGCACCAATATAGAACAATATAATATAGAAGCAATATAGAATAATATAGTGCAGCAATAATATAGAACAATATAGAATAGAGTCTGCAGAATATGCATACTACCCGGATATGCATACCTAGCACATCAACTGCATATTGTATGCTAGATGATGTGCCTGTGATATTGGTTACCTTTAATTCGGTTAAATAATTTAAATATTTTCGTCCATGATTCCACCTTACTGTCAGTTATTAAAAATTTGTTATTTATATTGTCTTCAAAGTGCACATAAACTTTTCGTATTGAGAGCTGTTCCATGACACTGTAGCGGCAATAAAAATGTAACTGTGAGAATAATCAGTCTTTTAAATTTCAAACAATGTAGCTTCAGTATCTTTTCGTGTTGTACACTATACCAATATTAAACAGTACAATCTTCTTTAGTATTCAAAAACTCCGCAGATTAAATATTTGATAAAACAATGAAAAAAGTTTGAATACAATCGATTGTTGAAAATGAGACAAAAATTAAAAATAATTGTTATAAATCAGGAAAAATTTTTGCAATTTTTAAATTTTGTATCATTAAAAAGACAATTTTTTAGCTTTTGAAATGGTCTTTTTTTTAAAGAACTATGGTAGAAAAAAAGGGAAGATTTAAATTATTTTTAATTAATTCAAATTATGATTAAATTTTTTAAAAAACATGCTCCGAAGTGTATCCCCATACTCCAAAGTGTATATATGCCAAATTTGGTAGCCGTAAGTCAATCAGTCCAGCACTCACACACACTGATCTTTATTATTAATGTTTTCATGTCCTTTAGCATTCTTTTAGGTTTCTTCTTTTGAGATTCTAATGTAATTTCAGAATACAAATACGATGAAATAATAAGACGGAATAAATGCCTTTGTCCTTTACAATTCATTTTTATAATACTATACTTAATGAATACCTTAAGAATTTCAAACAGCAGTCAAATTATTATTTTTGGCAATAAAAGTAACCACATGATATAGTTCCTAGAAGTAAATAAGAAATATATATTTGAAAAGGACTAAGAATCTCAATCTGTCCCACTAATTCATTCTTTTTTGGAAGCTTTGAGTCAATTTTATGCTTTCATTGGGGGTAATAACATATAGTCTTTATAGTCTCTTAGTTTTCTCATAAATAGGCAAATTTGCATAAAATGGAGATCAACCATTAGCATTATTTTATTTTCGCTTGAAGTATTGTCAGAATATTTTATACTTCAGTCATGCAGTAAAAAAAAAAAAAATTACTCAGTCTCGAGTGATTTAATTGAATGGTTATATTGATTCGTTCCATTTTGGTTATTTTCTTGGCGTTCATTACTTTGACGGAAGTAACATGCAGCCAATCTTCGGCTTGTGAAGAGTTTACGAATTGCATAACAAGGACATAAGAAGAGTTGCAGAAGTGATTTGATACGTAGAATTAATTTAATTTCACAGCTATCATAGCTCTTATATTTATGTGATAATGCAGAATATAAACCTTGTTTGTCTCGTGAAGAATCAAAGCCTTTCAAGGATCTCACAAGCTTAAAAGCCAGTTTACCTTCAGCTGATTCATTAGTTTTCAATATTTAGTGGAATATGTATTAAAAGAATATATACAATATTCTTATTTTATATAAATAAGATTGTAAATGTGACTTTACAAAGTCCTGTTTATCACAAATTTAAAACTTAGCATCTTATTCCTGGCTTTAAACATTCTATCGAATAATCTTCACTCAAACCTTTCTTGTGAATTAAACCTGATATACCTGAAAACAGCCTATTATATTAAGACATAAAACTCACATTTCATATGTTCTTCATAGTAATTTTCGAGTTTTGATTTAAAAAAGGTTTATTGCATTTCTATTTTTATAACTGTAAAACGTGAATGGAATTAAGTTTAATAGGAACCTGCTAGTTGCTAATAGTAATGTGAAAAATTATTTCTTAACTGCCTATGAACAACGTAATAAATTAATATTTTTTATTCACTTTGTAAAATAATTCATTTAAATTACTTTGCAGCGTCTGCTTCTATTCTTATACGTGTCTTTTCGAAAAAAATTTTAACAACCAAAAAATGTGGAATCTTTCACCCATTTTTATGTTTTTCTTCAAATTAAATTTAAAATATTAAAAAAGTTTTATTAAAGAAAGAAAATAAGTTTATATGAATATTCATATGATTCATTTCATGATCTAATATATATTAATTTTGTCTCATATTCATTTATATTTATTTCATTATCAAAAATATATTAATTACATTTCATAAGCATATATATTCATTTAATATCGCATTCATATATGTTCATTTCATGGTTTCATATATATATATATATATATATATATATATTAATTTAATTTCATATTCATATATATTCGTTTCATGGTCGAATATATATTTATTTAATTTTATATTCATATATGAGCCGTTTATATTGAAAATGGGGCAAGCCCCTTTTTTGTTATTGCGAGATATTGAAAAGTTTGCATTTCATTAAATTTAAAAGTATTGGTAAGTATTAATAGATGCATTTTTTTCTATTTTGTGGTACCAGATAATGTAAGTTTATAATCCAATATTGTTTACAGTGCTGACTAAAAAAATAAGTTTTATTATAACTAAATGGACTTGTCTCACTTACAAAATTAATGAATTATTGTAAATATTCATTTAATTGGGAAATATTTCAGTTGCATCTGCCTTTTTTTTAATAATAAAAACAAAATACTATTAAAAATTTATAATTATTTATTCATTTGATGAAAAGTGAAACAAAACCAAAAATATTCTTGTAGAAAATATAACATAACAAAAAACAATTCAGTTTTATTAAGAACTTCAATGAAATTATACATTTTCAGTTTATACGTAGGTATAATTAAATTGAATTTTATTCATAATTTAACATTTTAAATTGTTTATGATGAACAGGAGGTATATATGGTAATAAATCCATCGTGTCCTCGCATTTTTCAGATGTAATAGATCTTTTTTTATATACATAAAAGATAATTTTATAATTCTGAAATTACTTGGTCTTCCTCGTTGTGGTGGCATATCGATAATTTTAAATTCAGCATCTGAATTCATTCATTCAACATCTGAATTCATCATCATTCATTCAACATAACTGAAAACTAGCGTCTTTGAGCATTATCTAATTGGCTTTATTTTCATTAAAAAAGAGCTGAGGTAAAGAATGTGTTGAATTTTTATTTTTTACGAAGCAATATACATAAGAATATACACTTTTCGAATTAAAACATGCTAGCAAGATTAAAAACATAACTGAAAACTAAAGTCTTTGAGTATTATCTAGTCGGCTTAGTTTTCAATCAAAGAGAAAAATGCGTCTAACAGAAAATTAGCGAAAAGCAATCCTTTTATTTTCTGCTTTTTACCTTTCTGCAAAGTTAAATCATCCAAAAGTGGTAGATTTGGTCCCCTTAAACGAGCAGCAACTGCATAATATTTACACCGAATTACAAAGAACAACAGCAATTCTAAGGAAAATTTGCTGTTGAGCGACAAAAAATTCATTAGGACAAATTATGCAAGTTAATGAAATTTGGACTTAATTATGTGAATGCAATGCAAGATAAATACTCAAATCTAGTTTGGCAGCTTTAATGGTGAAGAAAAACATCTGCAGTAACTCTATTCGAATTCAGATTATTTCACCGTTTCCTGTTATTTGTTTGGAAACAAAATTAACTTCAGCTTGAATAATTAGTTCAAGAGACAGTTAGATCTCCCACAAATATTCTCGAGAGAGTCACGAGTTGTGAAACTAAAAGTAATAAACCTGGGGTATTGATATGTTATAAGTTTATATACTAGTTATACGAAGAATATCAAAAGTATTACATGGTACCGATACTGAAGGAACGGTAGAATGGACACACAGACGCATCTGATTTATTGCAATATCAGTTCCATTTCTCATAGCAATATATGGAATCTCTGTAAGAGGTCTGATTGCTTATACGCCATGGTGGATTCTATTTTATTAAGATACGCTTCATATAAATGAAAGAAAGTAATAACTGCTATAGTTTCTATGCGAAAATATATATATCAATGGTAAATTAACTGGAATATTTTCTGAATTATTTGGCAAGAATGCACGAAATGATAAAAGATCCAATAAATAATTCTGGGTTTTCATCAAAATTAAATACCGAAATGGGGTTCAAGTTTTAAGGTTTAATGATTTTTAATGTTTTATTTGAATCAAAGTTTGTCAGTGTGAGAAAATGATGTAGATTTTGTTTCCTTTTGCTTTGCAGTTTTAATTGTGCTCTTGTTGTAGTATATTTTTATATATTCATTAACTCATGAATAAAACGCTTTAACCATGCAAGGAATGACTTCCTGAGGATGTTAATTTGTGTTTCTATAATGTATTTTTTAAAGTCAATTTGAATGTTCCAAAAATTGTTTTACTTACATGTCGAATTCCATACATGTTTCATATACAAGTTTCAAAATATTAATTTCCATATCAAATATAAATGGTACACTTGAAAAATATATGGACCTGTATGCTTGGAAAATGAAAACAAAAAGAACTAACCTAATCATTTCTTTGCTTTCACGTCATCTTTCACATTATTTCTCACAGGTATTTACCATATTAGCAATATCATCTCCAGAATAGTAATTTGTACTTTGAAAATGCATTTTATAAAGAGAGAATTTGTTACTAGGGTTAAATACATAGTAATTGCCTGTCAAATTTATTATAGAAGCAGAAAAAATCTAAGGTGTTATGAGAATGGTATAAGTATTATCAAATATCTTTAAAACTTAAAAATACTTCGAAAAATGATATGTAAATTTCATTAACAGTAATATTCAAATAATTTGTAGTTTTTTCCCTCTTATAACATTATAAAATGGAATCCATTTAATGAACGCTTTATATATTATTTAGAGTGAAAAAGAAATTCATGTTGGCTGATATTTGCAGTTTTTTGTAAATTGAAATTGTAGTTTCTTAAGTGAAAACCTCTTCTTGTGATGTTGAAAAAAACAAAAAAACTTCCTACATTTCTTAATTCTTTCTTTATTTAATTTCAGATTAAAAATATATGTAAATTATATTTGTAATTGCAATAAATAAACCTAATTATTTTTTTAACATTTAATATTCTACAAATAACTATTTTCGTATGAAATAAATAGCGATATATATATTTAAAATTCTAAAAACGAAAAATCGCAGACTTTTTTTTCGCACCATGTCGCCAATGTAGTTCATTTGTTTAACTTTATTATCCAAGTGAATTTCACACGTCGAAAATATTTTTTTAAGAATGATCATCAATTGTAAATTAGATCTAATGTAAATACAATTCTAGCTCAATATCTATTTTACGATGAAAAAAAATCCTAATTTGTTATGATTCCATCTTCTAATTTAATTTTTCGAAAAAAATTCTATCTCACACACATAAAAATTGTAAAAACAATGCAAGATATAATTATGAAATTAAAAATAAAAATAAAAAATCGTAGGCATTTTTTTTAAATCTATGCCATTATTGTAGTATATTTGTTTCACTTCGTTATCCACATGAATTTCACATGTCAAAAATATTTTCTTAGTAATGATCATTAGATCCAGTATAAATAAATTTTAATTCACTACCTTTATCGATGTAAAGAAATCTTAATTTATTATGATTCATTTTTGTAATATTAAGTTTCCATAAAAATCTCATCTCACACAAAAATATCGTAAGGACAAAGCATCGAATAATTTTAAGGGTCATAAATTTAATTATCTCCAAACTGTCATTCAGTGCTGAAATGTTCTCAATATTTTCATAAGATGTCATATCAATTATGATTGAGGTTGTTTCAATAACAATAGTTTTGATAACATGTGATTCTAGATAATGAGTTTATGCAAACGATCATGGCTTAAATGCCTTATCTTGATTCAAAGGGAAGAATGTGTTACCTAATACAATGTGATATTTATTGGATAGGCAGTAAATGGATTACAATCGGCAATTATTGTGACTAGGTGAGTTTTGGAAACAGGTTTATTTTAAAAATATTATTCATAGTTTTCGTGGGAAGTGGAGCAACAACTTTAGATGGAGTAAAGCAGCTGCTTTATTGCTGGATTGAATAAATCGTGACCCAAATGATAATTCGCTTATTAGTTATGTGTTTAGCTTCATGACGCAACATCTATTTAGTTTTAAATAATTATTCGAACCTAGTGAAACGTTTAAGAGTTTTAATTCTATTTATCACTCTGGATATGTTAGAAATTTTTTTTCACGGATTATTAATTTTTTTTAAATGTATAGAGCGTGCTTATTCTTAAAGATAAGCTCTTATACCATGTATATTTCAGCATATATCATTACTTTTAAAATACACCAACATTTTTACAATATTTTTTTGAAAAAACATATAAATTATATATTAATTTCAAAAAAATCACCTGTTATCTAAGTAGTCGAATCTACTTTAAATAAGTACGAGGCATGCGCTATACATGCGAGGGTGGGATGGAAAGTTTCCGGCCTAAAAAGGAAAATAAATAAATTCTGTTTAATGATTGCTTTATTTTTCAACAGTGTCTTCTTCCAAGGACATATACTTGCTCCAGCGATGAGCAAATGCTTGTATCCCTTGCCTGTAAGAGCTTCCTTCTAAGGCTCCAAAGTAAGCAGTCGTATCTGAGATGACTTCGATATCAGAACAGAATTTCCTTCCTGCCAGAAATTTTTTCATGCTGGGGAAGAGTTTGTAGTCCGAGGGAACCATATCAGGAGAATAGGGTGCATGAGAAAGAATTTCAAACTTGAGTTCATGAAGTTTTGCCATCACAATGGCAGCCTTGTGTACGGAAGCATTGTCCTGTGAAATAGGACTTTTTTCTTGGTCCAAACCTGGTCTTTTCTCTTTGATTTTGAAATGGAATTTATCCAAAAGATTAGCATTATATTCAACATTGATAGCCCTACATTTCTCTAAATAATCGAATGATAGAATTCCCTTAACGTCCCCAAAAAATGTTACCATAACCTTTCAAGCAGATGGACCACTTTTTGCTTTTTTCGGTGCTGATTCGCCTTTCGTTGTCTAGTAATGTCTCATGTATAGTAAGGAAACGCTGCAAAAAATCAAATGGTTTTCAATTGTATAGCTCCGATATCGTCATATGCTGCAGTGTTTGATCCAAGGTCAGCAAACGCGGAACCCATCTTGCTGACAACTTTCTCGTACCCAAAATATCGATTGAAATATGATATGTTCTTTTTTTGGATATATCAACAGACTCAGCAATCTCTGTCGATTTCAATCGGCGATCCTTCATAATATTTTTGTTCACTTTTCTATAGATTTCATCTGCAGTGGTTTATTTAGGATTTCCGGAATACTCCGCATCCAGAGTGCTTTTTCCACCACATTTAAAGTCTGCAACCCATTTTTAATTATTATAAATGAAGGAGCAGATTTCCCCAGTGTAGTATCTCGCTAAGTTTCAATATCCGTTGGAAATAAGCCTTTTATAAAAAAAAATCTATTTTATCACAGCTTTCACTTCAGTTTTCTCTATATTCGGCTAAAAACAAAAGAAAGAAATTTTAAAACAGCTCACTATAAAAGCAATCAAACACAAATCTTTTAAAATACGCAAGAAGTATTAAACAAAAATGGCATTTTGAAGTGCTTTAGTCAAAGTTATTCTTGGATCACCACCTCTAGATCAGGCCGGAAACATTTCATTCAATTCTAGTATATTATCTATAGAGTATGCGCTATACATATTATATATACAGAGCATGCGCTGTGCATATTTTAAGACATGCATTCGAAAATTGTAGTGACTAGTGATTACAGATAATTTGCTTTCATATATTTGATGATAATTTGCTTTAGGGGTAACTTTTCTCAAGTTTAAAAGAAGTGCAGTTAAGAATATATCATATTCATTATTTCAATATTTAGCAGGATTATTATCAAGAATACTAATTTATTAAATTTTAAAAGAATAACATATCCCCAATAAAGAATTGCTAAAATCTACTGTAATAAAATATTTAATTTTTAAGAATTTTAGAAATAACTTCTTATAAATAAATTATGAAAACTCAGAATATTTTATTTGTCAAATGCAATTTTAATGGTAGGCACGCATACCAAAAATATTTAAAGTCCTTAAAGCAGCTTACAAACTTAAAACTGAACATTCAAAAAAAGTTAAATCTCGAAGTTTTAATATTTAGTTCTAAAGAAGATTTAAGAAAGCATAGAATTCTAAAACAAGAGAGATAAAAAACTCTATCCAACTGCTTACATTTGAAAGTTCCGAAAATTTTAAGGATTTAAAAAGCTGAGTATATATAATACTGGGAACCAGTGTCTAACAGTAATCTAAGTTTAATATATTCTGTCAACAATATCTATTAGAATAGTATTAAAAAACATACTTTCTTTCGAACAAAGAAATAATGTGTGAATATTTTTTATTGATATTGATCTTATTGACTTTATCCTTAAAAGGGAAATTAAACTAACTTTAAAATATTTTTTAAAAACGAATTTAAGAAGTAATATGAAAGAATATTTCCTTTTTTCCAAAGATTTGTAGATTAGGCAGTTTGTTCGGATCTATCATCTTAAATATTTTTTTTCTTATTTTATATGTATTTGAGTCTTTTGTTGTTGGTTTTTTTAATTATTCATTTACGAGATATTTTTTTTTCTGTGTACATTTGAAGACTAATTAAATAGATTCTTTTAATAACGCAATTTTGAGCCATTCTTTTTATTCTCTACAAGATTCTGAATGCTAGAATTTTGTCTCTCATATTGGGACCTTTTCTTTTATATTCATGTAATATAAAAAGGAAATGAACGAAATCATCTGCAGGTTGATTACAAGCTTCACAGATAAAGTACGCTTAGGAAATAAATATATTATTATTAAATGATATGACAGCTGTACCACATGGAAAAACATTCTGCAGAAACATCATTTGCGAAGCTCTAAAAGGAAATAATCTATAATCACATAAAACTAGAACATAAGTAAATCATTAATGCTCACAGATTGATTACATAATCCAAATAATATATAATCATCTTACCTGATTTACCTAAAATATGTAAAGTGAGAAAATAACGGAGGCATAATATGGTTTTCTGCAGCTGTTTATAATATTTTTTTAGATATCAGCTGCTCCGAATGTTTTTCTTTTTTAAATATCAGCTGTCGTTTCGTTTTTTTTTTTCTACTCACCCATACATACATGAGATGTCGAGGTGAATAAAAACAATTCTTTATGCCCGCAAATATATTATTCTTTTTCAGATTTCCTCAAATATGTGCTGTGATTCGGGTGTAATGTTTACTGAATAGAGCAGGAAAGAGGGCTGAAAATCACACATCATCAGCATGTCATTACCTGCTTCATGCCATAACCTGATTTCTCTCCGATCTGCAGATGTTTTCAGTCATCGCCATCTTTGGTCATATGAAATTTAGGTTTAAGAAATTCGATCATATTTGAGTCCAAAATAGCTCAGTTGTAGAAAATGGTTTAGAAGAACTTTATTTCTTGAACCACAGATGATGAAATATAATTTTAAATTACTTAACTAATCTAGATATACAATTTAAATTTTTGTAACATCCTTTGTGTATAATCTTTTAACTTAATCTTTTGAAACCATGACAAAAAGACAAATAAAAATTAAAGAAGACCGGAATTAAATGAGACTGTACTTATTTTTTCTTCCATAGTGGAAAATCGATGTCGAAAATTATATGAGTATATAAAATGTTTGAAAAGGAAGGTTTCTAATTGTTATCTAATCGACATCTGATTGTGTTCAAAATCAAATGAAGTTCATTCTAAAATAACTATAATCTTAATTCCAAGCGGAATGTTTGTATTATTAAATTTGGCATCAGTACTGCTTCAAATAATAAAACCTTTATCGTGGAAAAAATTATTTAAAAGTAATATTCTTGGTGATACAATAATAGTAACGATTATCTCATATTTTTTCTTCAGAAGGCGTGTTAGTAAATCAGATTTTGCATTAAAAAGTTTATTTCTTAAAAATATTAGATGGTTATCTAGAATATGTATGAAGTGAAAATATAAATTAGAATACATACGAATCATAAAATCTGTAAGTATTTCTAATAGCTGCCTTTTAAAATTTTAAAATAAATTATAAATTAATTATCATTCTAATAAATGATATGAATTTCTTTATTCAGTGAAAATAAATCAAAGTAATAATTTTTTAAGGTTAAACATATGAATGACTAAATAACGTAGCACAAATAAACATAAAATAAACAGTAACTAAGAATTTATATTTAACCTTATGAAATGTATTCAAAAGTTTTTGAATCGATTGTTTACGTACTAATTTTTTATAACTTTTATATGTTTACATACACTTTTCATGGTGATTAAATATTATTGATGCTATTTTTTTATTATAAAAACAACATTTTCCTATTTTAATTTTTTAAGGTATAATATTATAGAAGTAAAATTTTATAGAATGATATTATAAATGTTGCTAGAAATGTTATGAGAAAGATCTTCATTATCTTCAAAAATTAAATTTATATTTTTGGGTATGTATAATTAAAATGGCAAACAAGTTTCCAAAAACGTATATTAAAGTTATCAGGAATATTAAATTATCATGCTTTATGAAGCTGATGGTTGCTAATTGAATTGATTTGAATATCCATATTTCAACTTTTCTCCAAAATGTGTAACCTTTGAAGAATATCAATAATTTTACATCTATACGTAAAGCATCTAAAGATTTCAAAATTATATAATATCATTAATACTTTCTTATCTATGTAACTAGTGTACATAATGTGGGAACTATTTAAGGGGCATAGAATGAAACAAATGTGATCTTGAATAAACATTCAGTTGGAAACACAAGTTTCCATTGTCCAATTTCCGATTAAAAACCTGATTTTCATCCTAAATGTGACAAGAAACAGCAGATACGCTATTAAGGCAATTAAAAAATTTCAAAAATGTTGATACTCCAACTTTTTAATTCATTTAAAATGCTTTAATTACATTTTTTCTAACATTACACTGATACATTTTACTATTACGCATAATTCAATTATTTTTCATTGGGTATGTAATTTTTAATTATTTTCCTCCAATAATTTCTTGTTTAGTTGATAGTTTTAGTTACTAATTTGTAATTTTCAAGTTTAAATATTTTACAACGTTTATAAAATAATATTTTTAAAACTATCCCAATTTCATTTAAAATTTATTTTTGATAAATCTTGTTGTTTTGGAATACTTCTAAATTTTTGTAAAATTTTCCTAAATTTTCTTAAAATTTTTGTAATGTAAGAGTTTTGCTATGCTTACTTAGGTATAGCAACGGGTTAGCTTTATCTCTTCTAATACTAAAAGAGAATGAGTATGTTTGCACGCTTCATAGAACCGACTGTTTAACATAGAACTAAAAGATTTGATTTATGTATAAAGTATAAAAAGGGACACCGAAGTACGAATTTTGAAAATAAAATTATAAATTTAATAAATTAAAATTAATTTATATTTTTTTGCAACTTTAGCATTTATTTTGAAAACTGATAATGCACAAATGGGATTTTCAATTTTTTATTTATTTATTTTTTATTTTTTTTAATTCAAAAAGTTGAATTGAATCAATTGAGTTGTATATTTTTTCTGAAAGATAACAATTTTTATAAACATTATTTTTCTTTAACAAGCAGCAACACTTTTATTTCTTGCTGTAAAATTCAAACCCCTTTTATTGTTTAATCAAATATTTCCTCGCATGATTTTTTTTTTTTTGTATTGCTAAAAGAAAAAAAATTACTCTAATTGTATACGCTGTTGATAAAAGAAATAAAAAAGTGAAGATAAAGTATATGCAAATATATTATCCGGACAGTGATTTCAATGGGCCTAATGATGTCTCTTAATTTGACTCCGTTAGGAAGGTTACAGAAAGTAAGACGAAGGAAACAAAAGATCTTTATCACAATTTCGGGAAATTTGTTTACATGAAGAACCGTGAACGAGGAATTCATTGAATTAACTATAATTGAAAACTATCAGTATTCCTGACAGACCCATCATATTTCCTGCCAAACATGACTGTAAGTAAGAGCAAAAAAATCTTTCATTCTGAAATTCTGTGACTTCTGTACCTTATATCACTATTTTATAAAATAACTTCACCTATTTTAATTTTAATCTTCGTAAAACTAATTATTTTTTCCGAATTGTAAAAAATTAAAAAATAGGACTTAAAATAGCGTAATTATTTGATTCAATGGTTATACCTAGTAATTATGAATCCGGACAGACTTATAACTGAAATATGATAATAGTTTTACATTCGTGTACACCATACTAATAAGGATTCTTATAGAAATAGATGCAAAATTCACTTTAGAATGGTTTTTATTTAATTCTAAGACAAACGAAGGATTACATATTGCTCGTTTTGAAAATTATTTTTTGATTTCATATAATCTCTAATATATGAAACTCTAATGCACGTGACCAGAAATCACTTTTTATTGTGGAATGGCAACAGCCAAATGTAAACAAACGTCGCAAGACTTTCTAGTTTCCTTCTTTGAACGTCTTTACAACTATATTGAATACAATGCCCCCCTTTGGTATATAATGGAGGTTCAAAATATTACTAAAAATTATCTTGAGAATATTTACTGTGTCTAAACAGTCCATTCAATCAGAGGAATACGATATAACAGAAATTAAGAATTAGGCTTGGAATAGGAAGATTAATTATCCCAGAAATAGGCTTAACTGTCATCAGGTTGGTAATCGCAATGATTTGCTGTCAGAAATAAATGTTCATATCTTCCAAAACAGTTATCTTATGAAAATTTCCATTAATTTTAACAATATTTTTAAGTTCAATTTGATTCGCAATTGATTTGATACCATGCTTTTAAATGTTATGAGGAAATTGAAATTTACCCACCAGAAAATTTAGTTGTGTGGTTCAGCCAGGTACTATTTTTGTAGTAGAATTTTTTCTTTAGTTTTTATTTTGTTCTACACACATTTGCTTTTTTTTTAAATTTGTAGTAAACTGATTCGATTGAATTCATGTTCTTCAGTCGTATCAAGATGAATTTCTTAAATATATATGCATTCTATGTGAATCCTTTAACAGACTATAAAGTCAATAATCAGGACGAACAAGTTGGCCACTAAATGCGTCTAGAAATATATGATATCTTTCGATATTATACGAACATTGCGGATATAATTCGATACATGTAACATTGTACAATATATGCAGGCTGCTACGCGATACTATGTTACGAAAAATTAATCTAATATACTTATTGATAATTGTCATTAAATAAATTTTTCAGCTTAAAAGAGAGGAAATACAACACATTTGAAACTCATATAAATTAGCGTCGTTGCTGTGAGTCTAAATATCTGAGTACTGATAATTTATTTATATATAGAAACTGAAAATTCAAACATTTGTAATTGTGTTTATTTTTCTTTGATATAATGTTACATTGCAGTTTCTTTCTCACCATTGTCTGGTAAATCATAGGATTTGTCTTGCGTCACCAAACATGGCGTTTTGGCAAATTAGTTTTTGGGCTTTACGGGGAACTGTGTTCCGTTCGCCAACATGTCATTAGGGTTATCTCGCACCTTTAGTTTTGTTTAGATTATTACTCCCCGCCAAATCTTTGTCCCTACATGCCCTCGTAAGCCAATTTTTTCTTTGTTTCTGATTGCCGCCCCTTTTTTTCCCTTTCCCCATTACTCTGAGGTCTTTCTTTATGCAAGGCAAGGTGAGGAAATGAGGCCGTTGATGATAGGGTTAGTAGTTTTCTTTGATGATAAGAAATGTACTCGTATTTTATGAGGCCTCAACAGCGGCACTGGAAACTTCCAGGGAAGTTTCTAGAAACAGAGGAGGCGGTGAGCCATTTATAGAACCGAAAGAAGATTTCACATCAAAGTATGATTTTGTAGCGTAAGCAGCTTTTCGTAATGTTCTTCAAAATGCAAGATGGTTGTAATGATCAATCTTTTTTGAGCAAAAGGCTGATTAGTGTTTATATTTTTAATATTGATGGACATTATTCGAACTGTAAGATAATTTTAAAATATTCACTATCTTTCATAGTTTCTTCGGAGACGAACGTGGTATATGTTAATTCATTTTAAGACTAAAAGAAAATGATTATAGTTGAAAAAGGAAAAGTGAAACCGCTATTTTAAAATATTCTATATTTTCAACAAGCATTCTTTTTTGAGTGAGATATTAATTACTGTTTAAAGTTTTAATAATGCTGTATATTGACAGCCATAAAATAACTTTAAGGAGATGGTCAACTCCACTATGCGATATTGTGAATTATTCACTTAGGGTTATGAAATATTTTGCCAGTATATATTTAAATACAAATACATCGAATTTCTTTAAAACGTAATATATTACTTTTAAAAAAAATGTTTAATAATTTTTCAAAATTCCAAAATATTTCAAGTGACTTGAATTTTTTTTTTTCCTTATTATCCTGTGTAAAGTTATTTGGAACAAAACTGAGTATGATTTTGTATTCCAATCAAATGTTAATTTTTTAGAAATAATTTTTATGACTCATGCATTTATTTATTACAAATATTATTTTTGGAATGAAAGATTTATTAGTGTTGAAACTTTTAATAATGATGTATATTGACGACCTGTAAAATAACGTTAGGGGAAGGTGGATTATATTAGACACTATAGTGATTTATTCACTTAGAGTTGTGAAATGTTTTACGCATAGACATTAAAACATAAATATGTTTTAAAAAACTCTTTAAAACGTAATATATTATTTTTAGAAAATAAAATTATTTATAATTTTTGAAAATTTTAAAATATTCCAGAAGATATTTTAAAAAAAATTTCTATTTCTCTTTCCTTATTATCCTATATAAATTTATTTGGAAGGAAACTATGCATGATTTTGTAATTTCAATCATTTTTTAATTCTTTAGGAATAATTTTATGCTCATGCATTGTTTTTTTTTTAATTTTATGTTTTTCTGAAATAAAATTGGCATTAATTAAATTAATGATCAAACAGATCTTGCAAAATGTGCTTTCTTTGAAATCATTCCTTTTTTCAGTGAGAGATTGATTATTTTTTTTAATTTTTAATAATGGTAGATATTAATGGTTTATGAAAAAAACCTTTTAAAATTCACTATCAATACCAATGCCGATTAATGCAATAAGTTTTATTATTTCCCATTCGAAAACTGCAAACAAACAAAAGGGGAATTCTCATAATTAAAATGAAACTGTTTCATGAAAATATATTCAAATTATCAGATTTATTTGAAAAAAAAAATATTAAACATTTATAAATAAGACGAATAAAATTTAAAATCTTTAAATGATTTTTGTTTCTTTGTTTGTTTTTTGTAAACGTTTAATACCTACGTGTCATTTTCAGAAGATTAAATTTCATTATGAAGTTCAATATAGAGAAAAAAAAGCAAAATATATTTCACGAATAATTTTATTAAGGGAATATTAAAAATTTAGAGCAAATTAATTACATTAATTCCTGAAATCTGAACTCTTATTTAATAGTTTCTTCATTTGTGAAAAAGTCCTTCACACAAATGAAGGTAATCCTTAAAAAAATATAGTGAAGAAACTGAATAAAGTAGAAGAAAAAGGCTATTGGTGATAACATAATGTCTTTTGAGAATTTAATGTAAGTTAATTATATAAATTTCCTAATGTTTTATTTTTCTGAACTTTTATTTAATAGTTTCTCCATTTGAAAAAAAAAAGAATAAAATCCTAAAATATATAATGGAGAAAAAGGCTATTGGCGATAGCATTATGTCTTTTGAGAATTTAATGTAAGTAAATTATATAAATTTCATAATTTTTTTATTTTTCTGATCTTTTATTTAATAGCTTCTCCACTTGAAAAAAAAGAATAAAATCTTTAAAATATATAATGAAGAAACTGAATAAAGTAGAAGAAAAAGACTATATGTGATAACATAATGCCTATTGGGAATTTAATGAAGTTAATTATATAAATTTTCTGTTTTTTTTTAATTTTTTTTTATTTTTCTGAATTTTTATTTAATAGTTTTTCCACTTAAAAAAATCTTTTAAATATATAATGAAGAAACTTAATAAAGTAGAAGAAAAAGGCTATTGGCGATGACTTAATGTCCAATTAAAATTCACAAAAGATGAAAAAAAAAACATAATTTGTTTAGAAGCCGTTAGCTACCCCGGATCCTCCTCTGAATATCACTTCTTAAGAACATGGTGTTGTGTTTTTTGACACGCGAAAATTCTTTCATATGAAAATGTCCCTTATTTTGATAAATAAACTTAATCTTTCCAGTATATTGAGGTAACTGAGTTCGAATGATTTAAAATATCTAATTTATGAGAATGAAAAACATTTTTTTTCAAATTAAAAACATGATATCTAATGCAGGGCCTCCGGAACGCCAAAAACAACATTTTCAAATATCTATGCTCCAAATAATTTATTTATTCCAGCTCCAATTCGTTTCACAAACCTTAGAATTTCTTTGATATTTCTAACCATGCCCTTTCCTCAAGATAATTAAACTTTTTTTATTAAATTCTATGGAATGATTCTTCCGTACCAAACATATTCCGTCTTTTGATCTAGAATAGATATTTTTTAGTAAATACATTTCGTTTATACCCAATTCCGTGCCCCAATTTTTCGTTTACACTGATTCAAATATAAGCAATAATAATCATTCCAACTTTCTGTGTATTCTCAGATAAAAATTAAATATTAAATATCTTTCCTATTGTTAATCATTGATTTTTTTTAATCGAAGAAGTTTAAACTTAATAACAATTTTATTTTAATGGTAGTACAAAGAAAAATAATTGTGCCATTTTATATCTCTTAAATAACAGGGTCGAGTGACTTTTTAAAACAATTTGAATCAATAAAAAATAAGATTGCAACAATCAGAGAAATGCAGAACTGTAGAAAATTTTCAACAACTGCATACAATTCGATTCAATCCTTCTATATAGCGGTAGTCGAGATTCTAAATATGCCCTCGAGATGTATTCAACGAACAAACATATCTCGAACTGACATTTTGATAATCAATTTTTCTAACTTGCCATTTACGATTTGGTTAGAATCGAGAACATGCTTTTAGACTTGTCATTTCAATTTCATAATTAACTTTCGATCTCAGATAGGACTCTTTTGAGAAGAGAAATCTGATCAGGAAAATGGATGTGGATGTAATAGTGTTTATTTATTCCACAACATGTAGTTGGAATTTTAGAAGGTAGCTTATAATATAATTGTCACATTTCTGAGAAAGACATGTTTAATTACTGAAGGAATCTCATAATACAAGCGTCACATTTCTGAGAAAGACGTGTTTAATTTCTGAAAGAAGCTCGTAATACAAGTGTCAAATTTTTGGAAAGTTTCGTTTCATTTCTATTTCTGTATCATAGTTGCAATCACACAGTTATTATAATTTTTGTATTTTTCAAAGGTTTATCTGTTTAGTTCCTTTAATCACATTTGACTTCAAAAAATGAAATAAAATAACTGATATTTTTCTCCGTGATTTCCTCCAATTGCTGATGTTCTTAATATCACACATTGACTATTCCAACCCGCCCTGGGGCACATGGATAAAATTTGATCGCCACAACAGCATTGGTGGGAACTAAAATTGAGTCCTAAGGGACATCACCAGCCACAGGGAAGCACGTTCCGTCATTGGTGTGGAAGTAATCAATCCCACACCATTTCTGTACCCATCCGGGTGGTGAGAATCACTTACCACCCGGAAGCTTTTTATTCTCATTTCAAACAAATTCCAGTCTTCTGCGAATGAAACTGAATGCATTCAAAAGTTTCAGTTTTTTACTGGTTTAGAAGATGCCAATCCATTATACTTGCTACCTACAGTCAGCTTCAAATAATTAAATTCATAACTCGGTCAGTAGGTAAAGAGGAAAAATATTTTTAATAGGATATTAAAATATAAATATTTCCCAAAAGTTCACAATTAAGATTAGGTTACTGTAAAAAAAAGTATGATTAATATTATATTCGGCAATACAATTGCTGAACCCAAAAAACGTAAAAAGTATTTAGGGTTTTTTTAATACTTCCTTCAATAACAAAATATACACAAAGAAAGTATTCTAACAAAAAAGATCGATCTCTAAATTTTAACGAATTTTCTATTTTCAGACCTCAGTGAATCAAATTTACATTTAAACATTACATTGGTACTTACATTTAAACCGCATCCTAGAGATTAATCAAGAAAAGTCACATGCAAATAGGCTCTTTCATAATTATTGTTTGCTAATGACGTATGGTTAACAATACCGTTAAACAACTATATTTATTAGAAAATAGAAAAAATTTAAAGAAGAACACTCTTACTAGTTTTCAGAAAGTGCGTTTCTATATCTAAGGCTTTAAAATATGGTGCAAAAATAATCGTTTGTGGTAATATGATCTGAAACTATAGGGAATGCATTTTAAAACAATTTCTCTCATTTCGCACCTTTTAGGATGGTGTAACACATTCATAAAATTCCATTATTCCATCAAGTAGCTAAAAAAATATCTTCTTCAAATTTCGATCAAAACAGTTAAATCTGTTCAAATTAGTCATCCGCCCAGGAAGGATTTTTTCAAGGTTCAAGCAGATAAGCAGATACTCAATTTTATATATAGATTAATATACATAGCTTACAGACTTCAAACTATTAAATTAAATATGACAACCTTTTTAAAACAATTACAACATATTTTAGAACAAAACTGTGCACTTCTTTGTAGTCCCTTAAATCAATTTTAGCAATGTTTAATCAAAACATTTCAGAGAAGTATTTTATTTCAAATGAATAATTTAATCCTTGTCTGTATTAAAAATATGTACTTATCCAAAAACTCGATTCATTATCAGTTAAAAACACTTGAACAAGCACTTGAAATTTACTTACGGAAGTTAAAATGAAACTTTATGTTTACCGGCAAAGAGAGTGAGCTTTAATTTACAAGCTACACGCATATTATCTATGCAAGACACACTACGCAATTTATGTGCCCGCATTTGTCATGTTATGTTAATATAGGTCTTAGGAAATGTAGCGATGACATGGTATGTTAACACGACAGAACAAGGAACTAGGTTTAAATCATCGATGTATCTTGATTCAGGAGATGTTGAGTGAGGAATAACTGAGTTTAATTCACACCTAGGAGTAAGGATTCCTCTTCTACGGTTGCAAGCGTCTGGAGTGACCCCGTTAATGTAGCATTCGTCTTCACAAAATGATGCTGCCGTTTGTTGAAGATACATAAATATTTGATTCGCGATAGAAGGCATCTAGTTATTGCATTTAGTTATTGAATTCATTATTTACATGGGATAACAGTTGTAATAAATATCTTAGTTTTGAAATTGTGAAGGCATCACCATAGTTATTTATTCCATTCTGTGAATAAATGAAGGTGCATTTCATATCAGTTTTGATACGGTGCACAGTTTACCAAGAAATTTACACCTAATTTCTGATTTATAGATATTTACTTCAATCAAGCGGACACATTATTCATAACTTCGCTTATCTTTGTATTTGTTCACTGTTATTTATATTTCTTAAGTTAGTCTTATTTGTGGGAGTTCTCAATAGTTTTATTGGATATAAATTGAGGAAATAATTGAATCTTGATGCGAAAAAATTAATAAAATTATTGTTCTAACTATATTACAAAAATTGTGTTGTGTTTAAAACTAAGTCTTTTAATAGAATGTATGTGTGAGATATATTTTTACGACTGCCATGATTTAATTTAAAGTTTCACTCTCAATCCAAATTATATGAAAGTTACTCGAGTGAAATGTTCTAAATTTGAAAAAAATAATAAAATACAGCTTCTTGCATGTTTTGAGATTCCATTATGCCATCAGAATTGGTCCCTCCGAAATTTGCTCGAATACTGTTCAATGCAGGTCTTATCCTCAGCCTAAACACACAACCTCAGCCTAAAATTTTGACTCTTGGATAAGACCATGAATTCCATGTTTATCATTGGTGAACAATAGTTACGATATACAGACTTTTGGCGTATGTCTTTCAGTTTTAATGAATTTATTGCGATAATATGCATTTTGGACACCTTTTTGCCGGTCTATTGACACCGAAATTCGACCCAAAACTACAATTGCAATCACAGGATAGCATATCAAATTTCATTGATTTTAATCATTGAGTTTGATTGCATGCGAAAGTACAAACTGACAGATCGTCAACAATTTGACGACTCTTTAAAAATTTTGGTAAGTATCAATAATTTAGATGTTTAACCTGTGTGTCCAAATTTTATGAATCGAAATCTTTGCATTTTGTAAATATTGAGTTAGTTTGCAATCGGACACCAGGCAGACAAACTTCCTGTGAATGGATTTTTGTCAAATCTTTAATAGAAATCTGCAAATTTTTCTGAAATTTATTCCATATACCAGATTTCAGCAGTCTAGTTCAAAGCGTTTTTGAGTCGTCATATTCACAAACAGACAGACATAATTGCAAAAATGTGCTTTTCGGACTCCGGGAGATATGAAATGGGGAGAATTCGACAAAATATCGAATTCCAATTTTTGACGATTGTAATACTTCATATACGAGGAAGTAAAAACGGATGGAATCAGTTTTTCACAGAAAGAAAAATATTACTAGTCTAGCAAGAAATAAAGAATAATAAGAAAAGAAATATCTTCACTCTTATAATTTTATATAAGAATGAAACTAAATACTACTTGCTCTTGGAAAGTTTGACAGATAAACAGCGCAGATGGTTGGAGTCAATTTGAAATTCGGATTCTAAAGGAATAGTTGAGTCAGTTTTTGTTATAAGGAAAGTTATCGACTCTGCTAGATGTGAAAGTTTATCTACAGCATTCCATACATAATGAAAAATTAACTCTTGCTCTTGAAACTGGCCTGGAAACTGACAATATTAGAATTTGGGATATTCAATATAGGAATTTGGGATATTCAATATTGGGAAACTGACAATATAGAAATTGGGATTTGATTCCCCATTCCGAATGATTCTTCTCAAGAAAATAAAATTTTGCTGGACCATTAAAATTCTGAACATGAATGTAGTTAGATTTCATCTGCTCTTGGAAAGAAAATTCTTATAGACGGACAACACTTGGTGTTTTGGGTTGTGCTTGGGGCCATATTAAAAAAAAAATCATTAACTCAGTTTTCGGTACTAGAAAAAATATCGTTATTATTAGAAATGAAGTTTTATTATTAGTGTTTCGTACAAGATTGAAAATTAATAATTGTACTTGAAATATCTTGTAAACAGGCAAATCTGAAGCTCAAGGTAACTCATAGAATTCCATATTCTGGAAAAAAAAATTGAAGAATTCTTCGCCAGAGCAGGAAATATTTTTGTTTATCTTAGAAGTGAAAATGTAACCATTAAATTTTGATTTCAAGATTGAAGAATGATACTATTTAGTCTTTGGAATACCTTGTATACCGAAAAATCAAGAAATTAGGGTATGCTTATGATTTTATATTCTGAAAAAAATCACTGAAGCATTCTTTTGCCAAAGAGACACGGTCAAGAGAGTATTACATCAGGACAGGGTACTAGAGCCATTAAATTTGAAACGTAGCCATTTCCTTGGAATAAGTTCTAGTCCCACTTTTAATAAATAAAAAATATAGGAACAAACTTTGAGTAAAACATAGTTATAGAGTACTATGAAACAGAAGTTTCATAAATGAACTGGTAAATGTCTTATTATCTTATCCCTTTAACCCTCATTATTTAACAAATTAATAAAATTGTTCAACTTCCAAATTAAAATGGTGCAAAATTTGGAATATAATCACATATATAAATGAATAACATTTTTTTATAGAAATCAATGATTCCAAGTCTTCTGGAAAAAAAGCGGTTACATTTATTTGTTAACAGTCTTTACTTTTTCACTATTCAAAACCTATGTGTTAGACATATATTGCTTTTATCATAATTTACATGCCGGTCTAGAATTGCAAAACATCTGTTTGTTTTTACATTACTAAAATGTTTAGGGTGTGTTGATTTTCTGTGTAATCCACGTATTACTATTTTAGTACTTATTTATTGTGTAAATCCTCATATTACGCCTTCTGATTTACAGGATTGAAGCTGATTGCTAAGTCGCAAAGTAGCTCGCACGTGACTGCCGTTTGATCATAGTTGAAAGCTTCATCCCCTTTGTCAAAACCTAAATTTTACCATTAAAACTTAAATATATATATCTATCCTATCTAATTTCCCTGAATTGCCTGAAATTACTTGAATTATCCTGATATTTATATGAAATTTACCATACCAAATCTAATTTTCCTGAATTCCCTGAAATTACTTGAATTATTCTGATATTTTCATGAAATTTACCATACCATAATTTCATGATATTTATCATACCAAATCTAATTTTTCTGAATTGCTTGAAATTACTTGAATTATCCTGATATTTACATGAAATTTACCATACCAAAATTTCAGGAATTCACATCGAATCCACATTCATTTCAAAATTTCACATCGAATAAAAAAAAGATCTATATAAAAAAAAGTTATTTTCTGCAATTTTTCGCATTAAATTAATAATAAACTGATTTAAAAATGAATTTTATTATCGAATTTCAGTTTCAAAAGGAAGAAAAACACATTTTGGCTGTATTTTTCTGATAAATTATGTGATAAAATAATCATATCTTTTAAAATGCCTATCGCTTTGAATTGCAACCTTTTATACGAAAAACTTCGTCTTTTCCCAGATGACTTGTTTCAGAACATTTGAATGATGCTAATTCAGTTGAAATCTCCCTTTAACTTTTAAACACTTACAATGCAGCTATAAAATCCGAAAATGCATCGTAAAATATGCAAAAAAATGAAGTGAAACCACCGAATATTGCAACTTTTATGCGTCTCAGGTCATTACGCAACTATCTTTAAACCAAAAACAACAAGCGCACTTAAAGTAGATATCTAAATTATGCAGGAATCACAGCCTACATATCTTAAAAACCACGGGTAATAAGCTAGACAGGCGGAATTTCCTCCCTTCATGTTTTGGAAAAATAAGTGCATATCATCTCTATTCGATCTTGAGTGAAAAGTGAAAAAGACTACCACATTTTTAATGCATAGACTATATTTCAAAAGAAAACCGCTCTCCAAAAAATTCCAAGATAAAAAAAAATAAGCACGAGCGATAAAAATATGCAATGTTATATTCACCTGCCCTTCGGGGTGGTTTTGATGGTGGATATATCAATCAGTCCACACTTTACAAATTCGGCATATATATATTTTTTTGCATTTTTTTAGAAGCCGTTCTTCAACTTGTACTGGTTCTAGTTCAGTTCATCTTCATTTTGTATGCACCAACGAATCATACTCCATTAAATTGGAAAATAAGCAAATATTTCCATATATATGGTGTGGCGCGCACCAGGACGGTTTGCGCGTGTGTGTTTATCTTTTTTCTTTATTCTTTTTTCTCCTTCTTTATATATATTTGCGAGACGGTTTTCCTTCTTTGTATTTTTTTATTTATTCCTTGAGATCGAAAAAGTTGTGATACTTGTAAATTATATTTCTGTGCGTAGGGAAAGTCAAATTACGTGACAGTGCCAACTAAAAAAAAGTAATTCTGCGACAGAGAAGGAGATATGTGTGTGTGTGTTTTTTTTTAAAAATTCGCCTTTTCTGTGTGCAAAGAAGAATGAGATTCGGAGCGTGTATATTTCAAAATTCAGGAATTGATTTTTTTTTTTTTTTGTCCCTTTGACTAGACAGGAAGTGTGCATCCTGGCTCCCTTTGCATTTTGGAACATGATCAATACTGGCAAATATTTTTTTTATTGTTTTATCTCCTTCAAATCTTATAGCATTCAAATGATGATATATAAAATAGTTTGCAATGTTGAAAGGAGAAAGTATTATTTTTTTGGAAAGCAGTCGGCGGGAAATAATCTAGTTTTCTTTTATAAATTTAAATTTGTGTCGCATTTATCATTATAGAGAATTTGTTTCTATAAACTCATTTATTTATTTTGTATGGGAAGTGAACAGGAAGTGTCATGGGACGTCTAAAATCTATGGATTCCTTTCTCACCGAATATACAGGCCAATACGAAATTCAATTATTATTAAAATACGAAGATCTAAAATCTTTTACTTTTAAAGTTACATTTTCATGGATATATTTATATATATGCGTTGCAATATAATTGTATATAGGGAAGTCTGATATATCTGTAGACATTCGGAATTAAGAGCCTTGGGGACAGGTAAAAGGATGCCTCAATTAACGAAAATCGAATTCTATTTATATAAAGATAATAGACAGTTGCAATAAGAGACCACATGACCGCCAGCAAAATCTAATTATAGAACAATATTTTTGACTTAGAGATACAGCCGTGAGCGATGAAAGGAAAGATATGACCAGTCGTTTTCGATTCGCATGTGCAAGTTATTACTCGAAGGATCTGCGTATACGTGTGTTCTTCACTTCAGACCTTGATTAGTGATAACTGGTGACATTTCAGCCTTTGGCTTCTCTGGTGATGATTTAATCTTCACTTCAGACGTTGACTGGTGATGAATGGGGACATTTAAGAAGTCAGATATATTGGTGATGACTTAATCTTCACTTCAGATTTTGACTAGTGATGACTGGCAACATTTCAGACATCGGCTTCATTGATAATGATTTAATCTTCATTTCAGATTCCGACTGTTCATTTATTCCCCTTCTCATCAGATGTCCACTAGTGGCGAATTTTTAATGTAATCGTGCAGATTTATAACGTTATCTTCGATTGTATCTTTGTAAAAAACATTGCACAGTTGCTCATTTACTTGGTCACTGCATCTATCAAATGTTCTTAAATGCAGTTTTTCTCTTGCACTCAGCTTTAACAATTCAAAAGTAAGCGGAAGGAAAACTTTTCCCTTTTCTCGAAAATATGCATCAAAAGTAGATGTTTTTCCTTACTTCAAAGATTTTAGTACACATTTATTCCAATAATCGTACATAATCGATTAATAGTTTAAAATGGATTTTTAGTTATCGAATCACTGTTGTTGATTTCCGTTGGTAAAGCCTAAATGGGATCTAATGAATCTACTGACAGAAAATAAATATCTAACTATACACAACTATAAATAACTATAATAAAATATCCTAATGACTATTCCAGCTGATTATAAACAAAGTGAATAAATTTTTTCGTGTTCGATATAATACAAATCATTGCACACAAAAAAGTTTCTATAAATTATCTAAATATAAGTGAAAGGAAAGAAATACCTGTCATAAAAGGTTTTGCTACGTTATGTTAGAGAAGGGTCTAATTTCGAAGAAATATGAAAGATAATTTGATAGGACTTCGTAATTTTTAACTGAGATAAAAAGACAAATATAATTCATGTGTACACCATACTAGATTGTTGCCTGATAACATCACACTAACGCCTGACAATCGATAAGACATTTTAAGGGTTCTATGCTCATTTGCACAACAAAGGTAATTAGAATAGGATTATAAACAGCAGCTGCTGAAGTCAAGATCATTATACAAATTCACCGTGATTTCTTGGTAAAATGAAATCACGCCTAAAATAATCAAACCGGAATGCTTCACTCTGGAGTTTTAAATTTTTCTCATACAGAACAATTGGTGTTTAATTCAGTTTCTGAATAGAGGAGTTCGACTTTCCATTTTGAACTACTTTCCATTTCGGATCCAGTTTTTACTGGCAACCATGCAGATCTGCAATGTTTGTCGACAAAACATGCCGAATTTCATCTATTTATTTTCTTGAAATTTGAATTTAAATAAACGAATTGCTTGGATTAAAACGCACAAAAGCACATAATTCAAAAAACAGGCAGGGAAAATTTAAATGTAGAGATTCTGTAGCTAATTTTTAGAGGTACCACGAATAATTCTGATTATTGGAATCTCTAATTCAGTTATATTTTTTTTTATTTCTACAACTTCGTCTGTCCGGTAAGTACGTACTTTGAAAAATCCAACATGTTCATTAAAGGATGAAGGCATCTTATTCTGTACATAAATACATAGTATCAAAATACAACCAAAGTACACACAAAAACATCAATTTCATTAAGCAGCAGCACACATGCAGCAATACGTTATTAAAAAACTGCAACAACATAAAATTATCAGAAAGAACTCGCTGAAGACTTCGCTCAACTACTCGCTTGAGCTCAACTATACTTGCTACTGATTCTCGTCTACGTGCCTCTGCTTTTGAAGCTCCACTGACATGGCATCGAATGTTTTATCGGATTTTGTATTGTTGCTCCTAACCGAGATATTACCAGTATTCTTGAGTATTCCTGGTTCTTAATTTTGGTGCTACGGTCGCCAATTTTGTCGTCAGAGCTAGGGGGTGGATGGTAGGTCACTAACTCGGTATCCATTCAACATCTTTTAGATAATTTTACTTCTTTATATAATATATGTAAAACTCTTTTTTTTTTAACCTGGAAACAAACTACAAAAAAAAGTATTTTGGAAATAATATTGCTAGCTGTTCCTTGAACACAACATCATACAAATTCTAATAATCTTATTTAAATAAAGACGTTTATAATATTACGTATGAAATTTATAAACACACTTTCATGCGATAAAATGCCATGCAAACGATAAGAATGAAATATATTAAAGTAACAAAATAAGGAGAGACAATATAGAAAATCAACAGACGTCTAATTAGTATTCTGCATAAGCTTAGTATTGTCGATTCCGAAATCTTAATCAAATACTGAATCCACTTTCAATTGTAGTCTAGATATTGAGTTTTTCAAATAAATGTTTGAGAATCCTTTTCAACTAATATTTATATCTTAAAAGATTTGCATAATGCATCTGAAATTCTAATCCAAAATAGTAAACATCTGCAAACCTCCTATTGGAAATACAGAATTCTGATTATCCTCAGAAATATTTTTCATTTCTAACAAATGCGATGTTTCTATGCATGTAGTATACGGGATTTTGACTATCCTGTTTCTGATAATATGATAGAAATGATAGGGTCTCATGAATTCTCTTAAGTTCTTTATATGACCTTTAATCTCAACTTCGAATCGATCGATATAGTCTATACTGATCGACGTCTCCGAGAGAAAATTAATTCGCGTCAAGTCGCATTATGGAAGATTCTTATCTTAAATATATCTTCTTTTCTAAAAAATACTTTTTTTTTTCAGATTCTTAGCTCCATTTACTTCAATATTTTCTTTTATGTAGAACGCAATAACAGGAAACAGTAAATATTGTTACTTGATATAAGATAGTTGAAAAAATTTGTAATGGAAGCTGATGAATAACTAGGAATTATAAGATGTACATTTCATACTTTTTTTTCATTATTTTATATTTGCCACCTTTGGCGACCAGTTAGCTTGCTGGAAATATTGGTTTGCGCTTTGTATCATTTAATTCTCTCATTCTTAAGATAATTCGAGTTCAGATATGACAGAATACCGGAAGCCCTGAGTTTTTGCTTTAAATATAAGAAAGTTTCCTTAGCACCCCCCCCCCAGGCACACACTAGAAACCACAATGTCATAAGGGTCATAAAGGTTTGATATACAAAAGAGTAATCTGTTTAACTAATAAGAAAATATATGCTTTGGCATCGTTTGAGAGATTTTAGAATATTTTCAGTCCTCCAAATCGAAATGAGCGAGCATGTCAAACAAGCTAAACACCTACCTACGGTATTTAGTCAATCCCACTTTTCGGGGGAGGGAAATATTTCATAACGGTATTCGTGTGCGTCGACCCTCCTCCGTAATATCGTTGAATGTATAATAGCGGACAATATAGATTGAATTAAATTTCTTAAATATAACTTGATATTCACGATTTCTTCAACAAAATATTTTTTTTTTTTTTTTAAATTGGGACAAGCATTAGAATCGTGTTATTTTAACAACTTTATATTTGTCCTCGTTTTTTTTTCTCTAACGTAAGCCGTCCTAGTGGCTTCGAGGCCCATGACGGTGTAGTTCAATTACTGAAAAGAACTGAAACATCTGGGTTATCTATTTCAATCGTAGATTGCATAATTGTAGATGGTATAAAATTTTCTGTTTACACATGAAAACTGCACTGATTATTAACAAAATCTCCCTTCATTATCTTTCAACAATGAAAGAAATTCACGCGATTAAGTTTTTTTATGAGACAATGGGGGGCCGCGGTGGCCTGGTGGCAAGGTCTCGGCTTCGGAACCGGAGGGTTCCAAGTTCGAGACCCGATTCCACCGAAGAGCCGTCGTGTAAGGGGGTCTGTTGCACGTTAAATCCGTCCTGACCAAACGTCCTCCCGCTGGTGTGATGTTGTGTGGAGAGGGGGGTGCCAACTCATGTGCCGTCCTCGTCATCTGACGCGGGTTCAAAATTACGAGGGCCGTCCCAAAATAGCCCTAGTATTGCTTCAAACGGGACGTTAATATAACTAAGCTAAGCTTATGAGGTAATGAAAGCAACTTGAATTTGAATGCAGCAATTGAATTAATTGTTGATAATTATGCAAAAAAATATAATTTTGAAAGATTCTCAAAGTCCAAGAAAAAAAATTGCATGATAGTTTAATTGATATCATTAAAAGGATCATTTTAAAAATTTTAAAATGGTTTGAAAATTAATTTTGGGAAATGGTATTTATTTTGAAAGAAATGCAGGACTGTAACTTACTCTATTCTCAAAACTCTGTATGATACTTCATGATTATAACTAATAAAATACTCAAACCCAGGATGTAATTTCTGAACATTTCCGCATCCTCACTCCACGACCTCATTCCAGTATTCTAATTCATGCATGATCTTCCTGTTGAAGTTGCATATAATGCCAAGCCAGCGACAGCAATACTATTAAAAATATAGTACTTACACATAACAATACTTCAGAAATGCGTCTAAAATTTGTTCAATCTTCTATGAATTAAAATTTCATAAAAGCTATCTACCGTGTACGTTCCCAGTTACCACAATGAGCGAGATTTCGCAAATCTCAGTGAAATAGTGTGTAGATAACGAACATACGGATCATTATAAATTCATCACGCATATCAACCAACTGATGCGTTATAATTAATGTTTCCTATTTGAAATAAATCTAAACGTAGCAGAAATTTGATGAATTCCTCAGAAATGTAATTTTGTATTTCAAATTTTGGCAGACATGTGGAACGTACTTTCTTAAACGGCTTGCAGTTTTCAAATCATCAGTTATGCAGTTACCAAATTTTCAACTGACTTTTCTAAAATTGAAACGATATTTTGAAAAGATAAGTAGCAAAGATTGCAAATAATACACAAATTTATTACTGAATTCGATATGCTCTTTAAAATGACGAGATGAAAAGTAAATCTTTCAACATAAAATCCTTTTTTGTCTTACAGAATACACGTGTAAGAAATACGAAGAGCCTAAAAGAACGCCGAAAGAGTAATAACATATTATTACCGATCCATTTATATTGCAATCTTTAAAAATGGAATATTTTTAAAATCTAATGAATTTTCCAAACATTTAGATATAAATCTTGATTTTAAGTACAGCAAAATTTCAAAAATATTATTATAAGCATGTCTTAATCTTTAAGAATTTTTTCAATGTAAAAATATAAACCGAATCTACATAATCTAATACAGCTAATGCATGATATATATATTGGTTGAAAGTTGTTCTGGAAGTTTCAGAAACATAATAAATTAAATATAGAATTATGTAGATATATGCGATGCTTTTTAAATTATGATAGTAGCAGGAGGTCCTAACAATGGTGCAATATCACCCTTCACATAATACAAGGAGTGTCCAAATGAAAAGGTACGAAACGACATTGTGTGTATAAAGGAAGATTTTATTAAAGGTATATACCATAGGCCTGAGCACAACGTTCCCATTGATAACGAGCCGAATGATTCCTTGTTCACAGAATTCATGTGGCAGTGACGAGACCTTGAGGAGCGTCCTTGAGTTTGGCGTCCGAGTTGAAGCGCTTCCCTTTCAGAGGTTTTTCAGGGGACCAAACACATGAAAATCGCAGGGCGACATATCCGAGCTGTAGTGTGGATAGTTGAGTTTCTCCCATTTGAACTTGGCCAGTTCCGCGTGTGTGACCCTGGAGACGTGTGGACACGAGTTATCATGGAGCAGAACCACACTCTCCGTGAGTAGCCCCGATATTTTGTTCTGGGTGGACCTGCGTAGTCATCAGAGTGTCTCACAGTAGACATCGAATTTAATGGTTCTTCTGTGCTCCAGCAATTCAATAAGTAGCCATACTTGGACGGCGCTCTTTATATGAGCCTCTGCTCTGTCCTGCGCATGATCCGATCTATGCTAGAGACTCCGATCGCATCACTAGATATCTCGCTACGTTCCCCCATAGCGGCATATGCAAATATGTTAACGGTTTCGTTGTTACGACATTTCGTACCTTTTCAAATGAACACCCCTTGTATCTATCCATTTGACACTGCTTGCTCAGAAGGAGTTTTGTATCGTGACTAATAAATTTAACAAGGAAATAATTATTCGAAACCATTTATTTAATAGAAAAATAATTAGGTTAAAAAATATATTAAACACACCATATAACTACGCATAGAGGCATAAATAATAACGGAAACAGAGTCAGCATGAACAGAACGAGAAATGAGGAAGATAGCGTGAAGCATAGTAGCCATAATAGCACAGACCTCCAATCGACTCAATTATGCTGACATAGCATTACTTGGAATCTACAGAAGTGTTGCTGTGTTTGATAGCAGATAAATCTTAAGAATGACGACTAGCTCATATAGCCGGAGTGGAAGCAGAGAGGCAGGGGAGGAGGGCTCAAATCTGCGACGACATATCGGGAATGGTGTGAGCGTACGTGTCGAACATAGCCTTTAAGTATTACGGTATTTCCTCCCCATTGGCGAATAAACGATATCACCTAAAGGGCGAGATAAACATGCATACAAATACAAGTGGCGTTAATGACACAAATCAAAGCAAAAAGCATGCATAGTTGCAAAACTTTGCTTTCAAAATCTAGTTAATAGAAGATTAAAGGTCTGGTTAATAGAAGATTATAAAAAAATTATTTTTAAATTTAAAAAAAATTACATTCTTAAACAAAGAAAAGAAGAAATAATGAAATGTTGTTGATTTATTCATGAAAGTGAAATTTAAATTCCTATAAACTGAACGTTGGGTGTTCATGGTCTTTTGTAGTTTAAATAAAAAGCACTTTTTTAACAAAATGGATAGAAAATAAATCAGCTTTTTTTTGCAAGATTATTAATATGTAAATCATTTCACGTATGGCGAAAGATTATAATTCGTGCCCTTTTAATTACACATAGAAACAATACTATATTATATATAAGAACGAAAAAAAATTAATTTTCTGTGTATTGACTTCTAATATGGCTCAAAGATTGTTCTTTGTATGCTAATGGATGAAAAAAATTTCAAAAAAATTATGCCTTTAATGTCTAGTTCACATGCTAAATGATTTGATCACATGTTCAAAGATGCTAAAATCTAGAAAAAAAAATGACAAATCACTAAATCATCCTCGAACAAAAACATATGTAGACTACCGTTGAATAAAGAACACTATACATTTATATTTAGACATTATGGGTTTTCGGACATCTATATGTTCCAAAATATGCAGTACTTAAATATTTCATCTTAATTGTATGATAATAGAAAAATTATATTTGGAAATCACACTTTAAGACTAGAATTTCCTAAAAATTGGGGTTTGACCTGTATACATATATGCACAATATTTTATTAAACAATAATCTATTAGACTATATGCAAGACAATCTATCAAGAGATATAAAAGTAGATACTATGATATATATTTTGATGTTAGAAAAGATACCATAAACGTTTGAGAAAAAATAAGACTTAAAATAACCTTGAAGTAAGACTGATGAACTTTATGGGAGATTATTGTAATCAATTTGATAGTAAAAGAGCAGAAAATATACAAATATTTTAAAGCTTTATATATTTTATGGTGAATATTTAATTTATATTGATATTAAATGTTATATTATACAGCATTGGACATAAATTATATTTCTTGGAATATAAAATGTAGCGCATTAGGGTAAAGTTATCGTTGCATTTTAATTTATAAACATTCCTTTTTTTCAATATTTAGATTAAAGGTCTCAAAAAAACGCTTGAAAAAAGTTACCCATTATATATTCTATTGCCTAATAAAAAAAATTGCTAGATTTAACTGAACAGATGTTACCTAAAGTAAACGTCAAACCTTAAAAATACAAACATATTTAACTTCTAGTAAAACATTCCTTCCCCAGTTAAAAAAATTAGCTACTCATTTGCGTAAGCGTGTCTGCCAACTTTTCTGTTTTCTGAAGCAGAAAAAGAAAAAAAAAATCTGTAGCAAACCATTCTTGAGCAAAAGTCTCTGTATACTTAATGCTACATTTCATAAGAAATTCTAAATCCTCCAGTGCAGCGAGTGTAAACACGACTTTCCTTGCGGCTCGCAGTTTTATATATTTCCGATCTCTGAAGTCGAGAAATGTAAACAGCTGGATTTGCAAAAATCCGAGTCGGTTTTTTACTTCGAATAAGCAATTGCTATTCCGTTTTCTGGCGAAAAAAATTTGTTGCAAAACGAAGCAGCTCGAGCTCAAAACTTTCTTCGACTTTTCACTTTCAATCATTAAATTTCTTTTTCCGAATGAGTTGTTTGCTTCTGGAATGCGAGCAACAGTGGTGGGATTTTTTTGTTGTACAATTAGCAATAATTTACATTTTTTCCAAGAATTTGTTTTGAAATTGTTTGGAATAATTGACTTACTGGATGTTAAGATTACAATGTTCTAGCCGTATTTCAACTACAATATGAAAATTTTTAATGAAAAAAAAATTCACGCATTTGTTTAAAGACACGTCTCTATCACAGATTGTTCAGTAATTACATATATATGATTTTCATTATCATTTCTATTTGTAGGAATCTAATGCTTATCTAATTTACTTATAGGAATCTAATGCTTATCTAATTTACTTATAGGAATCTAATGCTTATCTAATTTACTTATAGGAATCTAATGCTTATCTAATTTATTTGTTGGAATATAATGCTTATCTAACCCATTTGTAGGAATCTAATGCTTATCTAATCTATTTGTAAGAATATAATGCTTATCTAATCCATTTGTAGGAATCTAATGCTTATCTAATTTTTTGTAGGAATCCAATGTTTTACTAATTTATTTGTAGGCATCTAATGCTTATTTAAAACCTTTTGTAGCTGTTTATATGAAAACTTGATACCGGACTCTACTATATTATAATATTTAATAGCAGAATTTTCATTTTGGCCTAGTTCTGATGAGATGGTGAGCGTCATATTAATGACGTAATGTCAGACCATCCCATTTTGAAAAATTAGGTAACGGGTGTGATTCAACGAGTACTAAATAATTACTTCTTATCTTTGATTATAATTTTATTTCAAAGAATTTGATGCTTCTATTTAAACTTTTTGAAACCTGTTTTTATGAGAACTTGATATCGGACCCTGATATTGTATACAGTGGGTACCGCTTGATGTTATTTCGGATAATGATATCATTCTATTTATAGTATTAAATTCCATTGATCTGTATTCGAATGCACTGAAAAATATGCATTTAATGTGATCACTTTGTTGCTAAGCCCAACAGCACATATATATTATACAATATTGTATTATATTAGACAATATTGAATGTTATAATATCTTACAGTATTGTGCAACATCCCACGCTCATGTTATCTGTTACATATTTTGATTTTAAAAATGTATCATTTTTTTGTATCATTTAATGTGATCACTTCGTTGTTAAGCCCAACAGAACATATATATTGTACAATATTGTATTATATTAGACAATATCTAATGTTATAATATCTTACAATATTGTGCAACATCCCACGCTCATGTTATCTGTTACATGTTTTGATTTTAAAAATGTATCATTTTTTTGTATCATTTAATGTGATCACTTTGTTGTTAAGCCCAACAGAACATATATACTGTACAATATTGTATTATATTAGACAATATCTAATGCTATAATATCTTACAGAATTATGCAACATTCCATGTTCATGTTATCTGTTACATGTTTTGATTTTAAAAATGTATCATTTTTTTTAATTTTCAACCAGCGTTAATGATTAACATTAGTGAAACTTTTTGTTCAATTTTTTGGGAGAATTTGAGAGCCATGGGATGGGGTTTATATTCTTTTGTCGTGATTAGAATGATATGAATTGGATTAAAAGAATAGCTACACTGTCAAGTCTGAGTTGAAATTTGAACATCTATAAACCACTGCTATCTGCAATTGAATTGAGAAATCCAAACTGATTTTTAAAAAAGAATCGATTGGAGTGTTGAAGAAAAACTGAAATTCTAATATGTATGAAGCTTTATCGAAAGTGATTCAACAAAATACTGCCACACCGTTGAAAATTTCATAGCTAATTCTTTATAAAATTTAGGTTTTTGTCGTCGAGACCAAACAATAAATGTTGATAGTTCTAACAGGGATGGAGGAGTTAAAGAAAACTCTTCAGCGAATGCCAAAATGAATCAAGCCGTAAATAGAAACGCGGCGTGTATAGTTATAAAGCAAGAAAAACAATAAAATAAACAATATATAAGTGAACTATTAAGGAATAATACTTTGTCAACAATTAATGAATCTTTTATTTTTATTTCTTAAATAAATTTAAAATAACTATGAGGTAAAGTATTTTTTATTCCTTTTCCTTGATGTGATAAAAATATAATTTATTTTATCCTAACCTAAGACAATGACTATTCTACGATTACCATTTTCATTTAATGCATATGTATGGATTTACAGAGAGCGAAATAAAAATTTTGTAGAAATGGTTTGTTGATTAGTTGTTTCCTGGTCAGTATAAACTTTTAAAATTTACCTAAATTTCACCTTATTGCTGGTGATAAATAACTGCGATGCACTAAATTATAATTTCAAAAAATATTTTAATCGCATTGCAATAGATAATGTACAGATTTATTGTAATATATGAAAAAATATCGACATTATCCAATTACATGCAAAATATTATATTTATTTATTAAGATTATAATTCTGATTTTAAAAAAAATAATACATGACCTTTGCGTTCAGAACTATTTGCCTGCTAAATATTAGTTATTTCAATGGGTGCTTATACGCTTTAATTGCTAATTTTTACCGGCATTTCAGAATTCCATGACTAGATGTTATATGAAGTGAATATGGTCTCTGAAAAAATCTAATGATTATCAAATCATTGCAAAAAGTACTTCTCTAATATAACCATTCTTTAATATTAGCAGAAAACTGCTTGTTCCCCATACTGATATAATATCAATAGGGGAAAACTTATAAGCTTACAAATGTCACAAACATGGACATATGTCTTATGTGACCCTATATTGAAATCTAATGGATATATGTTGTAGAAGACATTAGATAAACTGCAGATCCAGACATTTATAGAATTCATTTTCTATCCGCTATTCTATCCCCAAAAGATTTTGACTCCCATTTTTATCATATAATAGATATTACACGCTTCCATTTTCTCAGTAATTGGATGGATGAGTTCAAAGAACTCTGTATCATTTCAGAATAGTGGTCACCAGTGTTATTTCAGCAGAAGACTTGCTTTCATATTTTTTGAGACACTATGACTTTTGATACTGAATTATATGTACTTCTGTTTTATTTTGTTTCATTTACATTATATTTTATTAAAATATTCGCGAATGTGCAACACGAGAACCTAGATGATATATTATTCCCTGAATATGGACGCCTTTTAAATGATGTGATGTATCATATAAGTATAAACGTTTAAGTATATTTTTGTATATATATATATATATATATTTCGTGTATTTCGGAAACGGTTCTAACGATTTGGATCGAATTTTATTCTTAAATTATGTTTTGCACTTTAAGTTTATCTATATACGTGTATTTACAGCAAAAAGGCAATTTTACACATACGAAAAGAGAAAATATTTTTTTATAACTAACTATTAGAGCTTTTTTTCTATCTGCTAACATGCTGTCAATGTCATATAGTGTCATCTCGTAAATTCTTGTGCCGCCTGCATTGTTGCAGGATGCTAAACTACTAGTACCTGAAACTTTGGCGAGATGGCGCTGTATGAAATAATCCGAATGCGAATGCTTTAGACTCCCGTCCAATAGCATCAATACAATTATTGTGTTAACCAATTCGAATAATATGTAAAACTAAGTGCATTCATGATTTTGTATTATCAATTCATATGAAGGTAAGATTGAAAAATATTCATATGTAATCTATATAGGATTCGAATCGAAATATATTTTTAAAAAAAACACGATTTTATAAAAAAAAATATTGCCGAGAGAAGCTTGGTTTCCCAGGTACTATCGATAATCATCAAACCTTCTGATGAAAACTAGGACAAGATTTTCTAAGGCATTGATTTCAATTCATATTCTGTCCACTGGATTGCCATGGGTTCTATCAACCAATTGTTCTCTAATTAATATCATTCAGAACCATCTTGATTGATCTACGTTTAGAATTATATATATATTTTTGGGGGATTATTTTATAACGTTTTTCTGAAATGTTCTGACCACGAAATAAAAAAAGGGATGTCACATTCCCCCTGGAAGTTTTTCAGTAAACATTTTCTTCTATATATTATACATGAGCTGAATCACAATAAACGTGCAAAAGTTCCAACAATTTTTATTATGATATCTTTGAAGCATTGTACACCATTCAAATCACCATAAGCGTGCAAAAGTTCCAACAATTTTTATTATGAAATCTTTGAAGCATTGTACACCATTCAAATCACCATAAGCGTGTATAAGTTCCTAAAATTTTTATTATGATATCTTTGAAATAATGTACACCATTCAAATCACTATAAACATGTAAAAGTTCCAACAATTTTTATTATGATATCTTTGAAGCATTGTACACCATTCAAATCACCATAAGCGTGCAAAAGTTCCAACAATTTTTATTATGAAATCTTTGAAGCATTGTACACCATTCAAATCACCATAAGCGTGTATAAGTTCCTAAAATTTTTATTATGATATCTTTGAAATAATGTACACCATTCAAATCACTATAAACATGTAAAAGTTCCAACAATTTTTATTATGATATCTTTGAAGCATTGTACACCATTCAAATCACCATAAGCGTGCAAAAGTTCCAACAATTTTTATTATGAAATCTTTGAAGCATTGTACACCATTCAAATCACCATAAGCGTGTATAAGTTCCTAAAATTTTTATTATGATATCTTTGAAATAATGTACACCATTCAAATCACTATAAACATGTAAAAGTTCCAACAATTTTTATTATGATATCTTTGAAACATTTTATGTCATTCAAAATATCGAACAACATAATGGAGATACTTCCTAATATTTCGCATAAATAGGACGGATGTCTATTTGCAGTTACTGGTCACGTTGACTAACATACATTGAAACTATTTACAATAACAATTTTAGAAATGTGTACCGAATAAGCATACTGGATGCATAAATATGAAAGCATAAAAAACTATCAAAATTTCATAAGTATTAAATTTAATAATTGTAAAAACTGAATATGCACTATTGAGCACAATTAACAAAAATTCGTAACATATACAGAGATATTTATACTTTTATTTTCTTATTTAAAAGCCATAAATCTGACACATGCAAAATGTAGAAAAATACCCCTTAATTGTAAGCTTTCATTCTTATAAAGGCGAATATTGCATTCGTAAAATAATTGAGCATTTGAAAAATTGCTTCCATAGATTTTTTGAAGTAAATACCTATCTTGTAGTATCTAAAAAAATGTATCATTAATTTTTCTTTGATATTTAATATGAATCAGGATCTTTCCTTGAAGGCAATTTGAAATTCGAATCAGTATATATACCTTACACTCCTTTGAAACATCAATGTCTTTTAAACAACAATAAAAAAATACAGATACAGTACTAGAATTTAAAAAGTTATTTAAATTGATACAATAAAATATACAAATTATTAGGGTGTCCCAAAAATTTCTTTTTCATCGCGCTATCAATGGCTTTATCGGGCTCTGTTTGTGCAAACATGCAGTCTTATCTATTAGTTGTCTATTTCTTCGGTTTCAGTCGTACCAGAGCTCTTTTACAGTACATTTCGTTTGTGCCACAGTCTATTCTAAGACTTTCATTCACAGCGTTGAACATAGGCAGCGAAAGGCGATATTTACGTCATGGAGACGGCATCACTGGAGACGAAACTTGGATTTTGTACGAAAATGTGTGCAGAAAACGCACTTGATGTAAGGACAATAAGCATTCAATTGTCGCAATGCCGGAATCCCAAAAAAGTTCTTTTGTCCATTTGGTGGGATGGAAAAGGCGTAATTTTCTACGCGCTCTTTCCTTAAAGTGAAATAATAAATTCTACTAAATACTGTTATCAATTGGATCAATTGAAAGTTGCCATAGAAAAAAGCCGGCCAGAATTACTGAACCGACGAGGCGTCGTTTTTCATCATGACAATGCGAGACCACATATTGCATTAGTCGTAAGAGAAAAGCTCTTGCAGTTTGATTGAGATGTTTTACCTCATTCTGCATGCTTTCCAGATCTCGCTCCATCTGATTAGTGCTTCTTCCTGTCCTTACAGATATTCTCTTTCGCGAGAAGCCCTTTAAATCAATCAGCGAAATAAAAGCGCACCTCGAGGATTATTTCTTGTCCAAAACACAACAATTTTAGAAAGAAGGCATAATTAGGCTTCCCGAGAAATGGAAGAAGATAATAGAGCAAAAGGGTTCTTCTATAATAAAATAAATAATATCTTAAACAGTAAATATTGTGTATTCATTTCATATTAGAAATAGGAAAAAAAACTTTTGGGACACCCTAATATCATTGTAGCAAATAAGAAAATATCATTATTTTGATACATTTTAGGTTACCATGTTACATTATGTCTGAAATAGCCAACTATCACTGCGAAGATATACATTCCAAACTGCATTCCTACACAAGAGAATGGGGATTTGTTTTCGGGTGACTTATTTTAGAACTCAAAAGAGTAAACATGCGCTAGATGACGCTCTGTCCAGTTTGGTACGACTCAAAACTACACTACATACTGTTTGCTGCCCGTTTGAAATGTTTATTCAATCAATGATGGAAAGTTTCCATTGGCACAGTAAACAGAGGAAGGACGAGGAATGATGTTTCCAAAACGAAACATCAAACACAGGGAACAACAATTCGTCGTGATCTCGCCATTCTGATAAAACATTGAAATGTTTGTAGGTTTAGTAGATCTTGAAAAGATTTATCTTTCAAAATTAGCTAATGATTTTTCACTTGATCAATTAGAATGAATTAGCCTTCCATTGCATAAATTTGAAATGGATAATCAGTAAATAGACAGATTCAGCTGAAAAATAAATTTTTCTGATGTAATGGGGAAAAAAATTAAAAAGTCTTATTATTTTGATGTTGTTGTTAAGACTGCTGTGCTAAGTGTTTCTAATAATACTCTCATATCATCTTCAAGCCAACCTGAGAAATGAAATTTTAGAAATTTTAATTTTTAGAATCTAGTATGCTCTCAGACATATCTTACAATAAACTAAATTTAATTACAAACGCTGACAAATATTAACAAAAACAAATTAATTAATTAACATTTCCGTATATTCAAAATTAAATAAATTAATTTTATTTATTTTTCTATTTATTTACTTAATTAATTAATTAATTAATTTCATTTATTTATATATATTTTTTTCTTTAATTGTTTATATATTTTTGGCGATGAAATTTTAACTATGGACAAAAATAATGCCGTGTTCTTTGAATAATTTATATTCGATAGAGGGATCGTAATTTATATTCAGCATATAAATTACATAGGAGGATATGTTTTTATTTCTTTTTATCTCTTTTAACAAGCATTCATGAGCACAATATTAACCGTTTCTAGGGCCGTGAGAAGTTTGCTTCCCACCAAATATATCACTCTTTGTATGAAGCTATGTATATGGGCGTAAGTTCTGACAAATTTTTCAGTAGAAAGGAATTTGCATGCTCCATTATCTTATTTCACACAAAATGGTCTATCTTGTTTTGTTATTAAATCGTTAATCAACTTAATTAATTAATTAATCTAATTTATTTTTTCTATTAAGCTAAAGAAATACTTTTTTTAAGCCAATTTAAATCAAAAAAAAAATTTTTAATATAACATTACTAAAAAAATGGCTCTTTAAAGGGTTAATTCTTTTATGCCTAAAAATTATTTTTTCCACTGTTTAAGTAAACAAATAATCTCTTTGGAAGATCAGTATAAATTCCCAGAAAACTCGCCAGAATCCACTCACTTTGTTTCTTTTAAGTCAATTTAAAATGTTCAAATAACCGATGATGAACATTTCAACTTGAAACTTTCCTTTAAAGTTTCCTGTAATGTTTTTGATTCAAAATTTGTAAAGGTTTTCTGTGAAAACTTATTCACTGTTATATAAAATATTTATGAGTATAATTATTGTTGTAAATAGAATTCTTTCGGAAGTTCAGAAATAAACTTACTTCTATCTTATTTGAGAAAAATAATTTTCAGCGGAAATAACTGTAATAAGCATATGCTTAAGATAATCAGACGACTGAAGTGTTCTAGCATTTTACAGCTTTGATGCTCAAAACTAAAGGTTTTTTTATATTGATGATATTTACTATGATCAATCAATAATTTGTATGTTAGTCCCACATTGCTCTGAATAATTCCACAGAGATGAGAAACTCTCGGATCCATTTACATCTTCCTCATTTATATCGACTAATGATCAGACGAATTTCCCTTTTGACTGAATTCGTCCAATTTTCTACACGAATATGCAATTTAAATTCGATATATTAAATTTTCTTCGACTTCCTCATTTCGCTTTGGAATTATTGTGTTTATAGGGCAGACATTAATTCCAAAAATAGTTTTCGCTTTTCAGTGAATGTTTCATAGGCAGATATTAAATCCAGAAATGGTTTTTCGCTTTTGAGTTATTGTTTTTACTTTTAAGTTTATTATTTGTAGGCAAATATTAATTTCAAAAATGTTTTCCCACAATCATATGGACTAACAAAGTGATGGATTTCCCTTTTGACTAATTTCTTGCATATTTCAAGACTAACACGAAATAGCGGTGTAAATACTTCACACTAAATTTCATTTGAGTATTTTGTTTCATTTTTAGTTATGGAGTTTATAGGCAGACACAAACACCAAAAATATTTTTATCTCATTCAGACGAACTAATTAAGAATATATTTCCCTCTTGATTATTTTTGTACCAATTTTGACAAGGATATACAAATTAGTGTAAATACGGTATACTATATTTCTTTCGCGTCTCTCGTTTCGGTCCTAATCATAGATACACATTTAATCCAAAAATATTTTCCCTCTTCCAAATGGACTAATAAGTAATTACTTTTTTTTGCCTTTAAGTGATCTTGTCTAAGTCTTAACGCGGATATATAAATATGGTGTAAGTACGACAAACTAAACTTCGTTCGTTTCTCTCTTTTCGTGTGCCATTTCTCATATTCACAGATACATTAATTTGAAAAATGTTTTCTCTATAGGCTTATTCAGATACAATTAAAATTTGGACATTCTTTGCAATTGCAAGAGGATATTATTTGGTAATTGCATTGTTTCCTCTTTGCATACTTCGTAAACGAGATGGCAGAATAATTAAAATTAAAAAAAATAATTAATGTAGGATACGTAAAAAGTTGCAGAAATTCCTCTAAAATATTCCAATACTTAGAACTTTTGCTCCATAATTCTATGAGATCAGACAAGCTTTTATAACTAAATTTTCCTTTACGAAATCCTCAATCTAATCTTTTGTGCACGGTCTTTGAAAAGATATATCACAGTTTCACTAATGAAGCAGTCAGTGAGTACTCGCTTGCTTTTCATTAACGTTAAGAGATCTTCGCAGCATTTCGTAAATCTGCAAAATATGGGATCGAAGATTTATTTCAGTAACTATAAAGATTTCAGTAACTGTAAAGGTCTTAGATGTCCCCTAATTAAAGTGGCGGAGACTTTATATCTTTTCTTGGAAAAATATTTGTAGTTCATTATATTGCACAGGTTCTTGGAAATTGCTATATGATTAGAATGCATTTACAATAGCACTTTTAATATCATGCTTTTCAGCGGAAATATAAAAGCAATGCATGTGAAACCTTATAATTTCTTACAGTATCTTTTATTTATAAAGAGTATTTTCCCAGCTTATATTCGCCTTCTCAATTTGATTACATAGCATCTTTGGCTTATACGCTTAAATGCAATCATGTTGGTCATTTGTTTATGAAAATGTATCAAAAGATAGTTTAGATTGTTGAAGAAAAGCATATTGCCAGTAATACGTTTCACAAAAACTTCGGATAATTATTTCAAAAGGAATCCATTGCAATTAACAGTGTACAGAAGAATTAAGTAAAAATATTTTAATTTTATTTCTCTTAACCCATTAAAGTGCCATTTTTTTCTAGTCATATAATGTTAAAATATTTTTAGGCTTGAATTTTTGAATAAGAAAAGGGATTCATTTAGCTTATTAGATAAATTTAATTTTATTAATTAATTAATTTTGTTAATTAATAATTAAGTGACAAACCAAGACACATCATTTTGTGTGAGATAAAGAACGGAAGCCTCTAAGTTTCTGCCTTTCTTAAAAAATGTGTCAGAACTTATGCCAAATTACATAATTTCATACAAAGATTGATAAATTTGGTGGGAAGCATACTTCCCATGGCCTTAGAAAGGGTTAACATATGCTTTATAGAATAACGGATTGATTACAAAAATGACATCAATTAATCAAACATTCATTTATAGTACAGCTAAAAAAATAACATTCTCAACAAAATGCATATTCATAGGAAAGCATCCCATCTGAATACAACGACTGTCCAAATCATCTGAATACATCGTCTTATATAAAAAATATAGGATTTTTAATTGTTTTAAAAATATATTCACTGACTAATACAAAATAAAATACAATTCCTCACTCCATTTAGAATATTTTTCATATAATTGTTTTTTAACTGGTTAAAAATAAGCTATTATATCTAGATCAGCGTTGATATCATGATCCATAATTATAAATCAGACTTTTCCTTCGCTTCAGAAAGCACATGGAAAATGATACAGATAAAAATATAAATTAAGTAATAATAAAGACATTAAAATAATAGCAATCAATACAAAACACATAAATACAGTGAATTTAAAGTGAATACTATATGATATAACTGTCAATACAAGGTATTCTGCTGTTCAAACAAATAGTTTTTAGTATCCATTAAGAATGCATTGTCTCCTTATTGCTAAAAATTGTACAATAAACTGCGTTGCAAATCACGTTACGAGAAAGAAAATCGTTTAACATTGCACGCATTTTCCGAGACATGGAGAAACGAGAATCACAAAATAATTACATAATAACTGATTTGATTAGTATTGTAAGAACTGTAGTCATTGCATAGTCTACAACAGCATAAGAAAAACCTCCGGTTGCGCTCGCATAAATGAGGGATTTAAGTTGACTCCATAGAAAATAGACACAAGTCCGATAAATATTGAAGACAAACAACGCTTCCACTACAGCCAGTACACCACCTTGGATATGTAAGACCGTGATAATTGCTCAACTGGACGGGAAAATTTACATAAGTACCATCATGCATGAAACACATGCCTCACTGTATTGTGGTCGATACAGTTTGTAACAAAGGCTCTAGAAAACAAGGTATAAATTGCGGCATTCACGTGTTCAGGCAGCTAGTAAGGGCCAAAAGATATTAAACGAATATTCCTGTCTTCGAGTTGACAATACACTTTTATTATGATTTCCACTTTTCTTTAGGGAATAGGACGTCTCTATCACCTATATGTGTGCATTAAGTATAAACAACGTCTTTTGGCCCAGAGACTGCATATATCTTTCAATATATTTCAGCTTCTGTATGTGATTTGAGACACCATGTTCCTTGCAATTTTTGCTCCTCTTTATGTCTATTAACAACTCTCCGAGTTTATTATTTCATCAACCCTTTGGAAGAATGCGGGAAAATAAATGCGTCTTTAGGGAAATTCTTATAGTTAATCATTATTTAAAGAAATGTGTTAAGTATCGGATCTAAGAAAGAAATTAAAAGTTAAAAATAATGACTGCGAGGAAATCTTAAATTACTGTAAGATACGATATCGAAAACTAGCAGATTTTTGCCAACTATTTAAAAGTTTACCAATATTTGTCTTTATTTTGTTGTGGAACGCACATTTAGAGGAATATAGAGAATTTTGAAGAGATCCCCCAAAGTGATGGCATCTCCTCATAAAAACGAGTTGGGAGGGATATAATGAGAAATGTCACAAATTGACCACTTTACGGCTAGGGGCCAACCACCTCGAAGAGGATGTTAATTCCGGGAATTAGCCATTGATATGGATGGATTATGATTAAGGCAGTAATCGGCCAGAACAAATCATGTCGATATCGTTCATTCTGTAGGAACAGTGTGGCCGATTGCGCACAAGAAGAAGAAGAAAGTTCATTAAGCCCGTATATTATTATTGCTCTAAATATGCCTTTTAGATGGGAGTAAATTTTGATAAATGTCTATTATTAATACATCGAATTATAATAAGTTGTGTTATATTATATATTACACATGAATAACAATATAATTTAATACTCATGTCATTTTCTTTGCTTCCTTTCCTTACTTTATTCCCAAGAATTTTCTGAAGCAAGCATTATAAATTACTTTGATTACTAAAATCTTTAAACCACCTAGAAACACTTTATTGAATAATTAATTTCTTAACTAGTCTATTGTAAAGCTTATAAATGAGAACCCAAGCTAAGTAAATATACTTGCTCGGATTTCCTGAAATATTTATGAAGTTATTTTTGCATGCTATCCATTCCCTAGTAATTTTTGGAATTGCTTCCAACATCAGATTTATCTTAAGCATTTCTTTTCAACGAAAATTTACTTGAGGTGGTTAAATTTATCTCCTTCAACAGTTTACCGAAAAGGGAATTATCTATTTTTTCCTCTAGTGCCGAGAAGGAAAAATTGATTGCTAAACTTTAACTTACATCGATAACATCAAATACGTTTCAAGCGCTACAAGAACCTTAATAAAATGAAATATACGAGGCTATTATTCTTGGTAAATACCATTTTAAGTGCCCATTTTATGGCTGCAATGTTATTCACTATCATGAAATATTCACCTCTATTAGATAGAATAGTCTACAAGGCAATTGTAGAAAGTTAAGACTATTAATTCATTTTGGTGAGGTGGAAGTCACTATTAGATTTTTATTTATAAATCGTGCTCAAGGAAGTATCCACTAAATTTACTGCGTGATGTTCTTCTCAATCTCGATTTTTATAAATAATAGAGGAGTATGTGTGTGTGTGTGTGTTTGCATAAGTATGTGTGTGTATTTGCGCTCTTTATGTAAACCCATTTCATATAAAGATACCAAGTTTAGTTCATATTTATTTAAAAAAAATAGAAATGTCCATAATTTTTTGGAAATTTAATTAAAGGCTTAGAGGAATTTCAGATATTTTCCGCAATAACATGCGGAAATATAAATATATAAAATGATTTTTATACAAATTATAAAATTTAACGGATTATATTATCACTGGTACCAATACAATTCTCGTATAAAGATTTTTTTAGGAATTTTGAAAAATTTTAATGCTGATACTATAATAAACTGTAGCATACACCTTTTATTGATACTTGAAAGAATTATATTCAGAAATGCAAGTAACGTCTTTTTTTATACTTAACCCTTCTAGAATACTGCTGAATTTAAGCGCAGATAATAACGAGTGCAGATAGGTCTTACAAAAAAGTTAATTGTTGAGAACGAACTCAAATTTTTACCAAAAGTTGATTTATAATAAGTTACATTAACGTTATCAATAGAGAATAGGTTGTCATCAGTGAGGACTGAATTCGCCACCTGATTTACAACCATTGCTCTAAACACTGAGCTAAGATGATAATAGTATTTTTACAAGCATGGTTACTTTGAGGTATAATCGTCCTGAAGATTCAAAAATTTCTCATAAAAGTGAACCAAATTCCCTCTCCCTTCTTCGAAGAACCTTCTGTTGGTCATTTGAGATGGATCTTATCACTCTTTTGAAGATTTCATAGTCTGGAAGTTTTCTGAATTTTCTTTTAACACGTTCACTGCCACGGTTCAAGCCTGATATCCGGACCTTCTGTCTAATTAGATGATCTCTTCTTTGCTATCTTTTAACTGTAGCAGAGAAGGTGTCATCTAATAATATAGATGGTTTGGTACAATTATATATTATCTGCGACGCGCCAGCGCGTTAGTGGCAGCGAATGTGTTAAAGAAAACATATTAAGCAGAAATGTAAAAGCAATAAATCAACATCCGAAGTTGAAATTTTGACATGCTGCTCTGCCTGTTCGTTACCTAAGATTCAAACATCCACGGTTCAGTTCGAATGACTTGATCAACTCGTTAAGAAAGATATAATATTACGATAGCTATGCATATAAAAGAAGTCAAGTGTTTAAAACGGAAGAATTTTTTACAAAAAAAGTTATATACATGATTATTTTGAGATATAATCGGCCTGAAGATTCAGAGATTTGTCATATAAGTGAACCAAATTATCGCTCCATTCTTCAAAAAACGTTGCTGTTTTTGATATGAGATGAAACTTATCATTCAATTGATGATTTCATTTGTATTTTTTAAATTCTCTTTTAAAGAAAACATGGAGCAGAAATGTCAAAGCACTTACACTCCAAAATTGCAATTTTGACATGCTGGTCAGCCAGTTTGTTGCATAGGATTCCAACTTCTCCAGTTTGTTTCAAATGGCTTGCACAATTCCTTAAACAAGATCTTATGCTACGACAATTTTGTTCCCTTGTCCCTCTTCACAGAGAATGTAGTTTAGAAACATTTCTTTCCTGAGATGAATAACTGACTAGTGAAGCCAAAATGAAATTTTAAGATTATGAGACTCCACGAAACGTTTAAATCCATCTCAGAACACACTGGCAGCAGCGTTTGTCCTAAAAGGAATCAGAAGAATCAGGAATCAAATGGTTTATTTCGAATGACTCGATGAACTCGGGAAACAAGATCTTCCGGCACGAAAATATCCTACCCTTGTCTCTCTTAATGAAGAATGTAATTTAGAGCCATTTTCCCTCTGAGTTGAAGAACAGGTTGTTCTATCAAAATAAAATTCAAGACTAATGAGGCTCCACAAAACATTAAAACACATCTTAGATTACACTGACAGCAATGGATTTCAAAGAAAAAATCAGAAAAATTACCAATCAGACGGTTTATTTCGAATGACTTGATCAACTAGTTCAACAAAACTTCGATCGCCACCCCCTCTTCGTGGAAAATGTAATTAAGGGCGATTTCTTCCCTGAATTAAAGCACGGGCTAGAGAAGCCAAAATGAAAATTCAAGACTAATGAGCCTCTTCGAAACATTAAAACCCATCTCAGAGCATACTGGAAGTAATGTTTTTCCAAGAAGGAATCAGAAGAATCACGGATCGGGCGGTTTATTTCGAATGACTCAATCAACTCGTGAAAAAAGATCTTCTGTTATGGCAATTTTCTGTCCTTGTCCCTCTTCATAAAGAATGTAGTTTTGAGCCATTTCCTCCCTGAATTGAAGAACTGGATAGGGCCAAACGGAAAACTGGCTCGAGCCTCTACGAAATGTTAAAACCCCTTTCAAAGCCACTATCAGCAACTTTTCTCCTACAAGGATTTAGAAGAATCAGAAATCAAACGGTTTATTTCGAGCGATTCGATCAACTCGTTAAACAAAATCTTCTGTTAGGGCAATCTTATGCCCTTGTACCCTTCATGGAGAATTAGTTTAGAGCCATTTCTTCCCTGAATTGAAGAACTGGCTATGAAAATCAAAATAAAAATTCAAGATTAAACGGAAAGTTATTCCCATCTCAGAACACACTAACAGCAACGCTTCTCCAAGAGGCGATCAAAATCCTGTTTCACAAATACAAAAAATTCTCAATTGTTCAGCAGTTTGGTCAAAATTTGCAAAAGTAATTGATTGTACATTGCTTTTGGTAGTTGCCTCTCTTTTCGTGACCTATCTGATCTTGAAAACAAACTGCTGTCATATGAATGAATAATTATTTTTATGATCAACGTTGTATATTTTTTTTTATCAAAATCCATTTATGCTGATGCTCTACAGCGGGAAGTAGTCATTAGTATTCTCCCGCGAATTAGATTCCTGTGTACTGTTTCCTCAGATCTTCTTCTCGGTAGACTTTGCCCAACTAATCTGCACCTGCTCTCCTCTTATGATTTCTTTTTCGTCTTTTTTTGTTGCAATGATATTTACATTGTTTTTAATTTAATTGCCGCTGGTCCCATTTGAGTGAGCAAGTATTTTTAGGCTTTCTGTATATTCCAGTTTTATTAGCATCCAGTCTAAATGCATCTGTTAAATATTTTGCTAATCAAATATCCAACTAAATATTTCTATCATGTTAAAGTGATAAAATTAAAAATAATTGAATTAATGAGTTTTCATTGTTATATTAAAAATTGCTTGCAACGAATCAGAAATACTAAAACGGTATGCGTTTTAATAATTGCTTAAATCTAATATGAATTAAAAATTAATTAAGATTAATATAGAAAATTTATATGTCACCATTTTTGCATTTGTCAGTCGCATGCTTTTTCAGCAATTACTGGCTGAATTACAATTTTAAAATTCCTCTTCGTTTTATTTTTGAAATTATGTTGGAGATGTCAAATAACTAATATCCATAGGTTAGTTTAAATTACTGGATCGAGCGAAATGCAACAAAAAATTATTGTATCATTTTATATATCCTGTGTATCTTAAATTTACTGAAAAATACTTAAATGCATCTTTTAAATCTTTTGTCTTCATCCCAAAGAAAATATTTATCTTAAAAACTTAAATGCATTTGTTTTCAAAAAACATTGCTAAAAAATTTCCTGCATTTTATTACAATCTTTTATGCATTTGGCCATTATATTCCTTATTAATTTTTTCTTGATTTTTAGCAATTTTTTATATATCGAAATTAAGTTTATGTTTTCTTATTGCAAGAAAAGAATAATATTTTATAATTGTGTTAAAATTGAATATTATGTTGTTCGAAAACACAGATATGACATGAACTAGATATATGCTAAAAACTTAATTTTTAAATCGTGATAGAATATTATAATCATACTTTTACCGTTGCTGCTGTTTTAATATAGATGTAAATTTCTCATTTCCAATATAGGGTTTCATTCTTAAATGAAAGTTTTATCCAAGATCACATCATTGAATTCAGTATATTAGTTTTAATTTTTTTCAAAACCTTTTCATTAAAAATTCAATATGAAAGTTCTTTTCAAGAATTCATGAGATAATTCTAGAATAAAGCAATTTCTTTTCATCGAATTGCTTTATTCAAACAGGTAAATTTTTAAGTAATTAAATACAAAGGTCTGTAAAAATACAAAAAATACAGAATTTTTCGCTATTACTCCTGCATTAGCTCTCATCTAAAATTAAATATTCCTTTTAAAATATTTCAAATATCTATCAATATATATTCATTGTTAAAATTATACTTGAGAAATTTATAAATGAATGACAACAGCTTATATCTAACAGCAAATATATTAAACAAATAAATTTATGGTTTTTTTGCATTCTTACAATTAATAAAGATTTCATCATGATTATTTATTGTATTTATCTTCTTTAGAAATTAAATTTCAGTTTTAATTTTTTTAAACTCTTAAATTAAAAGTTTCGTATTAAAATCCCATATTACAATTATTTTAATAAAAGCTTTTTTATTAATGACCCTTCTTTAAAAGCTAAGATATTAAGCAATTAAATTCATGAGTCTCGTTCGTTTTCCTTTAAAATTAAATTCTGAGCATGACTATTTAGAAAAATGAGATGTGCTTAAATCACTCTCTGGAGATTATGTTTTAGCAATCCAAACTAATTGTGTTATTATTTCAAAAGAGATTATACAACATTCATAACACTTATCGGAAGTGCTTGTTTTATTAAATGAGACAAGAGTGCTCTCAAAATAAATAATCATCACTTAGCATGCTCAAAGAATTTAATTATTAAGGATATTGTCTTTCATTAAAAAGTCAAACCAAAAAGGCAAAAAAGGTAATTTTGGAATTTTTTTCCGAAAAAACTCCTCTTATGTTAAAATAATGAATGTTTCCTTAACTTAATAAACTGATGTAATTTACGTTTAACATCGTGGAAAATAATATATTATGATATTCATATTTATACATGCCCAAAGAAATATCATACATGCTATGATGAAGCAGATATTCATTAATAAACATGAAATTGGAGAATTGGAAATTTTTCAAGTCACTTAAAAACAAACTGTATTTCTGTTCTTGGTCTTGCTCATCTCTACTAATATTAACGAATAAAGTGTGTGTGCGTGTGCGTGCGCGCTTTTTAAGAAAATCATTTAAATCATTTCATCTATAAATGACAAATGTGGCACAGATATATTTTCGGTGGTGAGAATCTGGTCCGCTGAACAACTGTTTTTTCAGAATATTTATGGGTTTATAACCAATGAATTGTTTACCGTTGATAACTTTCGAAAATAGTAACTGCACAAAACTCAGTTCCTTTCTCCATTCTAAAATTGCTATCTTTGAAATATTTCCTGACCATATTTTATTAAATATCTGTTCGCGAAATTTCCAGCAATAATTACCATTATTACAATAAAACTCATAACTTTTCCCATTATTTTACTACATATTTAGTATCATGTCCCCCATTAGTATAATTATTACTTCAACCCCATTAGTATCCAATATTTAGTATCCTGTCTTAAATTCCAATTTAAAATATTCTCTTATTTCCTGATCCAATTCCCACTTCTTTTATTTAATTATTTCTAACACGCTCTTAATAAAATTGCTGACTCCGTCTCTCCCACACCAGGATCGAAGGGATAAAAATCCTTAACACCTGAACATGTCTTTAATGGATATCTAATATTTCCTTGAATAAACCGACCCATGACAAAGAAATACCTATCAGAAACTCATAGTAAAATCACTGAAGGGACACATTTCTCTCTCTTGTCGCAATGCAGATTGACGTGTATATATATATATATATATATATATATATATATATATATATGTCAATGAATAGATAGGCTGACTGGCGACTAGAAACTTAATAAAGCTTATTCAAAAATTGTAATATATCAATAATTTTGGCAATAATGCTAAATCTCGTCTATCCAAGTTTATGTGTCTTTGAATTTTCTTTGGAACATGAATAGGTATTAGATTTGATAGAATCGCTATCTCTAATGTTGTAAATAATCTGTTACAAATCAACAATTTTGATGTAAAATTTCCTTACAAATCTTCATTCATTTAACATTTCTTTTTCAAAGAAGTCGTGTTCACGGATTGTTTAACAGAATTCCAGAAGTATTTTTTCAAATTTCCAAAACGTAGAGATCCATGTACCCTTCAGACTGAATCGTTCAGCTGTAGAATACCTCCCCTCTTTATTCTTTGTTTACGACAAAGTAATATCACTAGAATGTCCAAAAAGTCTCTAATTAAACTCATTACTGCTGGCTTATTACTCGACAATCACTCCAATGTTTAGCTTTCCTAAATTCTTCGAGTTACTTAATGTATCCCCGAGTAGACATTAAAAGATAATAATGGAGCAATCTTTTGCGCTTATCTCTTTTTCCATCAGAAGTAAATCTCTCTTTAAGATTGGTATCCGGAACTCATCTTAAAATGACCCTTCCTCCCATGATTGAAGGTAAGCAATCCGCTCCCCTCGGAGAAAGCTAGAACAAATAATCCTATATATAGACTTAGTCAATCGTTGTCTTCTGCTTTTTTTTTTCCTTTTCTTTTATTTCTATTTACTGATTTTCTCGGATCCTTCCACTACCTTTATTCTTTCTTTCATCTTCACTTACTTTTCTATAGCCATGTATTGATCGGGCCAGCCCTCAAAGTATGTCAACTTATCTGGGACAATGTAACAAGAATGATAATGGAAGAAGTAGGGACTGGCATCTCTGAAGATCGCCAGTTGGCGGTGGTGGGGAGTTGGCTATCGAATGACACTGAAACTTGTAGTGTTGGTTATTGCATTTGGCATGCAATATGGGTGAGATTTTTTTTCCTTTCGTTTGTTTAAATGGTATTTGGCGACTTTCCAATGTGTTTTGGGGAATGCTGGGAGATAAATAAGTTGGTATAATTTTACGTGTGAAGATGGTGAAATAGTCAAATGTTTATTGTGCGATTTTGACATTATGGTGCAAGCATGTAATGAAAGATTTTTTTTTACCAGTTGGGTGTATTGTTTTAATAACTACAGGAGAAAAGTTCATAAAAAAAGAAGGCAAGATTTTGGAAAAGCTATTATTTAAAATCAGAATAAAAAATGAACATTTTTTTAATAAAATAAAAGCATTTATTTAGAGAGAAGGGTATTTTATCCTTATTTGCAAAGAAGTACAAAAATTAAAGACCAAATTCTTTTGAAATCGTAGAAAAGAGACGTGCTTTGTGTTAATGTAAAAGTTAGTTCTATAATATTAAAGTTCTAGCAATGATTTAAAGTATATAAAGTGCTATAAGAAAGGAAACGCATATATTCGTAATTTGAAATTCAAAAGAAAAAGAGTCAAAGCAGCATATTTTCCATTTAATTAATCTCTCATGGCTGATTTGAATTTTGAATTTCTTATCAAGGTTGGTTCAAAAGTTTTCAGTAGTGCATGCGGTTTTGATAAAATATGATACAGAAGAAAACCCGGTGGGGAAATAAAATTAAAAGCTTACAGTTATTGGACTATTCCTTGTCTTAATGAAAATGCTAAAAACTCGAATACGAATTCTTTCTTGAACCTATAAAAATATTCTTGAGGATTTTGTAAAACAAAATAATGCATTTAAGAAAACAATCATAAGAATTATTTTCAGAATAGGAATGGAAGGCAGAATTCAGAATGATGCCTGGCGATCTTGAATTTGAATAAAGAAAACTTATAATATGAAAAAATAACTTTTAAGATATTATGAATCAAAACTCAGTAAAAAAAAATGAATATGTTATCGCATTCTCCATTTATTATTCAAAATTATCAATCCTAATATTAATTTAAGCAGCTGGAAACTACAGGATTCCATAATTAAAAGACTGGATAAAATTAACCTACAGACGAAACCAGGCAGCCAAAATCCGTGGAACTGTGGAAGGTTTCATGAAAGGATAACTAATAATAGATAGGGAGGAATAACTATTACCAGACGGCCCTGGAGGTTGTTTTCTCAAGAAATGACATATTTAAGGGTACAATGGACGATGAAATCTGCGATATTTTTTTTATTTTGATCTTTTATGTATATTTAGAGTGTAAGCTATCGTTTGCAAAAATAATTATTTTGATATTTTAATTACTTCTCTCAATATTAGCATTTTTTTTATTGATATTAGGATGCCACGACCACTTGTTTACATTTGTGCATATTGACCATTCATAGGAATTTTAAATTCTTTTATAATACGTTTGAATTAGAAACACTTGTGCAATTTCTAAAAGTTTTAATACTTTTATACTGTGAACAGTTTCTAAATAGTTTTACAATTATTACGTTTTTTTCTATAGAGATTTAATAATTTTTACTGCAATACATAATGGAATGCAAGAGTGTTATAGCATATATCTTTATATAGCTATATCTATAATATATTTATATAATATTAATTATTTGACTATTCTTTCTATAAAAATAACATAATCCATGTTATGAAAACAAACGGCTTCCAATATATGAGCAGTGGGATTATATTATGAATTTTCAGCATGTTGATAAATGTTACAAATCGAATTAATTGAATTTGAACTTACATAGGGAATCAAATAATTTGAAATGAAAAATTATATTGCCTTAACTTTATACTTATAACAAAAAATAAGTCATTAAATTCTTCGGTCTCATTAAAATACTGGATATTTTAATAAAGTTTATCTTATAATTGGGCCTAATATATTTTTCAAAATATGTCAAAGACATATTTGCATTATATATATGTCAGAGATATCAAATGTCCATCGAAATTTTAAGAATATTTTTGACATCAAGATTATTATTCTGTAGATCTATATGTAATCTTTATATTTTAATTGCATTTAGATTATTTGATTTTCTTTTCAGTATCTATTAGTATATTATTGTTATAAATATATTAAATAAATCTAAATTTTCGTAAGTAATATATTAATAATATTCTAATAAAATATTACATTTTTATTTTTCTTCTTTGCAGGTAATGTTCTTATCTTTTTGCTATTACTTGGATGACTAGTCCTGCGCAGAATATGGGGAATTGTATGAGAATTTTGGATATAAGAAATTTGATATTTCCATCCTGCTATTTGATTCTTGAATCTTCGATGTTTATTATATCGAAACCGTATTGAAAGTGTCCCATAAAGAAAAGCTATTTAAAGGTAATTCTAGTACAGAGAAACAAGTCATTTTTGTAATTGAGCATTCCGAAATGAATTGTTCCACCATTTTTTTCAGGAAAAAAAAGCCAAGTGGTACGACATGTATAAGTCAATTTTTGTCAATGAATTAAATAAAAGAAAACTATGCGCCAGATTAAATGAATACAAATTAACAATAGCTGTATAATACAATTTCATGATTACAGCATGTAGCGAAGTTTCATCTCATTAAATATATGTCTCTATTATACAATTTATTTATATATCAATTATTTGAAAAGTCAGCTATTTTGATTCCAAGTAATGGGATATGGAATAGTGTTAATAACTCTGCACATTTTGTGTTTTTCTGCCTTTTCAGTTACTTTCTTTCACACCATTTATATTTGTATCTGAATTTTCATTGAAAAAATGACTTCTTACTGTTAAAACTCCCCTAAAACTGATATATATAGATTTTATTATATCTATAAATATTTTTCAAGCAGATATGTAATTCATTTAACAAATTGAAATAATGTAAGCAGGTATAGGAGGTCAATTGTTTTTTCTTATTTTTATTGGTTAAAGTTGCAATGATAAATAATATGAAAAGAATTGAGAACTCTGCTCTCTTCTCATAGTATCTAATTGAAAGCTATAATGGTAACGAATCTAAACATTCAGAAATTTTGATCCTTTATTTAATTCATTTTATAACAACATTGTTAATGACATGAATATAAGTTATAAAGTTTATTCTAGCTTTTGGATCTATATAGAGGTCATGATGTTTGTTGAATGCCTCTTTCATTAGAGTATCTCATATAATTTATTTATGTATTTATCTCATGTCTCATGTATTTATCTCATTTAATTTGAGTATTTATTCCATGCATTTATCTAATATAACTTATCTCATGACTCTGTATCTGTCTCATGTAATTTGACTGAATTCCCATAAAGTAATTATTTCATTTAGAGAGAGTTTCAAGTTCTGAATCTAAGGCTATTGACTCCGTCTTAAAATATCAATGTTAAGAGCATAGAAAGGGGTTCTAAAATTTATGCACATCCTAATATTTCTATTACAACCAGGATATTTATTGAATATCTTTAATTAGAAGAATATGTTTCAACTGAAATATTCGTTAAATTTGTTATTGTCACTAATCTAAGATGGTCCAGCAAAGCTATAACATCTCTATGAATCGACACCCCCCACCCCCCCACCCCCAAAAAAAGGCAGTAATAAAATCGGACCCTTTAAAATGTCGCTTTTGGTAAATACCAGACAATACAGAATTGGGAGGGGGAGCGGTGCTTGGCCAGCTTTTCACCAATGGAATTGCGGCAAAAGCTTTGGGGCCTATTGGAAAATAAATGCTTTAGTGTGTTCAACCATAAATCGTAAAAGAGTCATTTGTTGTTTCATGGAAAGGTTGTGTTGAGGAGACATATCAAGGATTCTACGACAGTACGGTGGGGTTCGGTGATACATTAGTATCGTCCAATATCTGAGAAAAGTCATAGAAATTGTATTATTTAATGTGAGAAATTTTATTTGAATTTACATATATTGCGTGTTATAATCGTTTTGACATATGTAAAAACTATTTTTTTTTGAAGCAGAATGCAGTTTCGAAGATAGAGAAGAGATGTTGAATTTTTATATTCGCTTTAATCCATCTCGGGAAGGTATAATTATTTACAAGAAGGTGCGGACAAAACACGTCCGCCACAGCGCGTCACAAGAGCAGAAGTGGGGAAGAAGCAAAAAATTAATTATCCCTCGTCTTATATGAATATTGATAGGGAAAATATTTTTTTTTTACAATGCTAATATATTATTAAGATCCTGATAGGGATTTCTGACGCATGTCAATCACAAGTAAGAGAAACATAGGGATCTTTTAAAAAAGAATGTGCTTATTGGATATTTTTCTAGCCCTTCACGCGGAGCGTGTGAATGTGTCGGCGTTTAGCCGATTCAATAATTTTTAAAAGCTTCTCTTGAATTAATTAAGTAGAGAAAGTGGAATTGGGTCAGGAAATAAGAAAATGAAATTACTATGGGCTAAATTAAGATAAAGCTTTGGAAATTAATTTGAATTAAATTAAGAGTTTCAAATATGATTATATATATATTTACTTTTATTAATTTAGCATTACTTTTTTCCCCCCATTCTTTCCATTCAGTACTAAATAATTAAATAAAGTGGGTGTAGTCGGAATCATTATCTTTGCACTTTAAATACATATTCACACCTATTATGTACTGTTCTTTTAGTAGAAGTACTTTTAATAAAGCAGCAAAAATGAAATAATTTAAGTTACAAAATTACATAATTTATCTTTGTTTATATATTATTAATATGATAATAATAATAGTATACTATAATTTATTAGCATAAAAAATAAATATGCATTACGAATTAACCATGTTTTAAACGTCAGTAACTATATGAAAGTTTAAAAAACAATTGCAATGCATTACAGACATACTTTCCATGTTAGATATACTCTTGATGTTAAAAATATATTGCGATAAATATTAGTTAAGGTTCGATAATTATTTTTTATTTGATCAACGATTGCCTCGAAATTACTAACACATATATGAAATAGACAAAAATTTTATTTTTTACATTTTCTTTCTGTAACAGGCTCTGATATAATCAACATCAAAATCCGAGGAATGACCATTTTGATCCGATTTCCCTTCTTTTACGCAACGTTTGGAAACAATATATTTTATAGGAAATCTTTCAACATCTTAAAGTACAGTTTACGCATGCGATAGATAATTATGATGCTGTAAATCGCTTTTAAAGTTGTTTGTAAGAAGAAACACTGTTTACAAATATAGTTATTGAATCAAATGTTTTTTAAATTGAGAATGCTTTATAAAAAACAAATTCAGCCTCACTAAACAAGAAAATTACTTTGTCATTTTTCTAATCTTATTTCTTTGAAAATCAAAATAAATTCACAAACCGAGTAACGCAAATAGCATCTAAATCTCATAAGGAATTCGAATGCCTGCTGCAGTTCTATTTTGTTTCTTAACAAAATGAAGGTAAAAAAAAAGCCATCGAAGAAGTTGTAGAAATTCCTCTCGTGAAATCCTCTTTTGGCACTGAGAATCCTATTCTCATCCTGCGCCCTTGGAAATGGGAGATTCCAAATCTCTCTCTCGTAAACACAAAAAAGTCAGATGAAGATCCCGTATAACTTTTTTTTCTTTCTCTTCCTATTCTGCAGAAAGCACTTTCTTCCACTGCAGAAATCCGAAAAAAGAGTATTATGTTTTGCGTTACTACTCTAGAACTTGCGATACTGTAGATAATGTTTGATCTACAGCAGAGGAAAAAGTTGTTCAACGGACAGTTGTAGGCTTCTTTGACAACAGATTTGAACGAACCTGAACTAGACAGCATTGCATTCTTCTTTCTGGATATTCAGTTTTTAACAGATTTTTTGTTTGACAGAATATTAAAAACTATCCCGCCTTTGGCGGCAAGCTTGGTCCTAGATTATTAATTTTTTTAGACATTAAAGTGATAAATATGGAACACATATTTTTAAATTAAATTTTCAGTGTTATTTGATGTGACTGAGAGAAATTAATTTAAATGAATCTGTCTACTGTGAATTATTCGGATTCAAACTAAAAAATGTATATATTTCGAAATAAAAACAAAAGCGAAACTTCTATTTCGGAAGTAATGACAAAAGAAGGCAATTTTTAATATCTATATTGGTCAAAACATATTTGAGTGTTTTGATGGAAGAGTTTGAATTTTATCATAACATAATTTCAGATTCAAATCAAAATAAATTTCAAAATATATATATATTGAGAATAGAAGGAAGAAATATGCGGAAATGAAATAGACATAATTAAAAATATAATTAAGTCTATTTAGCTATTTTTAAGTAAGATAATAATCTTGGAAGATTTGAGCATCAGTTTTTTTAGCAAATCTGTTTAGGAGTTTTTAGCCAAAAAGCAAGAATTTTTAATAATATTTTTTGCTTCATTAATTAATTAAATGAAATATTAAATTAAGTGCAGCTATAGAAACATTCAATGAAACAAATTTAGTTTAATTTGAAAGCTTTTCTAGATTAATGCTCACATCATTGAAGCAGTTCGAAACATTTATTGATCACTTGGTTTATATCTGTTGTTCTCATTCGTCAATAAGTAATAAGTGCACGTACATTAGTCTTTTATATGTATATATAAGTATTTTATATACCTTTATATGTTAAGATGGATAAAGATGAGATTTACTTAAGCAGCCACTAAATAGAAAAAATAATTTTATTTATTCCCATTTATGGATATTTAATTGTTAAATAGGTGAAAAAGGTTTTGCCTAGGCATCTCAAAATATTAATGCAAAAATTATGGATGCATGGATAGATAATGGTGCGATTGTCATTGGCAGAAACTGATTGAAAGAAATATTTTGCTTCCATTTTCTTAAGGATAATGTTTCATTATTATTTCTGGATTCTCAGCTGTTCTCAATAATATATCATTGAATATTAAATATTATTAATGTAAAAATTATTTTTATTTAAATGGATACTGATGTAGCTTCTTTAGATAGAGGTTGAATAAATACAGATTTCGTTCTTTTTTTAATTAAAAGCAACAGTTATAAAAGTTGTATATCTTATTATAAGTACTTGAAAAATGGTTCAACTAACACTAGAGATTTTTTATGTAAGAAAACTCTTCATTTTTAAAAGAATAATCTTGGTTAGAAGCTCATTGAGAGCAGTTTTTTAAATTTTATTCATTTTTCTTGAAGACTATAAAAATGTTATTTTTGGATTCTCAACATATATATATACTAGCCGCCTTTGGCGACCAGCCGGTTCGCCAATCTTAATGCTCGTTAAAATTTTAATAATTAAATATTTTATGTAATTCCTACTTTAATAGCTTCTTCATCAAATATTTTAAAGCTTCAAATTTTGATAGTCATGTAATTCACTCATAATAATATAAAGCCCTTCAGCCATAACATAATATGTATCTCTCTAATTTTCTGTTAGTTCCGGTAGAATTTATGCTTAAAATTAAAATGGAAATGACTAAACTGCAATTAATATAATATTTTTTACTGAAACAAAGCATTTTTTTAATAATATGATTACTGATAATAGAGTCACTGAGCGTTTAAACTTTATGGGCACTAAAGAATATCTTTCTTAAGTTATGTAATATCTCAAGAATTTGTCAACAAAATTTTCTCAGATTCATCATGAACAGATCGATTCATTAACAATGTTTAATTTTAAATGCATCAAACTTTAAGAAAATAAAATGAATCGTTTAAAATAATCGGTCGAAAACAGGTTTAAAAAACTACTTTAAAAACGATGTACTTAAAACTATAAGCATATACAAAAAAATATATAACTAACATAAATACAATTTACTTACAAAAGCAGGCAACTAACCTAAAAATAATTTAAATCAACCGCTGATAACGGTTGTCATGGCAACAATCAGAATGCGCATGCGTGAATTTTCTTCGCCAGCTCCGGTAACGCAAATGCGTGAATTTTTCTACACCAGTTGGGGTAACGCTATGCAGATTATACATTTTTAATTTCCTTTATTCTGTGTTATTTTAATTCAAAAGTACTTCAGAATGAATCTGAAACATGGATTAATTAACAATGTTTAATTTTAAATGCATAAAACATTAAGAAAATAAACAGAATCGTTTGAAATAATCCGCCGAAAAATGTTAACCCTAGCCTCATTTCTGTTGGGAGAAAAAAAAATTGAAGTTGGCGGTGGGGAAAATGGAAGATTTTCTTGGCGGAAAAGTTGGCGGTGGGGAAAATGGAAGTTTTTTTGGCGGGAAAGTTAGTTTTTAATTAATAATTAAAATTCTAATTAAAATTTCAAAAAAAGGGACCCCAGGTGCACATTCTCGACCTCTAAGGTATACATGTACCAAATTTGATAGCTGTATGTCAAATGACCTGGCCTGTAGAGCGCCAACACACACACACACACACACATTGAGCTTTATTAAAAGTACTAGCCGCCTTTGGCGACCAGCCGGTTCGCCAATCTTAATTTTCGTTAAAATTTTAATAATTAAATATTTTATGCAATTTCTACTTTAATAGCTTCTTCATCAAAATATTTTAAAACTTCAAATTTTGATTATCATATAATTCATTCATAATATTATAAAGGCCTTCAGTCATAACGTAATATGTATCTCTCTCATTTTCTGTTAGCACCCGTAGAATTTATGCTTTAAATTAAAGTGGAAAGAATTTATCTTCAATTAATATAATAATATTTTTTACTGAAACAAAGCATTTTTTTATAATCTGATTACTGAAAATAGAGTCACTCAGCGTTTAAACTTTCTGGGCACTAAAGAATATTTTTTTAAATTTATGTAATATCTCAAGAGTTGGTCAACAAAATTTTCTTAGATTCATTATGAGCAGATCGATTCATTAACAATGTTTAAATTTAAATGCATCAAACACTAAGAAAATAAAACGAATCGTTTAAAATAAACGGTTGAAAACAGGTTTTAAAAAAACTACTTAAAAAACGTTGTACTTAAAACTATAAGCATATACATGTTGTCATGGCAACAATCAGAACAGAATGCGCATGCGTGAATTTTCTTCGCCGGTTACGTAACGCAAATACGTGATTTTTTCTACGCCAGTTGGGGTAACGCTATGCGGATTAGAAATTTTTAATTTCCTTTATTCTGTTTTATTTTAATTCAAAAGTACTTCAGAATGAATCTGAAAGATTGATTCATTAACAATGTTTAATTTTAAATGCATCAAACATTAAGAAAATAAGCAGAACCGATTGAAATAATCCGCCGAAAAATTTTAACCCTAGCCTCATTACTGTTGGGAGAAAAAAACAACGGAAGCCTTTCTCGTTTGGCGCTGGGGATAATGGAAGATTTTTTTGGCGGAAAAGTTGGCGGTGGGAAAAATGGAAGATTCTTTTGGCGGGAAAGTTAGTTTTTAATTAATAATTAAAATTCTAATTAAAATTTCAAAAAAAGGGACCCCAGGTGCACATTCCCGACCTCTAAGGTATACATGTACCAAATTTGATAGCTGTATGTCAAATGACCTGGCCTGTAGAGCGCCAACACACACACATTGAGCTTTATTATAAGTATAGATAGATATATATAATCACTGAATATTACCCATGTTTAATGCAGAAATTACTAATGTTAAATTATTAATTTCTTAACATGTAATGCTATAATAAATAAGTAGAAAGAAAAATAGAAATTAAAAAAGAGAAAAAATGTTTATTTTAAAAATTTTTCAGGAACTTATAATAAAGAATAAAATTTTTTAAATTAAGTTAAAATACAAAAAAAAAAAAAATACAAAATGAAATAATATGAAATATAAATGTATAATGTGAAACTATAGTATAAAAATAAAAATAAACTAGCATCAAATTGTATTTTAGTTTGTTATATTTAGATTTGTTTTGAAACTGTTCTTAGATGTTTTCTTGATACTTTCATAAAGATTCAAACATATTATCTTTTACAATGTTTTTGATTTCAAATTTGATTAAAAATTTTATTTAGAAATGGTATAGCGAATATAGTTAGTAAAGTAATTAATATTTCGTTTTTAAAATTTTATTTATAAAAATAAATTCTTAGAGTTTACTAAATTCAATTATGTAACTTTCGAAAAGCAAAGAATGTGTTTTGAATCATATTTTGATTTCATAATATTTTGAATAAATAATATGCCTTGAAAAATAGGATAGAACCAAAATATGCATCTTATTACAAGAAAACTTGTATTTTCATGCGTACAGTATTATTGCAAGAAAAAAAGAAAATGATTTATATAAGAAAGAAGACTCTGTAGTATGAACTATTTTATTTATTTACTGAATAAAATTAGTAGAAAGTAAATTACAGATTTCTTGCAATTTAATGCAATATAGTTACGATAATTTTATATTTATACTGATGTTAATACTTTGAAATATTTTAAGATGTAATAGGTTTCTATTATTTACATTTAAAAACTCAAAGAATTAACGATATTCCAGGATTCTTAGCAAGATAAAGAATTTTGAAATTAGCTAATTGTCAAAGTCTAAAAAGAATTAGAATTCGTAATATTTTAAATATCTATAAGGTATTTATTCTGTATTTAGTATCTCATTATGAGAATTTAATATTCATGTATACTGTAAATAATATTTATACGTAATTAGATTTTGTGACGCAAAAAAAAATATTAAAAAATTAAAACATATTTCTTTTTTATTAATAATGCATTTTTTAGCAAAATAATTCACTACCATAAGTAATTAGGAAAAAGCTGATTCCGACTGTATATGTATCTACGATGAACTTTGTAGCGAATTGAGATGAGCGAGGATAGAACCTGGGACCTTGTGGTTCTCATCGCGGTAACATGACCAAGATACAAAAGCAATTGCTCCGGTAGCGTAGCTGTTAACTGGCTTATAAGCTTTCACCACAACTTAATGATTGTTTTCATTCTTATTGTACTCTCAGTAAGAATAGAATATTCAGGTTTAACACATTCTTCAATTTCTTTTTTAAGAACATACATTCCATCAGCGAGAAACTACTTTCTTATCCCACGTCTTCTCACTCGTAAACTCGTAGTCACCCCACAAGAGAACTTATCTGCAGCTAAAACTATAAGTGAATTATTCCCAACTTATCTGGGCCACCAAAATGAATATCGTTTTTATAATATTTAAACTGGAACTAGGAATACAATCGGAAGGTCTACGCAGGCCACTACCAAACTCCTCTCGATATTTCTGGTCACCAAAAGTCTCCTACGTATGCTGCGATATCTGACCACGAACTATTTAACGCTGTTTATCCTTAGAAGAATTACCTTATTATATATTCCCAACCTTCTTAGGTGTTTGGTTACTGAATGATCATTTTCACATAAGCTAATGAAAACGAAGGTGACTTCCTAACTATCTTCACCAGCTATAACTCAACACCTCCCTCAGGAGATATTTTCCACCATTGATATGAGGTTGCTGATCTCTATATCAATACTGTACCTTAAGAAAGGAAAAAACAAGATTTTTTTCTACTTACTTGTGCCCTACCCTTACCTGGGGAACCTTGCCATATGCAAAGACATTGGTGTCATTCTCTCCTTGTCATATTATCCGAGATAAATTGAATTCTTAAAATGTAGTTGAAAAACTTCTTATAAGAATTGAGATCGAAGAAGAATTTTTATTTAGAAACTAAAATTGAATCCAAATGGTCCACGATACAATTAATACAACGTAAAGTATGCCCCATCCTCGAAATGTAAATAGTTCGATTCTACAGTCTTAATGTACTCACCCGGGAAATGGAAACTGAAACTCGTGCTGCAAACTTCTTATTCCCGTAACTGATGTATCAAGTGTCCATATTGAGAGCCTTACCACTTATTAGTTAGCCGTCCTCTCTAAATATGCTGAGTAAACTGAATGGTGAGTCATCGGGAAGTGAGAATATTACAAACAAAGTATTCAAACTGAATGATAAATCCGCATTAAGTGGAAACTAATGTTGCAAATAGAGCATTCAAACTGATTGATGAGTCATCAGAAAGTGGGTACTAATGTTGCAAATAGAGCATTCAAACTGATTGATGAGTCATCAGAAAGTGGGTACTAATGTTGCAAATAGAGCATTCAAACTGATTGATGAGTCATCAGAAAGTGGGTACTAATGTTGCAAATAGAGCATTCAAACTGATTGATGAGTCATCAGAAAGTGGGTACTAATGCTCCAAACAAAACATTCAAATTGAATGGTAAGTCATCAGGAAGTGGAAACTCACGTTACGAACAAAACATTCAAACTGAATGACGAATCCGCAGGAAGTGGGAACTAACGTTGCAAACAGATCATTCAAACTGAATGAAGAGTCTTCAGGAAGTGGGAACTAGCGTTGCAAACAAAACATCCAAACTGAATTTTAGTGATACAACAAATTCCAGAATTTCTTTTATACGTTTTAATCTTTTTTTATAACAACTCTCTTAAGTAATAATAATATGGAAAAATAAGTACCTTAAGTCAAAAATAAAAATGAAATAAAACTATTAATAATTTATAGCAATGGCTGAATTAACTGTTTTTATATAATAAAACAGTAAATTATTTACTGTTCAGTTAACAATGCAATTTATTGACAGCATCTGTTAAAATAAATAGAATTTTAAAATATCAACTAGCTCGATTGATAAAAGATACAATTACAGTAAATTATACAATAAGTACAACTTATTTCTTCTGAATCTTTTTCTAAATATTCATTCGATACTTTATATATAAAGTATCACAAAGATTTTACGCAAATTTCAGCTAAGCTGCTGGTAAAAAGTTGTAAAATAAAATTGCGAAAGTTCTAAAGATTTCTTCTTTTTTTGCACTCAGAATTTTAGCAGGATTCAAGGCGCTTTTGACACATCTCATTTAGAAAAGTTATCTTTTTTTAGAGGATGTAAAATACGAGCAATTCTTTTTTTCGGGTGGAAGAAGACAGGATCTCATATTTCAATTTTCTTCGTGGACACTGTTGAAATATTTGATTTGTATCTTGCTCAGTATCTTTGAAAACATCCCTCTTTAAATATCTATAAAGTTTCTTTTCAGAGCAAAACATAAAGTCAAGCAGAGAAAAAAAAAGATACATCCATTTTCGCACATCATTCATCTGAAAAGACTGATTTTATAGGTTTTCCCCTCTTACATTGGATTCGCTTATTTCCAAGAGATTGGACAATCCACTTCATTTTTCTATCTTTCTTGTCGACAATTTCTGCAGCCTTATTTAACGGAATGAAATCGATTCTTCTCTAGCACAACAAAGACATCTCTTTCTTCAACTTTTCATTTAGATAATATAGCTTCCCTGGAACATTTTTTTTTAATAACTGAGACACTAACAATGTATGGTATCTTATATTTAATGTATAGCATAGAGACACGTGAATGGTCGAACTACGAAAATACTTTTCACTAAAAAAGTTGTCTCAAATTGTTGTAATGTATCACAATAAAAGAAGGTTTTTCAGATATTGACCATACTCATAACACGTCAAAGCAATGGGTGAATTTGATAAAGAATGAATAAAATTTCTTCATAAAAAGTCTATACTTAAATCTATTAACAGGTATCTAATCAAAATTAAACTTGTTGAATGCATTTTTCTGCCTCTTCTCAATTCATTTCAGAATATCGCGATCGCCAAAGGCAAAAATCTGATTATAGGTAACCAAATAATATATTATAAGAATTAATAAATAATATTTTGAAAGTGAAAGAAATTTATTAGCACAATTTAATTCATTAATATTACATAGAGTTAGAATTCTTGAAACTAAAATATATGGTGTCCAAAAATTAACGTAAGATTTGAACTTGCCAGTATTCGTATAATGACGTGTCTGCAACCCTGTTAAAAACCCATTTGACAGCCGATAGCTTAGGGTTTGTAAAAAGGGAGCATTTCACCATAGAACAAGGGGTTTTCATTGTTGAACAATAGTTCAAATATAACGAAAGTCTGGCGGTCACAATTCGAAAATTTGAGAGATTGCCCCTCTAGATTGCGTGATTTAACACCACTGGATTTCTTTTTATGGGGTTATTTGAAGTCAAAGGCCTATGCCAACAACTCCAAAAGCACGCGTGCATTGAAGGAGGAAATTCAACATAGCATCAACGAAATTCAGTCATATTTATGCAAAATGGTCATGGAAAATTTCGAAAAAAGAGGAGCCGTCGAGGTTATTTGCCCTATGTGTTATTCCATACATAACCTTATCCTGTGTACATTGCGATTCAATTAAAACAACAATTTAATACAAAAAAGCATGTACTTAAATCTATTAACAGGTTTCTAATCAAAATTAAACCTAACAAAATTAAAATCTGTGTTTTTTATTTAATTCAAATTTTGCATTAACACTTTGTTCCCTTGTGTAACATTCCATTTTTTCTTTCCCTAAACTATCAGAAGTCGAATGGTTTTTTTAAAAGGATTGCCAAAATTTTTCTGCATGAATGGCGCCAAATTCGAATCTTGTGCTAATTTTGAGACACCCTTTATTAAGATTTGTATGCAAAATGTATCCGAAATGTAAGTAAATGAAAGCTTTTAGCACATTTTTAAGCGTTCCTTCACAACAAGTTAAAAGTTTAAGTTTATTGTTATTGTATATCAATAAAACTGCGGATTGAGTGAAATATTTGACATTTCATCAAAGTATTTTTGAATTCATTATAAAGAAGATCACCAACTGTAATATTTATCTTTTCTAAAAAACAGTTTTTAAACCAGAAATTCATGCTGCTGACAAATATTGAGTTCTATTTATTTCCAAATTTTAATTTTTATTAATTTTTTTTAAAGTTTTCATAACATTTAGTTACTACTTTGCCAACTACCCTAATACAAAAAGTATACATTTCCATAAAATAAATAATCTATATAATTAATTATCTTAAAAAATGAGTTCCTAACAAAAAATATTTCCTTATGTAAATACCAAAAGCAGAAACTTTAAAAATACATTTTGATTATATAGCAATTCAAAAAATTATAACAAATTAAAAATGATTAATTAAAAATTGCGAATTAAAAATGTCGATAATATATGCATTTAATATTAAAGTGCACTATAGTTAGATTATTTTTATTTATGCTGTGATTATACATTATATTTCTTTGAGATAGAAATTCGTTATATTTAATTCAGTTTTTTTTAACTATACAAAATATTTTAATTATAAGATTGATAAATAAAAGAAAACTGAAAATTGAATTATAAAAGCTATTATTTTATTTTATTATGACTTTTCTATTTAAAATTAATAAATAGTTACAGTAATTTTAGATTGGGAAAATTCGGTTGATTTTTCCGGAACAGACAAAAAAAAATATGAATAATCTTGAATTTATTATAAAAAACAAATAAAAAGTGGACGTAAGGCAGTGGTCGGAAAACTCATTTGTCAATAGAGCTAATTATCAACAGTTCAATGACTTAAATCTCTTATAAAAACTACACTTTTTGAACTTAAATTATATAAGTCTATTG